>NC_134498.1:27645242-28005242 GCF_040206685.1 Ascaphus truei
TACGATGCAGCCGGTGCTGCCTATACGATGTAGTTAGTGCTGCCTATACGATGCAGTCGGTGCTGCCTATACGATGCAGTCGGTGCTGCCTATACGATGCAGTCGGTGCTGCCTGTACGATGCAGCCGGTGCTGCCTATACGATGCAGCCGGTGCTGCCTATACGATGCAGTCGGTGCTGCCTATACGATGCAGCCGGTGCTGCCTATACGATGCAGTCGGGGCTGCCTATACGATGCAGTCGGTGCTGCCTATACGATGCATCCGGTGCTGCCTATACGATGCAGTCGGTGCTGCCTATACGATGTGGTTAATGCTGCAGGGTCTGTCTAGTTGGGCAGTGGAAAAGTCTGAGAAAATGTTTGTTTGCCGAGTACGTCATTAGGACACTGTAAAGTTTCATGAATAAACCCCCACGACTCTCAATCCTAGAATATAGCTCTCGTTTCCACAGCTCTCTAAGGCCCGGGTGCACTGAGCTCCTATTTAACCTAACGCTTACCTAAAATAACGTTGGGTTAATTATAATACCTATCCACTAAAAAAAATACCGTATCATCAATGCTACCCCTTAAATAATGGGTGGTTATTATTTCCGCGGCCGTTAGTTAATGATATGCAGAAGAGGTGTTCCCCCCTAACATCATATGTATCCACTAAAGGTCGTTCAGGTCAACGCATGGAAATAATACGATGCAGCCTGTGCTGCCTATACGATGCAGTCGGTGCTGCCTATACGATGCAGCCGGTGCTGCCTATACGATGCAGTCGGTGCTGCCTATACGATGTAGTCAGTGCTGCCTATACGATGCAGTCGGTGCTGCCTATACGATGCAGTCGGTGCTGCCTATACGATGCAGCCGGTGCTTCCTATACGATGCAGTCGGGGCTGCCTATACGATGCAGTCGGTGCTGCCTATACGATGCATCCGGTGCTGCCTATACGATGCAGCCGGTGCTGCCTATACGATGCAGCCTGTGCTGCCTATACGATGCAGTCGGTGCTGCCTATACGATGTAGTTAGTGCTGCCTATACGATGTAGTTAGTGCTGCCTATACGATGCAGTCGGTGCTGCCTATACGATGCAGTCGGTGCTGCCTATACGATGCAGTCGGTGCTGCCTATACGATGCAGCCGGTGCTGCCTATACGATGCAGTCGGGGCTGCCTATACGATGCAGCCGGTGCTGCCTATACGATGCAGCCGGTGCTGCCTATACGATGCAGCTGTTGCTGCCTATACGATGCAGTCGGTGCTGCCTATACGATGCAGTCGGTGCTGCCTATACGATGTAGTTGGTGCTGCCTATACGATGCAGTCGGTGCTGCCTATACGATGCAGCCGGTGCTGCCTATACGATGCAGCCTGTGCTGCCTATACGATGCAGTCGGTGCTGCCTATACGATGCAGTCGGTGCTGCCTATACGATGCAGTCGGTGCTGCCTATACGATGCAGTCGGTGCTGCCTATACGATGCAGCCGGTGCTGCCTATACGATGCAGTTAGTGCTGCCTATACGATGCAGTCGGTGCTGCCTATACGATGCAGTCGGTGCTGCCTATACGATGCAGTCGGTGCTGCCTATACGATGCAGTCGGGGCTGCCTATACGATGCAGTCGGTGCTGCCTATACGATGCAGTCGGTGCTGCCTATACGATGCAGTCGGTGCTGCCTATACGATGTGGTTAATGCTGCAGGGTCTGTCTAGTTGGGCAGTGGAAAAGTCTGAGAAAATGCTTGTTTGCCGAGTACGTCATTAGGACACTGTAAAGTTTCATGAATAAACCCCCACGACTCTCCATCCTAGAATATAGCTCTCGTTTCCACAGCTCTCTAAGGCCCGGGTGCACTGAGCTCCTATTTAACCTAACGCTTACCTAAAATAACGTTGGGTTAATTATAATACCTATCCACTAAAAAAAATACCGTATCATCAATGCTACCCCTTAAATAATGGGTGGTTATTATTTCCGCGGCCGTTAGTTAATGATATGCAGAAGAGGTGTTCCCCCCTAACATCATATGTATCCACTAAAGGTCGTTCAGGTCAACGTATGGAAATAACGTTAGGTGGCGTTATCCCTCTCCCGAGCCTGAGAGAGCGAGACACCCGTGCACAAAAAGGAATACATCCGAGTAACCTGGGATATATGCTAATTTCAATATGCAAAGTATATTTAAATGACTTAAATTAGTATATATCTCAGGCAAAGAAGGGTGGGGAGCCGTGTTGGTCCTTTCTTCCAAGTAGTAACAAAGGAAGGAGAGAGAGTAGCGGGTCTGATACCTTTTATTGGACCATCCAGTAATTGATATGTTACAAGCTTTCCAACCTCTCAGGGTCCTGCTTTGGGTAACGCAGACCCTCGCCCTCCTCTGTTACTATACACCTCGGGTATATCCGGTGTGTTCCTTTTTGGTGCACAGGTGTCTCCATGTGTTGCCTAAAGGTGAGTTTGGAGAGATATATATCGCAGTTGGGACTGTAGTACAACGATTTCTATTTGACATGCCCCCTTAATTCTGCCTGAAAACGTTCTTTATAAAGCTCTTTCATGGGCGTTTCGGCTTTCGTGTCTACGCACGTATTTTGCGAGTGGCAAGATGTTCTCGAGCTCCTTTTGGTGTACAAGCCTCAGGTACGGGGTTTTAAGTAGAAAATAGCCGTCCCTCTTTTTTTTTTTTTTTAAAGCATGTGAAATATTATTGCCGTGCATGTAATGGTCATGAAATAGTTTTGCTTATCAGATATTTTGTATCATTCTTACCAAGCCATCGTTTTGACCATATTGTTCTAAAGCTGGTAGACCAGGGGTGGTCAACTCCAGTCCTCAAGGGCCACCCAACAGGTCAGGTTTTCAGGATATCCCTGCTTCAGCTCAGGTGGCTCAATCAGTGGTTCAGTCGTTGACTGAGCCACCTGTGCTAAAGCAGGTATATCCTGAAAAGCTGACCTGTTAGTGGCTCTTGAGGACTAGACTTGTTCACCCCTGTGGTAGACAAAAGACTTTACAATTTAAGTCACACAAATACCCCTTTTATTCTCAGCACCCTATTGCTTAACTGCCTGCTGGAAACAGATTGATTGGCCTCCCTGGGAAACACTAACTACATGTATTATCTGTCCATGAGCACTGGGAGTAACATGCAGTAACAGCTATCCATGTGTTATGCTGAACAAATGCACAACATAGAAATCACTTAGAAATACTCAGGTAACTCAATATGAGAATCAGGATCGTGTAATGCAATCCATATTCCGCTAATACAGTTATATGAAAGGATATATTTAATATGCACTGCGGATTGGTTATTACGATGCTAAGCACATATGGAGGGGAGCTGATTGGAAGGGACACGTTCTAGGAGAAAGAAATCACGGTGAGTTGTATACCATTGTTTGTTTGACCCTGTGTATAAAAGTATATCGTTGTAAACTATATTGATAGTTTCGTTTTATGGATGGACTGACAGTGCAATTTGGAAGAAATATAAGTGAAGTTTTGCAGCTACAGCTTACTGTTCAACACGACCTTAATATGGGGATCTTTAATCACTAGCAGTGGAAGGTCAGAGGTATATATCTTTTTCTTTTATACGCTAGCCAAAGCAATAATATTCCAGGTGCTTCATTTTGTCCACAAGGCATTTCTTCTGTCAAATAAAAGATAGATGGATATGATACTGATACTAAACTAAACATGCTCTACGCATTAACAGTAGCATGTAGGGGAACTGGCAAATTTGGGTTACATATATGATTTATCGTTTGATTAGGACGATGCTTGAGAGTCAATCAAGTCTGGAAAAGGAGAGCACAATAACAAATAATGGGGGAAACGGAATATTAAGGGGGTACTACAGTACAATGAGTAGAAGGGCACACCAAGAAATAATAGGTAATGAGAGAGGAATATAGCGTACTGTATATGGAGCATGCCTGTTTATAAATAAGTGGGAAATCAACGATTTAGTGGAGGACTAAAATATAATTGAAGAATTACAGATGAATGCAAGTGTTACATTATATTGATGACATACTGTGTGTGTGAATGTATGTGTATATATATATATCATTGTTTCAACCTTTTGGGTCTCACCTGTCTGTGAGTAGGGTTACTGGCTCTATACTTCTTTGACCCAGGCTGTGCTGAAAAGCTGTGTAATTACCCAGAATCCCCTGCTGCAGTGGAAGTACTGCATGCTAAGAGATAATGGGGAAAGACAGGGCTGCATATGTATGTATGTATGTATGTATATGTGTTAATAGCCTTCCACGTCAGGTTTTTCCTTCTCCTCCTAGAAGTAATACTAAAGCTTGCATGTATGTTCAGCCCTGAGCCTGTGACTGCTGTATCATTTCTGCTGTCTGAAAAGAAACCCCCATCTAACTGTCCCCCTCCTTTTCTGCCAGTCACTTTAGGAAGGTTCTTTCTTCATTTATTTAATTGGAATTAAAATAGCAGTTTCTATCGTGACATGTTCAGTTCTGCACATTGCATAATTCCTAATTACAGGTTCGTGACTCCATATGCTTGGCATCATGCTGCATAACCGTTACATCATACAGTGTATTTAAAGGTTCAGCACAGATCGTTCCCTTTTTTTGGCCCATTTTAATGCACACGGCAGTGTACAAATTGCTTGCAAGCCAGGCAGTAAAGAATTCTTGCACTTCATTGATTTAGTTACTGACTGCCAGTAACCTCTTGTAAAGTTCCTGTAATTTCTGTTGTAATAGCGTCTGATCTTTATAGAAGAAAGCTGTTTGCTAAAACACACAAAACCAGATTTGCCAACCAGATCCTCGTTTTATCTCATCTTACAGGTCAGAGTTCCGAGAGCACAATAAATGAGCACAGAGATGTATTGATTTATCATATTAGATGAAGTTTTATGGAAGAATAAAAAACGCGGGTGTACTTACCACGTGAAGAATTTTATTTTCTGTTTCATACACTGTACAATCCTATAAAAAAGAAAGCAAAACATGAATCCGACTGGCTCATAACTATCTGTATATCTCTGTTCTTATGTATACAATCAAACGTCAGTCTTTTCTGATTAGGTTTCTATTGCAGATTGAACCAAAATGGTATTTTTTTTACCTTCTCTAAAACGGAACGGCATGGCAGAGCATTGTTATGGAAAATCAGATACACCCCCTGTTGTTGGAACACAGTCATCAGATAAGGTTTAACTGAATCTGAATACACCTGATTACCCCCATTTTACTGCTTGCTATATTGTCAAATACATATTAACTGTCCAATGTATTGCTGCACATATAACAATGCCGATTCATTACTGCACATACTGTATAACAATGCCATTGCATGTGACATCCACCAATGAGGATTGGCACTGTATAAGGTTGGCTTCTGTTTGTGTCAGTGAGGACGTAGCAAGCCCCTCAAGCGAAACGCGTTCCTCGGTAGAAGGATAGAGGTGTCATTTTTTGGTGTGATAATTCTGGGTTGGTTGTACAGTAGGTATTAATGGTTTGCCTGCTAATTCCCCCACAGTAGTCAGATTGTTCAGGTGGTCAGTGCTGCTTTGCTTGGAGTATAACATTTGTCTCCAGGCTCGGCACGTACCTAGCATTCAGAATGTAATTGCCAACTCTCTCGTTTCAAGTGGAAACACTTCAGTGAGGTGCCACCAGGAGCATTGCGGAGTGGCTAGCAGTGGTTTGAGCACCGGTGCAGCTTGTCAAGATCAACCTGGAAGGCTTATAAGAAAGCATGCTAGGAGTGGTCTGATTCTGCTTGCAGGAGTGGGGACGGTTTTGATTCAGTTGCAGGTATGCTGCACTTTTTTCCTAGCCTAAAAAGTAAGGGTGTGTCAAGGGAGGGTTGGGGGGGAGGGGGCGTGGTCTCTAAATGTCAAACAGGGATGTCTGTTTTCTTCAAGTTATTCATCAGGAGCGACTGAATGAAGGTTTTGATTGTTAAAAATGTGCTGGTGGGTTGGAAGATCTAAGGGCCAGGGAGACGTCAGCGTAGGCCAGTGGCTGCAGAGATATTAGCCAGGTTTTGAAAGCCTCGGAACAGGTGAGCAGTTCAGATTTTTAGGTTCTTCGGCTTGAGCAGCTTTTCTATTCGATTTTGTTTTGCGCCTTCAGGGTGAGAAAGTTTGCGGGAGGAAAAGGCGTGGAGGATATGGATTTGTTTTTGGAGGATGCAGTGGTTGGTCGCAGTAGGACCAGATTGGTGAAGTTGCTTGGGTAGCGATGTTCACTACGCAGGGAGTTGCAGCCTTTTTAGGGGTTCATTGAAGTAAGAACTGCAACGGTTCATCTATTGGTGCGTTTTCCCGTTGTTTCTCCAGTGTTTTCAAGAAGTGTTTGGCAGTAGCGGGATTAGATATTTGGAACTCATTTGTGTATTGGTGAGGGTGAAATTAAGAGCGTTAGGCTGCGTCCATGGTGAATTGTGCCGGGCGGAGGCGCGCTGAGGCTGAGGGAAAGTGGGTGCTTTCTCTGGCCTTGGTTAGCGCGCCGTCCGGGGGCGTGTCGGGGGGCGGGCCAGTGACGTCATGGAGGGCGAACCGCTCACGTGACCGGCACTGCGCTCCCATGAGCACGAAAATTTTAAATTTTCATAAGACTTAGGCCTCGTTCAGGGTGCAGGCTTCGGAGGGAGGGCATGCTGCCGTGCGAGCTGCCGTGGGACACAAAGTATTCAAATTGAATACTGGTTGTCAGGGTAGCAGAAGCCAGGAGTTGACGCTGGCTACAGTTTCAATAAACGAAAAAAATCGTTTTTTGAAGCTGCAGCAGCAGCGTCACTGGGACCTCGGCAGCCAATGAAATCATTCTTGAGAATGATTTCATGACTGCAACTCGGATCCCTAACCTCAGGTCTGTAGCCTCCTCCCCGCCTCCTCAACTCCTGAAAAAGTCTGCTGGGGAGGATGAACACACATCGCCCAGCAGACTGCCGCCCTCCCTCCCGAACGCCCTCCCTCCCAAACGCCCTCCCTCCCAAACGCCCTCCCTCCAACTCCTGCCTCTGGCACCCTGAACGAGGCCTTACGCTTCCGCTCGCTTGCGTAAGCGAGCCCCTGCTAAAGCCGCTCTCATTGCGGCTGCAGGGGCTCACTGCCGAGCAGGAGCGCGCCTCAGCACGGGTCAGCGCATAAGCGCTGACCATGCCCGAGGCCTTAGGCTGGTAGATATAAATATTACATCAGGTTTGGTGAGGGGTTGAGCAAATAAAAATTCCACTTATGAGCACATGTCTCAGACCGGTCCGGTGTCTGACGGACGTGAATATGCTCATAAGTGGTATTTTTATTTCCTGTACAATGTACGGTGGAGGTTTTTTGTCACTTTTTTTTTTACTCACCACACCTTACTTTGTGAGGGTGTAACAGGGATTTATCCTGCTCTAAATAAAAGCCTCTAGTGGTCTGAGAAATCGAGCAGCTAGTCAATTAGCCAGCTCCACCTGGGTAATCAGACAACCTCCTGCTGGGAAGAGACCTAGAGACTCCTTAGCACAGTCACAACTGTGCTGACGGAGGCGATGATGTCTTGAGCATAAAGGCCCAATATTCTGGTGTAGCACCGCTTAGTAAATATGGGCCAATGCTTGATGCATATAATTGTACTGAAATCCATTGAAGCTGCAACTCCAATTTACCTCATCAATATTTTAAACCAGTTGGTTTCTCGGTAGCATTACAGATTCTCTACTTTACAGAAGCCCAAAATCAAGTTCAGGGTAACGCATGTGATGACACGCTTGGTGGAGGCACACATGTGATGACACGCTTGGTGATGGCACGCATGTGATGACACGCTTGGTGGTGGCACGCTTGGTGATGGCACGCATCTGATGACACGCTTGGTGGTGGCACGTTTGGTGGTTGCATGCTTGGTAGTGGCACGCTAGCATTTGGATACAGTACAATTTACTGCAGCAAAGGTATCTGTCGATACTATATTGTACTTTATGTTGTTTTGTGGAATGTACAAAGACAGGAAAACGATATTTTCTCATATCATTTTAAGAGCTCTAATTTCTTTAATAGAACATTTGCATTCAGAAATATGCGTGTGCCTGTTCAACAGTTTTGCACACTGACCACTGAGCACACTTTTGGTATTCTGCCACGGGTGCTGTCCGAAGCAGGGGGATCCTAGCACTCATACGGCAGACACAGAAGAGTGCGCCCGCCTGGACTTGCTTCAAAAAAGGAATGAAGATTTATTCTTTACAGATAGACGTTTCGCTCTAAGCCTGGGACCTTCCTCGAGGACAGGTTTAAAACCTCGATGTGTAAATAACACATCTTAATTCCTTTTGAAGCAAGTCCGCGTGTGTGCTCTGTTCTGTGCCTGCAGTATTCTCTGCACCAGTTCTGTGACAGAGTTTGGCTCATAACCCCTGAGGTCCAAAACACAGCTCCCACTTTGTCCTTTTTCTTTCCTTCCTTCTCTTTCTTTTATTTATTTTCTTCCTTCCTTTGTCTCATTACTTCTATTTCTATCATTGACCATGTTGGGCGCCCGAACAAACCATCGCAGGCAGCAAAAACTGTGCTTGTGAAAGATGGCCGCCGGGTTACAAGCATGGCGGCGGTGGCACCACTTCCTAATGGTATCGCAAACTTTCTATTGACGGCCAGAGTGAGCCCCGACCCCACTGCCATTTTGAATCTGTCCTGGCCGGGGGATGGACGGCTCAGTCGCTCGTGGACCAGGCGGATGGGGGGACTGCGGATGTGTTCTCTGGGGCTCAGGTAAGTAAAATTACAAAAGTGTGATATACATTGCTGCTATAGTGTTTTGTTGCATTGTTATTGAATCATTTGGAGATATGTCTGATGATTAGGAAGGAGCCCAACAAAATACTGCATTGTATTCCACTGAAAATCCTAGCAGCGCAGATTGTCCTTGGTGCTGTGATTAGCATGGCAAAAAAATGAATATTACTCCCATATATCACATAAACAGGTACATAGGGAAAGTGCACACGAACAATCTGATAAACACGTACATGGTACAATTGTGACGGTGATACAGATGCAGCGGCCATTATTTTAACAAATCACGGCGCCGTTTTCGCGTGCGCCGCTGTACTCCACGCGGCATTAACGCGGCCAATCGCCCCAGGCACACGTGTTTTATCACGGTTGCTTTGTTTGAATTTCATGGATTGTGCGCAATGAAATGCAATGAAATGAATGAATTGTAATGTGTACAGTATTGTGCTACTGTGTCAATTTCAGGTGTTTAAAAGCCAGAACACTAAAATGCCTTTTTATGCACTCGCCAGCACTCGCGTCTTAAGGCGGGAAGGTTGGAAGAAATCCAGCGCCATGACATGGGTATTTCGAGGTATACACCGCGTGATTTGTTAAAATAATGGCCGCTGCATCTGTATAGCAACACACTGCAGTAAAATAAAAATCTAATAAATTATCATATGATGCAAGGGTAATCTGTGCACTGTATACTGTATGGCGGCGTTTTATGTTAACTTGGCCGATGGTGAGTCTGTTTACCATGTAACTTTAAGACAGGGGGGCTCAACTCCAGTCTTCAAGACCCCCAACAGACAAGCATTTAAGGCTATACCTGCTTCAGTACAGGTGGTTCAATCAGCCCCTGCGTCAGCACAGGTGGCTCAATCAGTCCCTGCTTCAGAACAGGTGGCTCAGTCTTCGATTTAGGCACTGTGCTGAAGCAGGGATATCCTGAAAACTGACCTGTTGGTGGCCCTTGAGAACTGAAGTTGGCTACCCCTGGTAAAGAGGTATATATTATGCCTATTTAAAGAAACAACCTAGATTTGGTTAATTCATGCAGCCATTTGTAAATAATGCACTTTATTTGAACTGCATAAACGTGTAACCTATTTTATTTTTGTCCCTTTAATTTGTGCACATTCTCGGATCCGGAGATGTGTTTGAACTCCCCTGGCTTGTTAATTATAATGCCTAAAACTTTTCCAACATTAACATCTCAATCATATTGCAGATTAGAGGCCAATACAGACACAAAGCTTAGGAAAGCACTGGTTTTAAAATACTAGTTTTTCATGTCTCAAATAAAACTAAACTTTATTTGAAAATAAATGTAATAACATTTTGTTTTGTGTATATATTTTTGATTTTGGGATTCTATCACATCTTTTAAAAAAAAGTGGGTAGTAAAATGCTAGTGATAAATGGGATAGGTATGGATAGACACACTTTGCAGTTACAGATACAAATATTGATAACTTATACCAGGGGAGCGCAATCTTTTTCTCCTGCGCCCCCTTGCCGGCTGTCCCCCTCTCCATGCGTCCCCTCCCCCCCCTTACCTTGGTTCCGGCATTCTTGGCGTCATGTTGCCATAGCAACGTGATGTCACATGACTCCGCGGCATCATTTGACGCATCTCCAGAAGCCGTCTGAACCAAGGTAAGTGAAGTTTACAGAGGCCTTCGCCGCTTCCCTGGCATTTGATTTAAGTGCCTTCGGGAAGCGTGCAAGGCCTCTGCAAACCCTGCGCCCCCCGCAGGTAGAGTCGCGTCCCCCAGTTTGTGCACCCCTCACTTATACCATTATACCACTACCCAAATCGTTCCCTAGCACAATTAGAGATAACGTTTGGTACATTAACAAGCTGATGTTCTGGGGAGTAAACTGAGCCACTGATTGAGCTGAAGCAGGGATATCTTGGAAACCTGACCTGTTGGTGACCCTTCAGGACTGGAGTTGCCCACCCCTGGTCTAAAGCTTCGAAATTAAAGAACCCAAATTCTTAACTGATGATATTCCTATAATGACTGCTCCACACCTCAGTAAATCCTTGATGTCCTCTTCATTTTCTAGGAGGTACATGAATATCCCTTCCAGCACGTACTGCTCTTTTAAGGAATGGAAACCAATTTGTGCATTGAAGATACATCATCATTAATTCCACCAATTCAACATAATGTTTGCCCACATCGATGAAATGACCTTCCCAAACAGAATCTGGCCATGTCACAGAAGACTAGCCCATGACACTTGCGAGTGGACATTGATAAATGTTTCGTGCCTCCGGCTCCTCTCTTTGAAAGCACCGTAGACTTTTTAAATGTGAATGTTTAACCTTCTGCACCTGTGACTTTTACATGAAATTGCATTTCTTCATCGGACTACCTTACTTTTAGATACTGAATTATTATTTCATGGTAAAACAAACCCTGATGTCCTGTATTGCTTTGCTGGAACAAATCTGTTTTTCTCTGACGAGGCAGCAAATCTCTCTGGCTAATGATGACACGGAAGGACCACGGTTGATGTGGTTCTTATACTTGAGGTACGGGCAGCAGACACATTTGGCTTCGACACACAAATCCTTTGTCTTAAAAGGGGTCACAAATAGATATATGTGAACTGGTCACATTCCAGTGAGCAACTTATTCTTGCAATATTTTAAACATTTTTTTCCAATTTAGCCGTTTTTCTTATTGCTAAAATGGAGCAATTGCTATTTTAAAAAATTGCTGTTTTTACTAATTAATTTTTAAACTTTGGTAAAACTTTGCCCTTTTTTTTTTCTCTCCAAAAAGTTGAATTAAAGCCAAACAAGGTCGCGTGATCCTTGCACAACTTTGGGGGGCAAAACTGACGTCATGCGTCTCCTCAAAATGCTGCCATGTCAGCGCGCTACGTCGCCGGCAGGTGCGCAGGCACTTGGCTAACAGCAATAGCCAACTACGGAAGTGTGCTTGCCGGGCGCGAGCACGAAGCAACTCCTCCACTATGTGCCCAGACTAAGAAATAATCTCTACCCTGCCAGAACAGCCTTCAATGTAGAGGTTAACAGGGGAGGCCAACTCCACTCCTCAAACGCTACCAACAGGTCAGGTTCTCAGGATATCCCTGCTTCAGCACAGGTGGCTCAATCAGTGGCTCAGTCTTTGACTTAGCCACTGATTGAGCCACCTGTGCTAAAGCAGAGCTATCCTGAAAACCTTACCTGTTGGTAGGACTGGAGTTGGCTACCCCTCAGCTATAGGCCTGAGTATGGGTAATGTCTAGAAGTGACTCACATAAAGTAGAATTCTTTGATAGCACTTTTATGCAAGTTACATTTTGCATGTTTATATACAGAAAGTAGCAGCTGCATAGCACAGTGAGTAAAAAAGAACACGCTCTACAACAAATAATGCTGTGTCATTTTTTATTTTTTTTAAGTGCCTGGGGTAGATTGTGAAACGATGGCGAGGAAATGAATTAGCACCAGTGCACAATAAATTCAGAAGCACATAATTGTCACCAAAATTCCCATTCCCATCTTAAACGCTAATAAATCCTGAAAATAAAAACATAAATATCCCACATTGTCGTTTTGGGCTATGGCTTTATTAAAAAAAAACAGCAAAACAGCTAAAAAAAATATATGATTGATTGCTTTATGTTGCGGAAAGCAGCGGGGCTGTGTTTTCAGTAAAATTTCAGATTGGTGGCCAAATGAAAAGTAACATGCTAACTACCAGTACGTAGAAATAAACAGCAGCTTAAATCCTACTCTGCAGGTAGTATGGAATTCTGGTAGTGTGGTCAAGAGCAGGCAGGACACTGCTGTTAGATAAAAGACAAGAAAAAAGCGCAAAACGCAAATAGTGAAGTATATCAAATAACGTATTTAGTATAAAAAAGGGGTAAGTATTCTGCGTACATCAATATAAAAGAACATAAACATTTCGTGTATCATAACACGAGTTTGCCACACAGCTGACATCAGGGTGGGCAGTAGAAGAGGATCCCTCAGGTAAGTGGTCTTCAGCAGTCTCCAGACGTCATCTGGGTGTCTCACACAGACTGCAACTCGTGACCATCATCCGGATCGTCTCAGTGAGTGACTGTTATGATACACGAAATGTTTATGTTCTTTTATATTGATGTACGCAGAATACTTACCCCTTTTTTATACTAAATACGTTATTTGATATACTTCACTATTTGCGTTTTGCGCTTTTTTCTTGTCTTTTATCTCTAGTTTGTGGGAGTGCCGAGCCACTCTCTAACTATAGCAGCATACGCCATCAACCAACGGTTTTGTATGGTTTAATACTTTTTTCACTTCCACAGTAAGGTTGTGCCCAAAATCGTGTGCATAGTACGACACGATATATAGGGGTTCACATTAATAGTTGTTTTAATTTGATATTAGTCTTTTAACACTTTAAAGTTGTTTTTTTGGGTTGCGCACTTATTCTTCCTTCACAGGACACTGCTGTCCCTGGTCCTGGAATGTGTCCTTTCTGTATCACTGAAGTATCGCAGAGTATTACAGTTTATATAGGGGGCCAACTTTTTTTTCAGGTGTACCATTAAATGGGATTGTTATGGCGGGGCAACTGTCCCACTACCACCTTACAGCCACTCCCACCCCCCCCCCCCCCACCTCTCAACTCATTCATCTCACTCACCTCTTCTCTACCCCCTCCTCTCACTCACGCTCTCCCCTCCTCTCTCACTCAATCTACCCCAGAGGTCGACTGAGTCACTGATTGTGCCACCTGTGCTGAAGCAGTGATATCCATGAAAGCTGACCTGTTGGTGGTCCTTGATGACTGAGTTTGAGACCCCTGATCTACCCCTTCTCTCTCACTCGAAAAATCTAAGAGTTTTACCTTTGGGGGTTGAGGGATGCCTCCAGGGAACACAGCATAAGGGGATCTGGGGCCTGATGGTAAATGGTTACTTTAATGCACCTACCTACAAGTTTATAGGCTGAGTGAGGTTTTCAAATGATCGGTTAATCACTATACTACTACTTACAAGGCACATGTCACTGCTGCCATCATTACATCTGCTACTATTAGACTGTTCCCGCACCACAAAATATTGATTCATGCAAAATATTTTACCAAGAACTATGTATCAAAATGAACATCTCCACTGCAAGTATCAAGAACTGACAATTACAGATGTGTTGAAAATCAGTCATTCATTTTTTTTTCTTGCAATGGGAAAATAATAACCAATAACAAAAAAATTCTACAACTGTACATATTGTATTATGTGTTCCATAGTACATACAGCACACAATCAAAGAACAAATGTATCTGTACAGTAAAGAGGAAATTGATTTTTTTTTAAAGAATCTGTCATGGAACTGTGGACAGTGAGTAGAAGTGCATCTGTCATGCAGATGTGTGTGATCATTGCTATTTACAGTACATGAGCAGATGTGCAGGGTGAAGCGCACACACAGTGTTTGACTTTGAGATGCCCATGATAAATACATATGAGATGAATAAAATAGCGTAGCCCACGGGCACCAGAGCTACTACAAAACACCTACCTACTACAAGTCTTGTTTACCTCCTTCTTACAATCTGCCAGACTGACTCACTTTCACATTCTCAACAGTTATTCTAAATTGGATGGGAGCTTGCTTTGAATGGAATAAAACCAGCTCGGGCTCGCACATGCTGAGCCTGGCTCTCCCTCACTCCTGCTGCATGGTTTCATTCTGGTACTCCGCTGAAAATGCTGATCTTTTGGTGGTCTTGTTTTGGAGGGAACATGGATCCGAAAGCCTAGTGTTACTGTAGGCGGTGGGTGGTCCCGTGGGGTCCGACGGCAGAGCACTGCGGCTGTAGACAATGGGGGCTGCACACCAGTTCAAGTTAAAAAACGAATTTATTGGGTGGTCATCAGGAGTACAGATAAACACTCTGATGCGTTTCAGGACTGTTGTCCCTTTATCAAATAGCTCTAATGACCAGAGGAACTGTGACTTAAGCCTTAATCAATTATATACCACAAACAGCTGAGCCCTGAAGACTGGGATTATATCCCACATACACACTAGTGTTACTGTAACTGCCTCTCTGTGTCCATGTTAGGCTACTAATTAATTAAATTAGTGAAAACACTTACATCGTATAGGATGACATATTTAATAGCTCAGCGGAGAGGTTACATATAGTTATATATGAAACAAAATTATTTAAAAACTGTTGCGGGGAACTTTTAATGTGAATAATTGATCTTGTATTATCTGCAAACTATAGAAGCAGGGATATCCTTAAACATGACCTATTGGGGGATCTTGGGGACTGGTGTTGAGAACCCCTGCCCTAGGGTAATTAAAAGTATGCAGGGAAAAAAAGAATGGTTTTCAGTCCACTAATATGTTCTGTTCTTATACACTTTATTGTACCATGGGCATAGTTATATAGTAGATGAGGTTCATTCAGTTCAACCTATGCTAAATTTAGACGACAGATACTTTAACCTAGAGTATATTTGTAAGTTGCCTTTTTTTTTGTAACAATTTCTTTTATTGGTCAAGTTCACATATTACTGTACATACATTGTTGTCATGAGCCCATGACCTTTAGTTTAGATACATCGTGACCAACATCTTTTTCTCGTTTTCCTAGTGTAAAGGAAGAGGTGAGATAGAAAGAAAAGAGCAAGGAAAAGATGT
Source organism: Ascaphus truei (assembly GCF_040206685.1). Lineage (NCBI taxonomy): Eukaryota > Metazoa > Chordata > Amphibia > Anura > Ascaphidae > Ascaphus > Ascaphus truei. The sequence continues at coordinate 27,660,678 of NC_134498.1, forward strand.
AGAGGGATTGAAGGCAAGGGGGGGGGGAGGGAGGTAGACTAACAAAGGGAAACAGGGGGTGGGAGTGTGGAACCCCGAGGCCCTCCTGGGATCCTCGCCTTAGATTCATTACAGATTTGTCCAGTTCAGGGTCTCTCCCTCCTGTCATTCTCAAGGTTTATCTCTCTATCCACGGGTCCCAGGTATTTTGGAATTGAGGCATCTTCTTTTGAAGCATAGCAGTCAATTTCTCCATACTCATCACCTCGTCTATTCTTCTGATCACTGAGGTTCTCGAGGGGGCCTTGATTTGTTTCCAGGATGCTGCTATAGCACACCTGGCTGCCGTTAGTATAGCCATGATAAGCCTGGACATTGGAGAGGGGATATCCTCTATTGGTTTGTTCAGCACCAGAGTCAGTGGGTCGAGAGGGAGGGTAAGTCCTGTTACTCCAAAGATAAGAGCCTGGATCATGGTCCAGTACCTTTGTATCTCCGGACATGACCACCAAATGTGGGCCATGTCCCCCTTTTCACCACATCCCCGCCAGCAGAGGTCTAGTGTGCCGGGGTAGATTTGGCTCAGTCTAGCTGGAGTCAGGTACCACTGATACATAATTTTATAGATGTTTTCTTTTGTTATTGTACAGATTGAAGTTTTTGTTGCTTGCTCCCAGATCTCCGCCCAGTCTTCCTTATCTATTTGGATATGGAGGTCCTCTGATCATTTTTGCATATACCTGTGATCTGGGTCTTGGGATGTAATCTCCAGACCTTTGTAGATCTCAGATATCAGACCCCTTTGATGTGTGGTCTTAGTGCAGAGAGATTCAAATCTGGTGAGCGGAGGGAATTTGGCGGTTGGGGCCACTGCCAATAGAAAGTGGCGAACCTGGAGGTACTTAAATAGGTGGAGGTCTTCTATCTGATATTTGCCTTTTAGCTCTTGATAGGTCAATATTCCCGCTTTCTGCAGCAGATCAGCAACCAGCTTAATATTGTGACCCTGGAATTGGTCAAATTGTCTTGGGGAACACCCTGGAGGGAAGTTGGGGTTCCCGAAGAGTGGTGTGAGCTGGGAGGGGGATGCTAGCAGACCGTACTTCCCTTTGCTTTTAAGCCATACATTCCACAAGCATCTCATTGCTCCTAGTTCATACCTCTGTGAACCCACCCCGCTATTGCTCGGGGACCACATTGCCACCTGAAGGGGGTTGTGACGTGCATAGTGGGTCTCTATTTCAAGCCAAGAAGCCAAGGCCGGGTCGCAATTCCAAACTACAGCCTGCTTCAGTTGTGTCGCTTGGTAATACTTAACTATGTCGGGGACACCCAGACCTCCTCTCTCTTTTGGCGAGAGCATCACTGTTCTGGGGATTCTAGGTTTTTTGTCGTTCCAGATAAATTGGGAAAATTGGGATTGGACGTTTTTTAACACTGCTTGTGGGATAGGGATTGGAAGTGTTTGAAAGTAATAGAGTAGTCTTGGAAGGATATTCATTTTTAATGAGACTATCCTCCCAAACCACGATATCTGATACTTTTTCCATGCTTCTAGATCTTTTTTGATTTGATCGAATAGGGGGGGGTAATTATATTGATAAAGTGTATTGTAGGAGTTGGATATTTTAACTCCCAGATATTTTATATAGGTATTACTCCATTTATACTTGTAGTTGGCTTGAATTAGTTTCCATGTTTGATCAGAAAGGGACAAATTTAGGACCTCTGACTTGTCCATGTTTACTTTGTAGTCAGAGACTGCTCCGAATTGGGTTAGGGCTCTTTGGAGATTAGGAAGGGAGACATGGGGGTCCACAAGTGTTAGAATCACGTCATCCGCAAACAGGGAGATTTTGTGCTCCCTATCTGCTATTGGGATTCCTTTTATACTATTTTCGTCTCTAATTGTGGCTGCGAGGGGCTCAATGGTTAGGGCGAATAAAAGAGGTGATAGTGGACAGCCCTGTCTAGTCCCATTCCTGATTTGTATTGGGTCTGTGAGGCCCCCTGGAAGTTTTACGTGAGCCGTGGGGTTTTGGTAGAGGGCTCTCACTCCCTCTAGGTAGGGTCCACAGAAGCCAAACCTCTGCATAGTTTGGTCTAGAAAGGACCACTTGATTCTGTCGAATGCCTTTTCGGCATCCAGACTCAGAATCATTGCTTTGGAACCTGTGAGATGCACGTGGTCAATTATATCCACAATTTTGCGGGTATTGTCGGAGGCCTGTCTTCCCGACACAAAACCTACTTGGTCAACATGTATGAGTCTAGGGAGAATTGGGTTTAACCTGTTTGCTAGTATCTTGCTGTAGATCTTGAGATCTGTGTTTAGAAGGGAAATGGGCCTGTAGTTCCCGCAGAGGAGCGGGTCTCTACCCTCTTTGTGGATTATAGCAAGGTTTGCGGCTGTTATTGTTGCGGGGATTAATTCACCCTGGAGAAAAGAATTAAACATTTTGAGTAGGTGAGGCGAGAGGATGGACCTGAACACTTTATAGTAGGAGTTAGAAAAGCCATCCGGGCCCGGGGCTTTGGATAGTTTTAGTGAACTTATGGCTCGGTTTAGTTCCTCCTGTGTTATCTTTTTATTGAGTGTCTCTATTTCCTCACTGGACAATGTTGGTAAGGAGCATTTTTCCAGATAATGGGTGATTGTGTCAGGACTGACCTGGTCTTGCCCAGGGGGGTGAAGGTTATATAGATCGGAGTAGAAATCCGCAAATTCCTGCGCTATTTCTTTTTCGATGTACGTAACCTGTCCCTTCTGGGTCTTAATGCGGGTTATCTGAGACTTAACTCTGGTTCCCCTAAGTTTGGCGGCCAGCAGTCTATCGGCCTTGTTGCATTTATCAAAATATTTCTGTTTAGTCCACCTGAGTGCCTTTTCGACATCTTCCAGCTGGGACTGTTTAAGGGCCGACCTAGCTAGATTTAGTTGTTTAAGTATTTTTTTTGATGTTGTGGCTTTGTGTTGTTGCTCAAGGTGGGCAATTTTGTCTGTTAGTTCTTTTTGGAGCTTGTTTTTTATTTAGTTTTTATATGAGGCTAGTGAAATTAGATCTCCTCTGAGTGTGGCTTTATGGGCCTCCCAGAGCGTGGCTGGGGTGGAGACAGACCCCATGTTCTGTTGGAAATATAATGAAAGTTTCTTTCGTATAATTGCCTCTGTGTCTGGGTAGTTTAGCATTGAGTCATTTAGCTTCCATTTGTATTGCGTATTTTTAACAAAGGGTAAGGATAAGGTGAGATCTATGGGTGCGTGGTCGGATCAGGTGATTGAACCTATACTTGACTGGGCTGAGGGCTGGAAGATATTTTTTGTACCTAGAAAATAATCGATCCTCGAGTAAGACTGATGAGGGGAGGAGAAAAAGGTGTAGTCCTTTTGACTCTGGTGCTGGGCCCTCCAGATATCCACTAAAGAGAATTCCTCCATAATGTCCCTAAATTTCTTGGCTTTCTTTTGGGACTGTGAAATGTATATAGCATGGGGGGTTAAAGGGGTGGCTGTAGTGGGGTTTGACTTGTCTTGCGTGTGGGAGGCCACCATGTTAAAGTCTCCGCCTATGATCAGAGACCCGAGGGATTGTTGTTCCAAAGACTCAAGAAGTTTCCTGAGGAATGGAATTTGATTTTCATTAGGGGCATAAATATTGAGTAGTGTGATTGGTGTGCCTGCTAGTGTCCCTTGAACTATCAGAAATCGGCCATCTGGATCTGACTGGGTCTTGGAAAGCGCAAAGGGGGTCCCTGTTCTAAAGAGAATGGCTACTCCTCGTTTTTTACTTGGGGACGAGGCATAATATGCCTGAGGGAATACACTTTTGAATGTGTTGGGGGGGGTCGGGGAGTTAAAATGAGTCTCCTGAATAAAGACTACATCCCCCTTGGAGTTTTTCAAATCCTTTAGTACTAGCTTCCTTTTCCTCAGGGAATTTAGGCCCTTTTTCAAATCCTTTAGTACTAGCTTCCTTTTCCTCAGGGAATTTAGGCCCTTGATATCAGTTTAATGGAGGACATTTTTTTTGTTTGTTTTCTTTCGGGGCCCTGGGCTCCGAAACTCTTGGAATTCCCATGTCAAGAGTTTTATCTTGGATCTTAATTCGCCCAGCCAGGGTAGGCGTGAGCAGGGTGCCCCATTAGGCTTCGGGGGAAGGGGGGAGGGGAGCAACACAATGGGTCGCCTGGTTCTGTCTAAGGGTGGGGGGGTACTTCAGTGGGCCTCGGGTGTGGGGGAGGGTATAGAAACAACAGGGCAGGCATTGGAGGGGGGGAGGGGGAGGGATAAGAGGCCTGATGGGACAGGGTCGTCAGGAAAGAATAGAGTGAGAAGAGGCCCGCAAGGGGTCCTCCGTATTTGCTACCGGTGTTGTTGACCGGCATGTGGGCTTAAGGCCCGTTTGGAGAAATCCGCTGACCCCTAAACTGGGGAGCAAACAAACCAAGGGTGCAGACTCAACTGAATTATATACATAATACCCTATCCTGTTTACACTTAGTAGGGCAGGGTCCCTGGGGCAGTCATATATTAGTGAGGCTTTGCCGGGGATTCTTAGCTGGAGAGAGTGTGGGGTGGGGTGGGGGGGGGGGATGGGGGGTGAGTGGGGGGGGGAGGGAGAGGGGATTGGGTGGGTGGGGCAGGGGGCTAGAGGGGGGGAAAGGGGGGGGGGATGGGGGGTGAGTGGGGGGTGGGGCGGGGGATGGGGTGGGTCGAGGAAAGGAGGGGGGGGGAAAGGGGAACATGCTCTACTTTTTACATTTGGATCAGACATGTTTATCAAACAGTAAGAATATGCGCATAAAGTGGTACATTTACATAATTATCATTCAGGGATGTGTGACTTTCCACGGTCTGTATCCAGCAGACATGCTTGGTAAGTATTGTATATATCCACGCCTAAGGACATATCACATTTGACATTCAGTTCAAGTCAGGAGTACTGCTAGCAACTCAAAAGTACATAATTTGCTTTGGGTAACCTTGGAGGGGAAAGGGGGGGGTGGAGGAGAGGGTGGGGGGGGGAGTGGGGGTGGGTGGGGGGGGGGGAAAGGAGGGGGGAGAGGGGGGAGGGGGAGGGGGGGAGGAGGAGGGGGGAAAAAAGGGGGGGAGAAGGGGGTGGGGGATGGGGGGGGAGGGGGTGGGGGGGGAAGGGGGGGCGGGGGGGATGGGGGGGAGGGGGTGGTGGGGGAGGGAGGGGGGGTGAGGGGGGGGAAAGGGGAACATTTCGCTCTACTTTTTCCATTTGTAGTGGACATATTTATCATACAGTAAAAAATATATGCATGAAGTGGTGCATTTGCATAGTTATCATTCAAGGATGTGTGACTTTCCACGGTCTGTATCCAGTAGACATGCTTGGCAAATATTATATATATCCACGCCTAAGGATATATTATCCCATTTGACATTCAGTTCAAGTCAGGGGTACTTCTAGCGACTCAAAAGTACATAGTTTGCCTTGGGTAACCTTGGAGGGGGAAGGGGGGGGTGGACTGGGGGGGATGGGGGGGAGGTGGAGGAGAGGACGGGGGGGTATAAATGGGGGGGGAGTGGGGGTGAGGAGGGGGGTGTGAAAAAGGGGGGGGAGTGGGGGTGAGGAGGGGGGGTGAAAAGGGGGGGAGAGGGGGGGAGGGGGGGAGGGGGTGGTGGGGGAGGGAGGGGGGTGGTGGGGGAGGGAGGGGCGGTGGGGGGGTGGGGGGGGGGGAGAGGGGAACATTTCGCTCTACTTTTTCCATTTGTAGTAGACATATTTATCATACAGTAAAAAATATATGCATGAAGTGGTACATTTCCATAGTTAACATTCACGGACATATGTTTTTGCACCGTCTGTATCCATCGAACATACTTGGTAAGTATTATATGTATATCCACGCCTGAGAGTATATTATACCAGATGACATTCCGTTCCATCAAGGGATATCTCTAGCAACTCAAAAGCACATAGTTTGCCTTAAGTACCCTTGGTGGTAGAGGGGGGGGGGGAGATGAGGGGGGGGGGCGAGGGAGTGGAGAGGAGAGGAGGGGAGGAGGGGGGGAGGAGGGGGGGCAATGGGAGGGGGAGGAGGGGGAGGAGGGGAGGAGGAGGGGGGGAGGGGGGGGAATGGGAGGGGGGGGATGGGTGAGGGGGGGCATGTTGCTCTACCTTTTCCCAATTAAAGCAGACATATTTATCCTACAATACTTATCTATACCTAAGGAGATATATTTACATTATTAACATTCAGGGACCTGGTCCTTTGTATGATCCGTTTCACACAGTCATACTTGACAAATAGTGTGTATACGCACGCTTGAAGATTTATACTCAAAGTCAACATTCAGTTCAAGCCAGAAGTATTACTGCTGACTCCAGTTTGTACTGTATGTTTTGCCTTGTATAGCCTTGGGGAGGGGTGGTTTAGGGGAGAGGAGAGGAGGGTGGGGGGGGGAAGGGAGGGGAGAGGGGGGGGAAGGGAGGGGAGAGGGGGGAGGGGAGAGGGGGGAGGGGGGGTAGGGGGGGGAAGGGAGGGGAGAGGGGGGAGGGGAGAGGGGGGGAGGGGAGAGGGAAGGGGGGGGCTAGGAGGGGAGAGGGAGGGGGGGGGCTAGGAGGGGAGGGGAGAGGGAGGGGGGGGGCTAGGAGGAGAGAGGGAGGGGGGGGGCTAGGAGGGGAGGGGAGAGGGAGGGGGGGGGGCTAGGAGGGGAGGGGAGAGGGGGGGCTAGGGGGGGAGGGGAGGGGGGGAGGAGAGAGGGAGGGGGGAGTGAGGGGGGTGAGGGAGGGGTGAGGGAGGGAGGGTGGAGGGGAGAGGAGAGGGGAGAGGGGGGGGGGAGGGGAGAGGGGGGGAGGGGAGAGGGAAGGGGGGGGGAAAGGGAGAGGGAAGGGGGGGGAGGGAAGAGTTCTGTGCATTTCTTTCTAAGTAGACCTGAGTTACCTAGCAAAGCATTTGTTTGCCTACTGGCTGGGTTATACGTTGTGTGGTGTTTCAACTCTATTAGGGCCTCTTGGCCTGTTGGTATGTGTGCCCCTTGCCCGAATGTTCTGGAGGCCAAAATCCGGTTTTACTCTGGTAAGTCAACTCAACCCTGAGACCAGGGTTACAGGGTCATTCCAGGAGTTCTTGTGTACAGACCCTTACAGCCTAGCTAGGTGAAGTGGTTAGTGGAGTAGGTATATGGGGCGCGGGGACCCTTTGTGTGGTAGTCCAAGGGAGGAGGGGGGGGGACGCGTGGGCTTGTTTGCCCCATTGAATTCGGATACCTGCCGAGGGGGGTATTGGCTCGGCCATGGGAGGGAGGTGAGGGGGGGAAGAAGGTGGGGGGGGGGGAAGTGGGGGGAGCACTCTCTCGGTGTCTGGAGCTGTGCCGTTTTTCCCTTGTCACTCGGCAGTGACAAATTGGACCTTTCACCTGGGGGGGGGGAAGCCTTAGCGAGCTTAGAGGGGGCAGTACTTACTGTTCGAAGTCTTCTGCCAAGATATAATGGATCTCACCACCTCCCTCCCCCCACCCCCCGGGGCCAGGCCTCTGGAACCATGCTGGCCTCCCAGCTGTGTAAGCCTGAGCCGGACGGGTCGGCTCCCCAGGGGGAAAAAACTTTCCAACGATTTAACTTAAAACTGATTTAAAACTTTGTGGCAGGAAGACCACGGACTTTTGTGGATGCCCTCTCCGTCCTGGGGCGCCTGATCTCTAGCTTCTGGATTCCGTCACTTTTAGACTATGCTCTCGGTGGTGGGGGGGTTAGTCCCGCGTTGTTTGCGCTGGGAAATATCGCGGTAGTGTAGGCAGCGCTGGATCGTCTTCTCCGTCGGCCCCCTCAGCGTTTGGGCGTCTTGTTACTTGCTGAGGCCTCCATTCTTCTCAGCTCGATGTTGTTGTCCTCCTCTTCGCTCTGGACTGGGGCTTGGTGATGTTCCTGCGTCCACGCCGCTGGCGCGGTCAGCCCCAGAGCCCGCGCGAACGGGCCCATATCCTCAGGATATCTGATCGTGAGGTACTTGCCCTTGTTATTGGCTGTAAGCTTAAAGGGGAACCCCCAACGATACCTGATCTCGTGGTCCCGCAGTAGGGTCGTTAGGGGTTTCATCTCCTTTCTCCGCAGCACTGTTTTACTGGAGAGGTCGCTGAAAACTTGAAGCCGTTCGTTAAGAAAGGTAAGTGATTCTTTTTCTCTGCATGCTTGAAGAATGCTTTCTTTTGTAGAATAGCTATGCAGCCTCCCTATTACGTCTCGCCTTCTTCCAGGGTCCTCAGATCTGGGCCCTAGGGCCCATAGGGCCCGGTCTATTTCTAGGTCCCCGTCTTGTAGTGTATCACAGACAGACTTAAACAGGTCCAGGAGGTATGGGCGGAGGAGGCCAGGGAGAACTGTCTCTGGGATGTTGCGAATACGGAGATTTTGTCTTCTATCCCTGTTCTCCTGGTCCTCCAACCCGTCCTTGAGCAGGGCGATTTCCTCTCGGAGCCTGAAGATCTCATTCTCCGTTGCTGTCTGTCGTGTGTGGGTCTCCTCCATTTCGCCTTCCAGCGTGGCGGTTTTGTCCACTAGGCCGTTAATCTGTTGCTTGAGATCGTTGACCGCGGCTTTTATCTCCGTTTGGAGGGATGCATGCATTTTAATATGTTGGGCCGCCAGTAGCTCCTCCATGAAGGCCCTGGTTAAAGGCTGCTCCTGTGTGGAGGTCTCTTTGGCTCTGGCAGGCTTGCCTTGTGCTGCTTGTTCGCCACGTGTGCCTCCGCCATCTTGTGCAGCAGATTGCTGTTCGGGGCTTTTCTGCTGCGGGGAGAAGTATTTCGTGACTGCTTGTGATTCCGGCTTCCTTTGTTGCCTGGACATCTTATCGTTATTTCCCCCACTTGAGGGTGATCAATTTGGGTGAAAATTTTAAGTGGAAGGGTGCTTATTCTCGAGTTTATTCGAGAGAGTCTGTGGAGCTCCCAGGCTGCTACTCCATACCAGCTGACGTCACCGGAAGTCTCCCCAATGTGTAAGTTGCCTTTTAAAAAATTATTTATTTTATTTATAAAATGTTTTACCAGGAAGTAATACCTCTTTTTTTTCATATATGTCGTGGGCACAGAGTTATGGTGACATATCCTGTACATGGTTACATTAAATGAACTGAGGTTATACTTTATATATAAAGACATTGCATTAACAGTTGAAGATAATATATATGTTGTAGGCGGATACAACAGTTTAACAGTTACAAACCAGATTCAAAAGTGGGACATCTTTAGTTTTGAGCGAATTTAGACTGGAGGCGGCTTTGAGAGTCTTCAAGTGTGAGGTGCACGGTAAGAGAAGGAGGAACGGCCGGATACTTTGTTGAGCCTTGGGACCATGAACAGTCTTTTGGAGTCAGATCTCAGGTGATAAGTGCTGCATGTGGTAGGGGTGAGCAGCTTGTTGAGATACTGTAGGTGGGTAGCTCACCCAGAGAGTATTTGAAGGCAAAACAGGAGAGATTAACTTTGCACCTAGACTCAAAAATATGCATTTATTAGCGAATTAATTCTTTTGTTAACGTTTGTATTGTTACATTAATTACGTGGTTTATTAGGTCTATAAGATCACGCAGTCATAGTTAAGGGCTGCACGCCACTATTATTATAAATCACTGTCTGCAGATTCTCCCGTATTTATTGGGTAAAGGGCCAGAACAAGCTGAACTCTGTGACGGGTTTGGCTGTAAATATTTGGCTAATTTTGGGGCAAATAAGTTAAGTGGCTTCTAGGATCGAGTTGTATAACGCCACTTTTTTTTTTGTTACAGATTTGGTATGAGCAGAAAACACATTTTCAGGAGAAATGGCAAGGATATAAAGTGTGATCTGAAGTAGTGCCCATTTTGAGTTATAATGTAGAGTTCTATTATGTTAGAGAATTAAGATATTTGAGTATTTACATGAATGGTTACATACTCTTCAAACAGCAATCTTCTTCTTCTTCTTCTTCTTCTTCTTCTTCTTCTTCTTCTTCTTCTTCCACGTGACAATGTATCATTCTACATTCTTACCTAAGCAGGCAATAGTTTGGTGCTGCTGTTATAACTCTGTCAAAATCCTGATTGTGTGCCTAACATAATTGCTGCTTCAGTCAGTGTAACTCAGCAGCAACAATGTATTCTTATATTATTAAGGTAACATTGTCTATTGTTCCAGTTTGCAGCTCAAACTGCTGGGAACATTGGTAACAAATGATCACAAACAGGACAGTGTTGCCAAGATCTTGCACTGCTTGGGAGGTGGGCTAAAACCTGCTATTGAAAGCAAAGGATGCTTTAACACATTAAAAATGGCATTGTGTTGAATTTAAAAAAAAAAAAAAACAGTCACTATCTAATACTACAGAAATGATTTATTAACAAAACATTTTTTATATGAGATTTCACGTTTTGCTGCTTTGAATTGAAAACATGCACACATTATAAATGGCAAATATATTGTTTTATTGGAATAGAATGGTTTATAAGAATTGGCAAATGTATCTGAATAGGTAGAGTAGATTAATCAGAGTAGGTAGTTTTATTGCATAACAGAATATACCAGAACGGGTAGTTTTATATGAATGGAAGGACGTATTTAAATAACTGTTTTTCTTTGAATATGTGTTTAGAAAAATAAAATAAACTCTTTAATTAAAAAAATATAAAGGAAACTGGTTGGGTTTCCCTCTTGGCAATACGAGTTAGGAATGTGTGACTGCGTGTCTCTGCAATGCTGGGTGCTTTATTATTGAAGCCGAAACCGTAAATCACAAACAGCGTCACACAAGAACGCATGAAATTCCATATTAAGCTTTGATCAGTGTATATACTGTATGCAGATGTAAGCTGACATGTATTCTCTGTCCCAGAAGCATTTAGCAGTCACTTGCATCATGAGAAGTTAATTAATATATATTGTGTGAAAAAGTATGCTTTAAAACTCCCCTTGAAGTAAAACAAACTGCTAGAGCAGGAGTGGCCAACTCCAGTCCTCAAGGGCCACCAACAGGTCAGGTTTTCAGGATATCCCTGCTTCAACACAGATGGCTCAGAGGCTCAGTCAACGACCGCACCACCAGTGCTGAAGCAGGGATATCCTTAAAATAGGGGTGTAGCTATAGCCTGGCCAGCCCGGAGAAAGCATGGGGGCCTGTCCTCTTGGAGGCCCGCTCTCCTGCCCCCTCCCCCACCCCCCAGGGAGTGCGGAGCTGATCACAGAACAGCTGTAGGAGGGAGAAGGAGGGAGGAGTCTGCCTGGCTGCTTAACCATTTCCGGGCAGCAGGTGGCGCTGCAGAGCTCTCCGTAGCTGCTCCTCTCTGCAGCTCCCGGTTCTGTGTCTGTTGATAAGTGTGTGTGTCTGTGTTGGTAAGTGTGTGTCTGTGTTGGTAAGTGTGTGTCTGTGTTGGTGTGTGTATTTGTAATGCATATGTGTGTTTCATGCATTATGTGCATGTATATGTTGTATGTTTAGTGTTTTTTTATATGATGAATATAAATGTGTATATGGTGTGTGTGTGTGTGTGTGTGTGTTACAATAATGTTGCATATTTGGTGTGTGTGTGTGTGTGTGTATATGGTGTAGTGTTTGTGTGTATATATGGGGAGGGAGGATAGAGAGGATGGGGAGAGGGTGGGGGGAGGGGAGAGTGGGGGCTTAGGGGAGAGGATGGGGGGGTGGGAAGAGAAAGAGAGGATGGGGGGGAGGTAGGAGAGAAGATGGGGGAAGGGAGGAGAGAAAATGTAGGGGGAGGAAGGGAGGCGAGAAATGATGGATGAGGGAGAGGGGAGAGGGAGAAGAGTGGATGGGGGAGGGAAGAATTGGGTAGAGAGGGAGGATAGGGGGGAGGGAGTGAGGATGTGGGGGGGAGAGAGTGATTATCTGGGGGGGAAGTAGTGAGGATGCGGAGGGAGGGGTGAGGATGCAGGGGGGGGGGGAGAGAGTGAGCATGGGGGAGATGGAGGAAAGCAAAAAAAAGGGGGGGGCGCATGTGTCCTGGTTTTTTACATTTGAAAATCTGTTCACAAAAAGGAGGGGGAGATCTGATGATGAGGAGGCGGGGGAGAGAGTTGAGGAGGAGGGAGGGAGAGCTGATGAAAAGGGGGAGAGATTGTGATGATGATGAGGGGGAGAGATGAGGAGGAGGGATCATGAGGAGGAGGAGGAGGGATGATGAGATGGAGGATCAGGGAGAGGATGGGTGAGGGAGAAAAAATTGCAGTCAGGATTAATATTAATGGGGCCCTGAAATTTGTTTTGCCCGGGGGCGTGAGAGTCTAGCTACGCCACTGCCTTAAAACCTGACCTGTTAGTGGCCCTTGAGGACTGGAGTTGGCCACCCCTGCTCTAGACCAAAAAAAATGACAATTTAATAAAAGCATTCGGGCTTCAAGACATACAAATCCATTCAATTCTATGAGACGATTAAAGTTAAAAATGAGACTGTCCCTAAATAAGTGAGACGTGGGCGCCTGGGGTATAGACACACACAGTACCACTGTGAGTCGTAATATACAGCCGCGGCCCCTTTTAACCTCCAACATCCCTGAGAAAATTCTTGGAAGTTTTCCGTTTCTCTCGCGTTTCCCCGCGCGTCGGCCGCATTGACTAGATAGCGCTAATGGCGCTTAACATTGAAAGCGCCCGCGGCGCCGAAAACGGCTGAAAACATGCCACATCTGCCCGCGATTTCAAAAATCGCGGGGAAACGGCCGCAGGAGATTAAAGGCGGCCGCCACTGTATTCAGTATGTATGAAGAAGTGATGCTCGCATCCAGATACACAAGTATCAATTTCTCATCACTTGAATCCCACTTTAAAGGCTCTGGATCTACTGAATGCTCAGTCTCACCGTAAAGTATTATAGCTTAGTGCAGTGCTAGCTTTATTAGCATTAATACATTCATATGATCAGTGCTAAACCCAGAAATATAAAATCTCTCCCTTTTTTATAATGCAGATATATTATAGTGCAAATCTCTTGCTTTTACATAGCTTTCTGCTGGCATGATTTTTTTGCTCGGATAAATTATACATACAGTATGTTTTTTTTTTTTTACAGCAATGGTTGTTCACTGATATAGTGCTATGAATATTATCCTGTATTTTCCTTGCATGTATTGTACATTACATTATATTGGTTACATCGTTTTAAATGTTCTTCATTTATGCATGTATACTGTAGGTACATGAACCTACAGAGGAGTTTGTCTGGGCTCAAGTGGGGCTGAGTTCCCCTAAGAAGAAGGATGACAAGGCCGTGCTGAAGCAGGGACATCTGCTCCGGAGGACTTACAAACAGATAAGCAAAAACCCTTTGTTATTGCTGTGTGCAAAGACTGTGTAGCTTGTTGCATATGCCAGGGCATGTTTTAGCTGGGAACCAGTATAGTTGGCTAGTGGTCTTTAGAGAGGGCTGAAGAAAAATCAGTTAGTTTCCCTAACGGGAATAGGATTTGATTTTATTATTTTGTTTTCTTAAAGGGACGGTGGGCCTGTTGTAGGATTTAATCCCTATAAATAAACCGCTGCATAGAAAAGAGTGTTTCTGGCCTTAAATTGGGACAAAAAAGACTGCAATGTGGTGTGGGCATCACATAACATTGTGCATTTGTTGCACGTCGCTCTTTGTAGTCTATTCAATTTTATCTTTTAATGGATTTACAACATGTGATACTTGATGTATTTTAGGAAAATGCAAAAATGCTAAAAAATAAATGAAAGCGTTAACATGCGGTAACACACAGTAAAATAGACAATCACTTTTAAGTCTGTTGAACACGTACAAAAACCGCCAGAGGCAAAACCAACCTATCTAATTAATTGAATACTGTTCGTGCTGTAAAAAAAAAAAAACCAGAGGATGAATACTGCAAGAACATCAAAGGAATTTTTGACCATGAAGTGCAAATATAAATCTTGCCAGATCCCCTGACATTTTCCCCAATGAGGATTTTGCCTCCTTCGTTCCTCCAGCTTGTTTTTTATTCTACTGTGCACAGACTCTGTCCGCTGAGAAATTAATCCATAAATATTAAGGCACAAAACAGATGTAAGATTCTGAGCGGATTCATTTTAACTCTCTTAGTACCATAAATGCAGACGCTCCAACTGTACCTGTGTGGCAGGTAGTGTATTTGTTTTCGGTGCTACTGTATATCTAATGAATTCTTCTTGTCCCTTGTCATATTTTGTCTTCTGGTTGTTGCTCAGAAGCATCACCTAACTATGGCAGGTACAGGTGTATTTAGGAAAAAGAAGGGATCCAGCGCTCCCGTGGAGCTTCTTTTTCCTAAGTGTACTTTGGATTTCATGGCAGGTACTTCCTTGAACCAGCAGCACTGGTAAATTGTATGCATTATTATTTTATTGGTGGAGTGCAGCCTTTACTCTCTTTACAAGGTACAGGTGTATGGCATCACCTAATTATGGCAGGAACAGGTGTATGGCTCAACTAATTATGGCAGGTACAGGTGTATGAATCCAGGACAGGAAGGGAGCAGGATCGTCAGGAACACCCAGAAAAAAACATACAATAACAAATCATAGTGTAGTACTTAAGGACAATTATGGGTCAGATTTCAGGAAAAACTTGGCTCTTACGGATCGCCTACTTACAAGAAGCAGGATAAAAAACAGCGTTTTTGTATGTAAAGTTGAATAATATATTCCTCCGCCTAAGATAGCAGCATACAGCAGTCACTGATGGTTGTAAACTGGATAGTGTAATCGCCGGGGCTTTCGCTCTCACAGAACAGCAACCGCATTCATACAGAGAAAGAGGGAAACATAGTGTGTACCAGGTAACACTAAAAATTTATAAAAGAAGCATAGAAATGTGTACTCACAATGCAACGTGTGAGCACATTCACATAAAGGTTTCTTTGAATATCAGGCAGCTACACGAACGGCTTGGCAGTTGGAAATGTCCTCCACTCCACTCAGAAATCCCCTCCTCGAGGGTGCCCCCTCGTCCGGATAGATGGCGTCTGACGTCACTTCCTGGCCTCGGAGTGACGCCTTCCGGTGAGGACGGGAAGATCAGGGGGTATGGAAGACTCGCCGAGCCGCAGCAGCAGTGCCTCTGGGGTTGGAGCAGGCTATCAGACCATCAGGTTATGATGCAGCTGTACTCTGTCTCCTTCCTTAGCTTGGCTCAACGCGTTTCACTGCATCCGCAGCTTCCTCAGGAGCAATAATCATGTCCCCTAATGGGTGTTACTTAAATAGCATCATCAATTGAGATACTAATTGAAAACACATTTAATTAATTAATTTACACACAGATTCTCCCACAAGGGTACACAATTCTGTGGCCAAAAATATCGACGCATAAAATACATATAATAAATTGATTTTAATCACTCTATATTAAGAGATAAAAACATAATTAAAAACTATAATTAAAAAACTAGGATCATAATAAAACTCAAGTTGATAGTAATTAAATGGAGAGGATCCATATGTATACACAAGGGGAAAAGAGAGAAAAGACATTGATTAGTTAAAGGGACATAGGTATAAAATAAACCAGCATGATTTAATATAAAAGAATAAAAAATACAGATTAAATATGTGAATTATATCAAAATAGCCAAAGTGCATATGCAAAGTGCAATAATTAGAGGAAAGGTGCAATCTCAAAATCCACATTAAGACCATTTGGTGTCAAAGTGTTGAGTTTATGTACCTTACATAAGGTACATAAACTCAACACTTTGACACCAAATGGTCTTAATGTGGATTTTGAGATTGCACCTTTCCTCTAATTATTGCACTTTGCATATGCACTTTGGCTATTTTGATATAATTCACATATTTAATCTGTATTTTTTATTCTTTTATATTAAATCATGCTGGTTTATTTTATACCTATGTCCCTTTAACTAATCAATGTCTTTTCTCTCTTTTCCCCTTGTGTATACATATGGATCCTCTCCATTTAATTACTATCAACTTGAGTTTTATTATGATCCTAGTTTTTTAATTATAGTTTTTAATTATGTTTTTATCTCTTAATATAGAGTGATTAAAATCAATTTATTATATGTATTTTATGCGTCGATATTTTTGGCCACAGAATTGTGTACCCTTGTGGGAGAATCTGTGTGTAAATTAATTAATTAAATGTGTTTTCAATTAGTATCTCAATTGATGATGCTATTTAAGTAACACCCATTAGGGGACATGATTATTGCTCCTGAGGAAGCTGCGGATGCAGTGAAACGCGTTGAGCCAAGCTAAGGAAGGAGACAGAGTACAGCTGCATCATAACCTGATGGTCTGATAGCCTGCTCCAACCCCAGAGGCACTGCTGCTGCGGCTCGGCGAGTCTTCCATACCCCCTGATCTTCCCGTCCTCACCGGAAGGCGTCACTCCGAGGCCAGGAAGTGACGTCAGACGCCATCTATCCGGACGAGGGGGCACCCTCGAGGAGGGGATTTCTGAGTGGAGTGGAGGACATTTCCAACTGCCAAGCCGTTCGTGTAGCTGCCTGATATTCAAAGAAACCTTTATGTGAATGTGCTCACACGTTGCATTGTGAGTACACATTTCTATGCTTCTTTTATAAATTTTTAGTGTTACCTGGTACACACTATGTTTCCCTCTTTCTCTGTATGAATGCGGTTGCTGTTCTGTGAGAGCGAAAGCCCCGGCGATTACACTATCCAGTTTACAACCATCAGTGACTGCTGTATGCTGCTATCTTAGGCGGAGGAATATATTATTCAACTTTACATACAAAAACGCTGTTTTTTATCCTGCTTCTTGTAAGTAGGCGATCCGTAAGAGCCAAGTTTTTCCTGAAATCTGACCCATAATTGTCCTTAAGTACTACACTATGATTTGTTATTGTATGTTTTTTTCTGGGTGTTCCTGACGATCCTGCTCCCTTCCTGTCCTGGATTCAAACGTTTTGTGAGGGAATCAGTGTATATTCCCTGGAAGGTTGAGAGTTTCTTTCAGTTACACAATATATTATTTAATATTATTTTAATATTATTTAAATATCACTATCACTGTGTTTTAGCGCCACACTGAATCACTGGGTTTCACAAGGTACAGGTGTATGGCATCACCTAATTATGGCAGGTACAGGTGTATAGCATCAACTAATTATGGCAGGTACAGGAGTATGGCATCACCTGATTATGGCAGTTACAGGTGTATGGCATCACCTAATTATGGCAGGTACAGGTGTATGGCATCAACTAATTATGGCAGGTACAGGAGTATGGCATCACCTGATTATGGCAGGTACAGGTGTATGGCATCAACTAATTATGGCAGGTACAGGAGTATGGCATCACCTGATTATGGCAGGTACAGGTGTATGGCATCAACTAATTATGGCAGGTACAGGAGTATGGCATCACCTGATTATGGCAGTTACAGGTGTATGACATCACCTAATTATGGCTGGTACAGGTATATGGCATCACCTAATTATGGCAGGTAGAGGTGTATGGCATCACCTAATTATGGCAGGTAGAGGTGTATGGCATCACCTAATTATGGCAGGTACAGTGAACATGTGCGTTAATGAGAAATAATGCCCACAATACCATTGTTTTCCATGACAAGCATTTACATTAAAGGTTAAGAGTAGTACAAAGGACTTCCTTGGAAGCATCTTCATCCGAGATGGACACAGGAACTAAAGGGGTACTTAATTCATGGTGGAGGGTTTATGGGTGCTGTGGGACGGAACTAAAGGTGCAATGCAGCATTTCATGTTAAAGGAAGTATTTCTGGAAAGGGTCGCCTCAATAAACACAGTCCATAAAATAAACATCTCATGGTACAAAGGGAAGAACGTGAACTAATCAGTAAAGACCAGCCCCAAATACAGTAGCATTGCAAATAACAATGACTATAAATCAGTTGTGAGAGGAATAATGCTGCGTTTAGACACAAATTTACAAATCCTGTTATCTTGCCAATAAACATCATTTTAATGCCTAGAACTATGTATCTTTTGTTCGTTCTACTCCATTGAGGTCTTCCAGACCCGATGGTTCACATGGTCATATATAGGGCTGCATACTTTGCTAATAATCTTAACATGACTATGGCAATTGCAGTACTGAGTGATTTCTGTTTTATGGTGCTATGCGCTCCGTGTGTTCCGATAGAGAGAAAGCATGGACAATACCAGTGCCACCAGTAATACCCAACTTCTTACCTGTTGCACGATGGTGGTTAATTCCAGACAAAGTTGAACGATGTTGTTTTTCAGCAGCGAATATTCCGTCACACTGACAAACGGAGATCTGCCCGAAAGAGACAATCCTTGCATTACCTATATGTCACAGAGAGCTCACTTCTATCTTTATTTCGTTTTAGAAAACAAGTATTTGTTAAGAAAATTAATTACACAACCATCCATGGCAACAGCGCTATTACACCATCCAATTGGAAGCTTTTATAAATTGCAGAGGCGAAATCACCGTACCAGGATTTGTAATAGTTGACCAATGGAAATTTACACACTGTACAAACAGCAGTGTAGAGTTCCACAGTAGACTTGCAATCCTACATCCCATAAAACATGATCAGAAGGATCCTCCGATCCTGATACCCACTATCAATCCATTCAGATACGTCTCTGTAACTGGTCCAGCGACGATAAGAAAACTTTCACTGATGGAAAGAACCCTTTGGCCATATTAACTAAAATTAGCGATGTCAACACAAAAAGATTTTTCTGGACAGATAGTGCTGAGATAATGGTTTATATCGTTCCAATTGGTCAGCAATATTTTTATCATTCAAACTGTTATTGAACATGTAAACGATCCTTTATTGCAAAATCAGTCATAAAATTGAATTCTCTAAATGAGCTGCATCGCTTGCTAAAATAATGCTGACTTCTACCTCATCAAACCCAAATACATATTTAATAGTAAAGGTCAGTTGTAACAATGTTCTTTACTCGGAATTAGAATAGAATTTCCTGGGAGTAAAATGTGTAGGAGTTTGTTAGAGTTTCAGAGAACTGGGGCCAGCTCTTGTGACGTGGAAATATGCTTTTCTTTATTAATGTGGACTAAAGCCTGTGCGATCCCAATCTTACCCCACTCAAGGTTTCTAAGATCGCCTTTGTCCCAGTCTGAGGCACTGCTGTCCTCGGACCCCAGAACCATTATGGTTCTATGTTACCGTTTGTACAAAAGCACTGCCCATTTCAATTCGAAATTCCAAGCTCTCTCACGCTCGTACAGTTTCGATAACGATATATCAACTAGAAGTAGAGAATTTGGGAAATTCTACCAATCCAGTTTTAACACCTTACGTGGAACCTATTTATTATGCTCTATGAAAGCTCACAAAAATGCATATTGTATATTTATTGTAATATTTTGGAGTCTCTAGCAAGTGGCGGCCAACTCCAGTCTTCAAGTGCCACAAACAAGTCAGGTTTTAAGGATATCACTGCTTCAGCACAGGTGTCTCAATCAGTGTCTGTCTTTGACTGAGCCACCTGTGCTGAAGCAGGGATATCCTTGAAACCTGACTTGATGGTGGCCATTGAGGACTGGAGTTGGCCACCCTTGCTCTATAGCTACAGTAACTCCGCAAATGAGCACCTGAAAATATCTGACAGCCCAGGTAAGTAAATGGGCCTTGGTGTTCTTTTGGAATAGCACTAGTTAGTAAATGTATTAGAAGAAGTACGCAGAATTCCCTTGACCATGTATTAACATGCTTTGCATACACTTTTGTTGCCTGATCATAGTTTTTAGCCTGGGATGTCAAATTCTTTAGATGAACAATAGGCTTTAGGAAGCATGCATCAATGTATACATGTATTGGTGTCATTTGTGCTCCATTTGGTATTCAGTTTAATGTTATGATATGTGCTGGCATTAACCTTGCCTACCCAAGAAACTTGCGTCACTTATATTAAAGCAGCAACCTCCCCCGCTATATAAATAAAAAAAATATATATAAATATGTTTTAAATCCAATTTCCTTTTACAGGATGGGAACCAGAGGTTCTGCACTGTGCTATTTTCCGCTATGGGACCCCGTGGGTCCCTGAAATACTTAAACCTCCAGCTATAAATCTCCTTCCTGTAGAAACAATATAGCTGCCAATTCTCACGGGGTTCAAATGCCAATAGGAAGCCGGAACATCAATGGTCCCTTCTTCCTATTGGATGGCCAGTTTAGTAGAGTACCTATAGACTTGACTATATTCCTCCCAAAACACTCCTCCATACAACATGTGGTATACATGTTAACACACCTGAGATACCTTGGAGAGATGTTAATTTAAATTATTTCAATATACTTTGCATATGCAAATTAATTTTAGTTTGCCAGTATCTCAGGTGAGTTCACGGTATCTCTCTCACTCAAAATATTTTAGAGTAGATTTTTTTTTTTCTGATGAAATTCGACAAACTTTGCCTCAAATTGTCCATTTTTTAAAGTTTAAGCAAAACATAGGCAAAGTGAATTTGTTGCAAGTTCATAGGAGAGCAAATATCCATAAACCCTTTAACCATCGAAAATGGGTTATTTTAGGCTAAGGAACAAAAACAATGGAGCTTGTGCTATTAGCTCCGACGTTGTCAGTCACGCAGTTCGGCATGTTCAGAAGTAGGGGAATGTACTGTGAGAAAGACCCTATTCTCTGTTGCTTCTTCCAAAGTGCGTCTATAAAAAGTGACAAACCGCGTGGTTTAACAGCCAAACCACCTGGATTGTGCGTGCGTTAGAAGCAGAATGGCCTGAGGTGCTAACTCCATCCCCAGTCTGACTTATGGGTTTTACTCTCTCAGCCAAATCCATGTTTCAGGCTCTGGATGCAACTCGCATTACCAATCTCACCACCCTTGATAACAATGCGAGTTGCTAGAGGCGGTTTGCATAACGGAGCGACGAGAATTGCAGTTTTAGTTTAAAAAAAAAATGCAAGTCGGAGGCTTTTTTGACAAACCGATCGGATTGGCAGAGCCGGATTGAAACCGCTTCTAAACAATCCTCTTAGACACAGATTGGACATGCGAGAAGGGCTGACAGAATAGCAGAGTGTGCCCGTCCCATCGGAAAGGTCACTTTAGAAGCGGTTGGTCACACTTCGGAGCTACTAGAATAGGTCCCATTGTGTAGAGTAGAAACCATTAAGATATAAATTGCTTTTTACTGTTCTTGAAAATACTTAGTTACCTGTCAAGCCAGGCCAATAAATTCTTGGCCGCACCAATCAAATCAACCACCGAGGTAAGGAAGTCATTTGGCAGTCGTCTGGAGGCTCTTCCATCATAATGGCCACTCCTCCTCCTACCCGTTATAAAGTTTTGCAGATTTTTGGCCGAGGAATTCAACTTATGAGAGAGCGTTCTGAGGTTTTCAGTTTCCAAACCATAGTTCTGAAATTAATCAAGAAAAAAGCAGCAGGTTAGCTGGTTCACTGTGATATGTACAAACAGGACATTGGGTAACTCGGTAAAACCTGTTTGCACAAATTAACTACATCTTAAACTGCAATACTTGGCAGCTTTTGGTTACAAATAACATAACACTTTCTGGCACTGACACATGTAACGTAGCTTGCTGTGGTCACAGTCATTGTTGCGTTCATTTTATATCATATACAGCAAGGGTGCACCAACCAGGGGGGTGCAAGATTTTTTAAGGGGAGCACTGGGACAGGAGGATGGCGGGAGCGGTGCAGGGCGGGGGCAGTGGAGCACGACAGAGCAGGGCGGTGGGAGAGGAGGATGGCAGAGCGTTGGGAGAGGAGGACGGCGGAGCGAACCAGGGCGGTGGCAGAGGAGGATGGCGGAGCAGGGTGGTGGCAGTGGAGGACGGCGCAGAGGAGGACAATAGCGGGAGAAGAGGACTGCCAGAGCAGAGCAGAGCGGCAGAGGAGTTAGAAGGTGGGAGCAAAGAAGGGCGTCAGAAGATGAAGACGGCCGTGGTGCGGGCGCCCCAGCAGTGCAACCTGGAAGTCTTCACTGACTTCTGGTGTCTGCTGCTACTACAGCACACTCCTCCACAGTCGTCCAACTCCTCTGCCGCCCTTGTTTTCTCCCACCTTCCAACTCTACCGACCTGCTCCGTTCTGGTGGTCCTCCTCTCCCAGGGTCCTCCACTATAGCCAGTTAGGCATTGTAAGGGGGGTGAGAGGAAGAGAGAGATGTGTGGGTCAGAGGAGGAGGAAGAGGAGATAGGGGGGGGGGGGGGGGAGAAAAGAGATGCATTAGTAGTTGAAATAATAATTAAAAAAAAAATTGCAGTCATTTCTATCTTATAATACTACTACACTGATTTATTTTAAAAACCCATATGAAATTTGGCAGGTTTTGCTGTTTTAACAATGTTGAAATATGCAAGTATTTTTACATATTTATATTCCCATTTATATTGTATACCGATTATTTCATGTGATTTGGATTACATCAGGCAGGGGGGCGGGGGGGCGGGAGCCTAATAACACGTATGAAAAGGGGGGGGGGTGACGTAAAAAGTTTGCTCACCCCTGATATATAGCATAATGAGAATTATTGTTGGCGTTTATTCAGAAGACATATGAGGTAGAATTATACGGTACGACTAATAGAAGGATGAGTGAGTATAGCAAGCAGAACCGCACGAGATATAAATCATACAGTCTGTGATTATCAGAAACAGTAATAAGGATAATGAGAATGTGAACAACTGCACTCCCATTTGCTTAAAAATACTTCACCCGGATGGGTCTTGCATGGTTTTTGTGGCCTCGTCGTTCTCCAGCACTATCTCTGAACCCTCAAAGCTGTAAGTTCCTAATATTTTGACAGGGATATTCTATCTAATTGTATGTACTGTATATGTATATCTTTATTTATATAGTGCCATCTATGTACATAGCTCTTCACAGCAGTAATACATGTGACATAACAATATAACATATACTGGGAAGAAGTGCTTCAGGCATAAAAGTATCATTAAAGAAAAGGAGTCCCTGTCCCGAAGAGCTTACAATCTAACTGGTAGGTAGGAAGAACATACAGAGACAGTAGGGGGGTGTTCTGGTAAGTGCGTCTGCAGGGGGCTAAGGTCGATGTATGAGGTGTATAGTATCAGCCACAGAGCTTCTTACAGGTTTCATTAAGGATGTGTGTTTTAAGTTGGGTCTTTAAGGTGGATAGAGAGGGTGCTAGTCGGATATTGAGGGGAAGGGTATTCCAGAGGTGTGGGACAGTAAGTGAGACAGGTTTTAGGCAGGAGAGGGCATTAGATACAAAGGGGGTAGAAAGAAGAGCATTCTTGAGTAGAACACAAGAGTCGGGACGGTGTACATTTTGTGTGTAATACGTGATTTTATAGGAAGCCAGGAGAGGGATTTCAGCAGGAGAGACGCAGCGACATATTTAGGAGAGAGTAAAATGACCCTAGCTGCAGCATTTAGGATAGATTAAAGGGGAGATAGGTGAGAGGCAGGAAGGCCGGACAGTAAAAGGTTACAGTAGTCGAGACGGGAGAGAATGAGGGCATACGCTAGAGTTTTAGCAGTAGAGGAAAGGGCGCATCTTTGCAACGTTACGGAGCTGGTAACGTTAAATATAATATAATCTGTGTATATTTATAAATCCTACTATGAGTGTGCAATATATATTTTAAATACTCTGAACATACAGAGTGTAGCCAGGCATGGGTATGGTCTGGTTGTGTCTTTAACATACAGTACTAAAAAATAAAGGATTCCTTTGCCACCATGGGGTACACCGCTTGTGTTTGAACAGCGTTCAATGGCATTGGGAAAACTTTTGGACAATATGGATCAGAAGCCTAATCTATTTGTGGAGGAAAATAATATCCCAGAACTGACTTATATACACATTCTTTACACAGCATTTACATTCCTTTTTATGGAGGGCTTCAGAAGATTAACTGCTCCTTTAAAGTTAAACAAAGACAAATATCAGCATATATTTTTTATGACAAATTATCCAGCTATTATCATAGTAAACATTAACTTAATTAGCACATTTACATATGAACAAACTCACTTTAAAGTGCCTGGGGGGGTGTGTTTTGACAGTTTATAGCCAATTATGTACCAACTTTATAGTGGTATAGTGTTAAAAAAAACCCCACCATAAACGCCTGCCATGTTGTAAAACTAACATTAGCTTTTATGATGGTAATAAACTAATGAAAATCTTTAACAAATGTTCCCCAAATGTCTGTGTTACATATTTGGTGCTGCCCAATATGTTAGAGCTAATACAGTATCTTGAAAGATATGTTCTAGGCTCACTAGTTCAATTTGGCATTATAGCCACTATAGCCATTGTAGGCATTATAGCCACTAGCCACTATAGCTATTTTAGGCACTTTCACATATTTCACTAAGATTAGTCCATAAGACAATAAGAATGAATATGCGTTAGTGCAGGTATCTGCAGAAATGGACAGTACCTTGGCGGGGTCAGCAGGCTTGAATCATTATTTTATCAAAAGATGCAGCTAAATAATAATAATAACTTTATAATATATAGTATAGTGCGTGATACGCAGCACATAGGACTGTTACAGACACAGTCCCTGTCCCATAGAGCTTACACTCTATGATTTTGGTGCCTGTGGCACAGGGAGATAAAGTGACTTGCCCAAGGTGACAAGCAGCCGACACCAGGAATTGAACCAGGCTCCCCTGCTGCACACGCAGTGTCATTGTTATCGGTGTCGGCGTCTTTACTCGCTGCGCCGCTTCTCTGAAATGATCCCTTTTTATTAAACTTAGGACCAAATTGCCAAATTTCACTAATAAATTGACCCCCCTTTTTGGAGGAGCTCAGGATGTGTGTGTTTCTCCAAAAGATATTTAATTATAAAGTTACTGATGCGTTCTGTTATAGGGGTAGGTCTGAGCGCACCTAATTCTGTTTTGTTAACTACTTGATATGTCGAGGTTTTGTCCTCATGCTTCCTCATCCTTATCCTCGTTCCCTTCCCCAAGTCATTTGTTGAATGTATTACCGGAAATGCTTTATCATTATGGTAAAACACAGTGTTGACGATGAACAACAGTGCCTGTTGTAAAGGAAAACAAAGAGACATTTTCAAAATGTCATAAAGGATTTAGCAAATAGAAATCCCCTTGTGAGCACTTCTACACGTCCCTGACAGGTCCACATCCCTGCCTTTCCCCATTATCTCTTAGCATACTGTAGGGTGCTTCCACTGCAGCAAGGGATTCTGGGTAATGACATGCATATGAGCACACAGGGTCACCTTTTTACTTCTTATCCATTTTAACACGGAACCCTATACGCATATGTTTGCCGTATTTAAACATCCTTAGTTGTCTGTTTTTTTTGTGGTTTTTTTTTAAAGGCGTCAATCACAAATATTTAACCAGTTAAATATATCATGGCCAATCCTTTTTATGGTGTACGTGAGAATGCTTATAGAAGTGGAGTAGTATTTACATTTTTAAAGGGGCAGCAATACTCAATGGTTCGTCCCAATTTGACAACTACATTGAGACAAATTGTGAAGACAGTAAGGGGTAACGAAATATAATGCAGAAGTGGTAGTAAGTCTAACTAATATGGGGTATTAGTACTCATTTGATGTTGACCTTGCTTGCTCTCACCATTTTTGATCTCATAAAGCAGGGGTGGCTCCAGTCCTCAAGGGCCACCACCAGGTTAGGTTTTCAAGATATCCCTGCTTCAGCACAGGTGGCTTAATCAGTGGCTCAGTTGAAGCACCTGTGTTGAAGCAGGGATGTATTGTATTGTATGTCTTTATTTATATAGCGCCATTAATGTACATAGCGCTTCACAGTAGTAATACATGTGGTAATCGAATAAATAACAGATAATATAAATAACAGATCATGAGAATAAGTGCTTTAGACAAACATAACATTAAGGAAGAGGAGTCCCTGCCCCGAGGAGCTTACAATCTAATTGGTAGGTAGGGAGAACGTACAGAGACAGTAGGAGGGAGTTCTGGTTAGTGCGTCTTAAAACCTGACCTGTTGGGGGCTCTTGAGGACTGGAGTTGGCCATCCCTGACCTAAAGGATCTAGGTAACCTCAATAGCACCGGACAGGTTAGTGATGTCCTCTACCTCATCCCTGACAGGCCCTCCTGGGTTTTGAGGGATAAGAATCCAGTGAAACTACCCCAATGTGAGATCCTATACGCCGGAGATCAACTCACTACAAAAAAATAAATGTATAAAAACGAAAAAAAAATATATATATAACCATTAACAAAAAACGGGCTGTTCCAATGACCACTCTCCTGATATTCGCCTCTTACAGGGTCCATAATAAAAAAAACCCCAATGCAGACAAATAAATCCTGTGGTCTAATGAAATGCCTAATCCATGACCCATTGGCCAGATGTAAACCAACGACATCCTGTCCCATGAACCATCCTCAACCTTGATTGACGTCTTACATCATCTGGATGAAGGTCTTTGACTAGGCTGTCCGCTTACATTTTATTTTGCTATGTGGTAGCTCCGGGAAGAGGGAATACTTGACATTAATGGTGGATACAGTGATGGTGAGTGCCATGGACTGCCTTCATTATACCCAAAACCGGCGTGCAGATTAGTTAAGTAACGCACAACTATCATGCATATACAGTATATTACTCAGTAATATTTTTTCCGAATGTCATTATCACAGATTTAATGACCTTCAGTGAATCTAGACTCTTGAAATGTAACTACAGCTCAACCCCCTTTATAACGCTGTGCTTCGGGTTCAAAGAATCACAGCGCGTTATAAGCGGGCCGCGTTAGAAATAATGTACCATTGTATGCTTTGTACAATAAAGTGTTTAAGACACCAATAATCGTGTTGTAAAGTATTCATAAATACGAGAATTGGGAGCCACGCTTACATCGCGTTATAAGCGGATTCGCGTTGTAACGGATCGCGTTATAACGTGCTTGAGCTGTATATTGTGTGGAACTAAATCGTGCGGGATTTAATAGAAGAGATTTATGGGACTGCTCGGATATTTAATTGACGTGAGCTGTTGAAATCACCAATAATTAACCAAAGAGAATATAAACAATGGAAATAAGTCAAATGAAAGAATGTGACATTTTGGAATAATTTAGGGAGGAATTCAACTCCGGGTTATCCTCTTTGTCCTTTCTAAACTACAATTTTGTAATGTTTTACTAAACATTAGCTGAACATTTGAATACTTAGGTGGCAGCTGAAAAGGTCAAAACAAACAGCTTTACATAATCAACTTCCATCTCTGCATACGCTTCAGCTGTGCTTTCAGACTAGTTCTGTGGGTGGCTTTCAGAGCCCAGTGAGATCAATACTGGTAAAAGGAAAAGGGTAGTGGAGTATAATTGATGGATGAGGTGAAGTGTAACCCTCGGACCCCAACAGAGCAGATCAAACCTATTCAAACATACCCCAGCAAGACTGTGTTGTTTCAGACAAATCCATTAAAGCTGCAAAAGTATGTTATGGCTGCTGTTCGGCTGTAGTAGTGTGCGATTATTTCTAATATCATTTTGTTTGTAAAATAAATATATATTTTTCTTAAAAGGTTACACATTGCTTCCCACCGCAGTTTAACTGCTGCTACTAGTTTATTAAAGTGCTAGCAGACACGCAATGGTTTGTTCTCTGAGGGTAGATCAGGGGTTGTAAATACAAACCCTGGCATACACAATGTACCAGAATGCAATCATACTTTATCTAAAGACCACAGGCTTTTAGCCAAGAGTAACTACAAATGTGCTATGTCTCAATCAGTCCCTGCTTCAGCACAGGTGGCTCAGAGGCTCAGTCTTCAACTGAGCCGCTGATTTAAGCCACCTGTGCTGAAGCTGGGATATCCTGAAAACCTGTCCTGTTGGTGGGACTTGAGGACTGCAGTTGGTCACTCCTGGTGTATGCCATTATTCCATGTACTGTACCTTATAGCTATACTGTATATAGAGCATACTGTAGCTTAGCGAATAAATGCCTAATTTAACAGGTACGTTTTCAGGTGGGTTTTGAAGTTAGAGAGAGAAGGTGCTTGGTGGATGTTGGGAGGGAGCGAGTTCCAGAAGTAGGGTGCAGCATTTGAGTATCGTTGTAGGCATGACAGAGCGTGATTGGAGAGAAGACCGAACTGAACAGGGTACAGAGAGCAAGTAGGGGGTATCGCAAGAGATTAAAGCGGAGAGCGCCCCTGCAGTGTCCCACTGCAATGTTATTAGACAATTGGCAAGTGCAGGGGTTAAGCATCGTGTAATTGATGACACACACACACACACACACACACACACACACACACACACACACACACACACACACACACACACACACACACACACACACACACACACACACACACACACACACACACCAAAATATGTATATGTTGCTACACAATTGTGCTCTTGCCTTTCATGACATTTGCATTGTGATTTAACCATATACAGTAGTAGCTTTTCTTCGATACTGAAAATAAAATAATCTGCCCTATGACAAATATATATAATCAAGCAGCCTCTCTAACATAGGGGACGACATACACAAAACTCTCAACTATGCACTGTAATAAAACCAACGTAGAATTTAAATGTAGAGTTTACTGTGTCCTGATTTAAAACTAAATTGGATCTTATTGCCATTTCTGTTCCTCTTTTATTTCAGAAATGAATCTCTGGCTGAGTAACTAGCTTGCTTTCCAATCCTCCTGGTTAAATATACTTAATGTAATGATTCATCTGTGCTAAGCACCATGGCTAAATATGAATGAATCAATATTCCATTTGCTGATGCCTACCCTGCCCAATCATGCCTCTCACCACATATTCCTTCTGTATTTCTGCGAGCGGCTCTCTGCTGGCAAAGCAAAAAATGTGCTGCAAATATAAATGACTTGAATTCATTAATGTTTAAATTCACAAAGCCTTCAGTAACTTAGCCCGCGCATGTAGTCACAGCTGCTCGCAATGCCATTCAGAATGGCTGCAATGGGCGGAACAACGAACGGTTACTTTGTAGCTGTAAGTTCAGAAATGCCCTATCCTTCGCACCATTGCTATTCGGCGCACTGCAGACACCCCTCAAATAATTAACAGTGGCATATATATATATATATATTACACACTTCGGCGGACTGGAATACAGAAAAGATGGAAGCAGGCACCCCAGGACTTGTTTTGCAATAAACTTTATTCATTTTTCTAAATCCTGGAGTGCCTGCTTCTTATGAGTAGGTTTGCTGGCAACCCATAATGGGAAGTGTCTTCTATGCGAAGTTTTCTTTTCTTTTTCTCCTCCAACCAAGACCATGGGGGTCCTCAGGTGTCACTCATTCAGCAGCATAAAAACAGTGGAGTGGAGAATGAACAGGCAGACTCACGGCAACTTCCCTCAGCACTCTGGAATGAGCGCTTCCGCGTCCGGTTGGCAAGGAGAACCTGAGGAAGTCTAACGACGAAACGCGATTCTGGGAATCTTTCTTTTGCGCTGAAGCAGCAGCAGGAACTCGGGCCAGTATATTTTGCTTTATTTTATTATTCCACATAAAGTCAGATCCTCTATTTGTAGGGATCACTAATATATTCAATCTAGGCAGCGCCCCAGTCCCATTCCTTCATATGTACTTAACCCAGGCTGTGTAATGCGGCAGGCATAAGCTTACAGGGGTTCATGTCAATATGGACTTGAAGCAAAAGGTGACCCTGTGGGCTCATTTACATGTCATTTCCCAGAATCCCTTGCTGCAGTGGAAGCGCTGTATGCTAGGAGATAACGGTGAAAGGCAGGGTTGCAGACCTGTCTAAGACATGTGAATGCTGCTCACAAGTGATCTTTTTATTTGCTATATATATATATATATATATATATATAGTTGATAATCATGTTTTAAGAGTATGTTTCATGCATTAAAGCAGCAAAGCGTGAAATCGTGTTTTTGTTTAAATAAATCAGTTCTGTAGTATTAGATGATAGTGACTGTTATTTATTTATTTTTATTTTACACGTAAAGCTATTTTTAATGAGTTTTACAGCAGCGGTGCGCAAACTGGGAGGGCACGCCCCCAGGGGGAGCGGGAGAATTTCTGGGGGGTGGAGGGGGCGCGGGCGGGTACAGAGGCGTGAGGCCTCTGTAACTCATTTACCTGCTGCCAGCCGGGTCTTCGGCGATGCGTCGCCAGGGCAACGCACGTCAAATGACGCTGTGAGGTCACGTGACGTCACATGACCTGCGACGTCATTTGACACGGAGACATTGGGAGTGGGGGGGCGCGAACGCTAAGGCTCAAAAAGTTTGCGCATTGCTGTTTTAAAGCATCCTTTGCTTTCTATAGCAGGTTTTAGCCCACCTCCCCAGCAGTGCAAGACCTTTCACTTTACTGTTTGTGATCATCTGTTGCCAATGTTTCCAGCAGTTTGAGCTGCAAACTGTAACAATAGATTATGCTACCTTAGTAATATCAGGATACATTGTAGCTGCTGAGCTACACTGACTGAAGGATTGATTGAAACTGGAAGGCGGACATTATGTTAGGCACACAATCAGATTTTTTACAGATTTATAACAGGATCACCAAACGATTGCCAGCTTTGGTAAGAATGTAGAATTATACATTGTCACATGTTTTACATATAAATATAATTAAGGATAAAAGGGGGAATGTAGTATTGCTGCTTGAAGTGCAAAATATTTAATCAGATTTCTGTGAAATGTTGCCAGAATTGTGCCACTTTTCGCCAGGATGTCAGGAAAATGGCAGTATGTAAAGTGCTACATGGCCTTGCATTGGGACTTTTAATGCTTGGTGAATGATGCTTTTCCGAGCACCAAACGATTGCTCTGGAACGCTGCACACGATCTGGCGGCCCGAGGAACAGAAGAGGAGAACTCCTCCACTGGCGTTCTCTCATCGGTGACACGGCGACCACGCGGTCGTGATCGAGAAGTGCTGCAGGGGTCTCTCCGGCATGCAAAGGGCTCCCGCCCACGCTGGCTTCTCTCGCTCAATGTTGCATCACATTAGAAATAATTATTTTGCTTCCTTGCAATGAAAGCCTCTTAGACTACTTTAGGGACACATTACTAAGCAGTGCTATTCCGTAGAAAACCTGGGGACGGAAAAGATGTTCCTTGTTGTTACCAAAACGATTGCCAGTTGTTTCATAATGGGCTTGTTCATATGTTTCAGGCCTTTCACGTTTGCGGTGATTTACTTGATTTCCATTAAAGTTCTTGAAACTCGAACAATTCTGAGCCCCTCTTCACGCTGTGTACACATCTGAATTGCAAGTGTTGCATTTCTATTGAGATGCAAAATTAAAAATACAGATACTTGTATCTCCAGTATATAATGACATGAGTGGTAATTAATTAATTCATGTTAATGAATTCCACACTCCTTACTGTAAAGGACCCTTTTCTTTGTTGCTGGTGAAATCTCCTTTTCTCCAACCTTAAGGGATGACCCTGTGTCCTTTGTACTGCCCGTGGGATGAATAATTCTTTTGAAAGCTCCTTGTACTGTCCCTGAATATATTTGTATATAGTTATCATATCCCCTCTTAGACGCCTCTTTTCTAATGTAAATAAATCTAAATTAGCTAGCCTCTCCTCATAAGTTAGATTGTCCATCCCCTTTATTAATTTGGTGGTTCTTCTCTGCACATTTCTAGTTCCATAATGTCTTTTTTTTATGGAGTGGTGCCTCAAACTGTACTCTATTCAACGTGTTAGGGGCATAATTATTTTTTTACTTATCTTCCATCCATTCCCTGTTTAAAGCAAGATAAGAGCTTGTTTGCCTTTCCAGCTACTGCCTGACATTGGGCACTATTGCTAAGCCTGCTGTCTACAAGCACTCCTAAATCCTTCTCCATCAAGGATCCCCTTAATTCTGCCCAAGTTACTCTCAAAGTCAACTATTTATTCAGTAAATAAATGCGGAATTTATAATAATTTGTAAGTCAGCTGTTAAATAACAAACAATGTGTGTTCGGAAACAAAGCACTCTCCTGGCTTTATTTTTATTGTATCTATTGTGAACTCTTCTCCTCCCGTTGTTAATCTATGTCTTGGTGCACCTCAAACCTCGGTTCTGAGTCCTATTCTCACTCTATACATTCTCCCTTAGTGACCTTATTAATGAATTTGGCTTGAAGTACAGTATTGCAGATAACAGACTGCATATGTATTTATCCACACTGAACCTTTCATTTCCAGTTCAGTCCCAAGTCTCCAAGTGTCTCACAGTAATCTCATCTGGGGTGGCAGCTAGATGTCTCAAATGTAATGTCAAAGACTCATCTGCTCATAACCTAAATTATGTTCCCCCTTTTGATCAAACTCAGTAACTCTACTATCTAGCCAGTTTTCCATCCCGTTACATACTGTAGGTGTTACTTGTATATTTGATGCTTCTCTTTTGTTTTCCATTCACCTTAATACTATTGCTAACTTGTTGCTGCATCTTTCTCCGTGACATTGCTAAAACATGACCTTTTCTCTATTTCTTTGCTAATACAATGTTAGGGCATGCCCTCATTCTCTCCTGTCTGGACTACGGCAACCTTCTCCTTAGTGGCCTCCCTGTCTTGCAGCTTTCTTTTCAAAACGCAGCTGCGAAGATAACCTCAGTCTCCTCTCGATCAGTCTCTGCTTCTCTCCTCCCGAAAACTCTGCATTGACTCCCTATTAAACACCACATTCACTACAAAATTATTTTTATCTCTTTCAAATCTCTCCCTCCCTACATCTCCGCTTTAATCTGTTGGTATACCCCCTACTTGCTCTCTGTACCCTGCTCGAACGGTCTTCTCTCCAATCACGCTCTCTCATGCCTACAACGATGCCCAAATGCTGCACCCTACTTCTGGAACTCGCTCCCTCTCAACATCCACCAAGCACCTTCTCTCTCTAACTTCAAAACCCACCTGAAAACATACCTGTTAAATTAGGCATTTATTTGCTAAGCTATATATATATATATATATATAGCTATAAGGTACAGTACATGGAATAATGGCATACACCAGGAGTGACCAACTCCTGTCCTCAAGGGCCACCAACAGGTCAGGTTTTCAAGACAGCCCTGCTTCAGCATAGTTGGCTTAATTAGTGACTCGGTTGTTGACTCAGCCACCTGTGCTGAAGCAGGGATATCCTGAAATGCTGACCTGTTGGTGGCTCTTGAGGACTGTAGCTGGCCTACATAGTTACAAAGGTGTATGGTATGCTTGCACATAGGAGCTTTATATGTGGATAAAACCACCGACAAATAAAAATATTAAATAAAAGAACGAGAAAATAAACTCTGTAGCGTTGTTCTTGATTGATTGGCTCATTTGTGCCACGCTTGAAAGATGGTTTAAGATCAAAATAATTATATCTTATAAATGATCTGCCACTACACAGCTGCACATCAATTTGTAAAAATGTGACAGGTGAATTACCTTTACGTTCCTACTGTGTAATTCCCAGGTCATAACTGCTTACATCCTCCTTTCAACAACATTTTCCCATCATTCTAATGGCACTACGGGAAGGTGCAATGTCCCTTATTCTTCCAGGCAGATAAAACTAACACTGCAGCAGGCATTGTTCTGCACGGATTACAGTACCTTCTCCCTGGATTCATTCAAGTTACTTAAAAGGTCAGTTCTTCTTAGCATCAAACTGACCCAGTAGCAATAATATGTTTATGGGTTAAATCTTCACAGTTGATGGCTGAGCAATCCATGCAATATCCTACTGTATATGTGTTTTTTGTTGTTTTTTTAATAAATCACTTCTGTAGTACTAGATAATACAAAATAAAAATGCAACTCAATGCCATTGTTAATGAGTTTTAATATACTGAGCATCCTTTAATTTCTATGGCAGGTTTTATCAGTTCCCCAGCAGTGCCAGATCTTTGCAACACTTTCCTGTTTGTGATGGTTTGAAACTGAAAGGCGGCCATTTAGGGAACCCTGGGAAGCAGGATCTATGCTGATCGATCACGGGAGAACGAATCAATTGGCAGCTTAGGTAATTAGTTTTCAATAAAGGTAATCAAAGGCTGCATATAGCAAAACAAACAAAAAAGTTTATTTGGGGGGGTGGGGTTTAAGCTCCTTTTGGATTGCCTCTTTAAAACAGGCATTTTCATCATGTGCCACTTAGTATCACTGTATGAAGCCATTGACTTTACACCTATTTTGCTTCATGTACGTCACTCATTCTGCAATTTGGGGTGTACGTATCTGCAGGGGTCGTTATGTAAATTAGGTAAGTGGTAGTAGAGATGTATACTGTACATATTCGATGTTGCAATCCCTGTCTGGCAGTGAAAGGCATACGACGTTTGTTACATTTACTACAGCTAGAAGCATAAATGTATAAAGTGCTATGTTAAGAAAACACTTTCAGTGTGTGCAGACATAATGACTTAAGTAGAATTGTTCACATGGCAGCGCACACCAGAGGTGGGCAACTCCAGTCCTCAAGGGTCACCAACAGAATAGCCCTGCTTCAGCACAGATGGCTCAATCAACGACTGATTAAGCCACCTGTGCTGAAGCAGGGATATCATTAACACCTGACCTGTTGGTGGCCATTGCAGACTGGAGTTGCCCACCCCTGGCTCGGGAATTTCCTAAGACCAAAAGATTTGTTGGAAAATACCTGCCAAAAACATTTAAAATACAGAAAGCAAAAATGAACAGAGCTGCTATTGATTGATTGTTGAA
Organism: Ascaphus truei; assembly: GCF_040206685.1. Taxonomy (NCBI): domain Eukaryota; kingdom Metazoa; phylum Chordata; class Amphibia; order Anura; family Ascaphidae; genus Ascaphus; species Ascaphus truei. The sequence continues at coordinate 27,695,327 of NC_134498.1, forward strand.
ATCATTTGTGACATTCCTAAAAAAAATGGTTTGAGATCAAAAACAATTATATTTAATTATGTCTCTGCACAGCTGCATATCATTTTTTTTTTAATCTGACAGCTGAATTTCCTCTCTGTTCCTACTCTGTAATTTTCAGGTCATAACTGTTTAGCTCACACACCGGAGGTAACCACATAGAAATGAATATGTAATTTATGATCCTGTGCTGCCTTTATGATCTGTAATTTAAATAAGAAATAAACCAAAATATATGGCATGATAGGTGTAATTTTTTTTTTAAAGTGCTTTTAATGTTCTACAGGGGGCTAAAAAAAAGAAACAAAACCATATTTTAAACAGCTTTTTAATCTTTCTTAGAAAGATTTAATCGCCCTTAGCTGATCATGCCCTGTGTAAAATAAATATATGTTTATCATATACAAATCGTAGAGGCTTCCTTTCTATCTGGGTGGCTAATGATAGCATTATCATTATTCTACAAATATAAGTACAGGCATACCCCGGTATAAGGACACTCACTTTAAGTACACTCGCGAGTAAGTACATCTCGCTCAATAGGCAAACGGCAGCTCGCGCATGCGCCTGTCAGCACGTCCTGAACAGCAATACCGGCTCCCTACCTGTACCGAAGCTGTGCGCAAGCGGGGAGACTATAGAGCCTTTTACAAATGCGTTATTTACATCAATTATGCACGTATATGACGATTGCAGTACAGTACATGCATCGATAAGTGGGAAAAAGGTAGTGCTTCACTTTAAGTACATTTTCGCTTTACATACATGCTCCGGTCCCATTGTGTACGTTAATGCGGGGTATGCCTGTATTTGGTTATCATGGAAACGTAAAAAGATGTAAAAAAAAAAAAATTATTTAAAAATACTAATATTTGCTGGACTTTTTTAAAGGTGCCATTACCTACATTTAGTTTAATATCACTGCCACTACCCTCATTGCCCACACCACAAACGCCAGATTTGAGCAGGGACTGCAGCTCTAAATCCAGTGTATGTATTCTAAGTCCTGTTACAATATTGTTCACATTGCAGCTGGTGTCTGTTTTGCTAGAAGACAAGTCTCCAGTTTCCCCATCATGTGTAACACGTTGCAAGGTCACATATCCCAGGGGGTGAGTTCTGACCCCACAGCAATGCTAAGTAGCAGTGTCTCGACAAATGTGACACGTTACATTAGTGTAACATTATAAATAATCCATGTTTTCCTGCTACCCATCCGAGGATGAGCCGGAGTTTGTTTATAAGACTCATTTATATGACTGGATTGCTTAGTTGCCTTATCTTTAACTAATTAGGTTCTCTCTGCCAGGGTATGTGTTCCTTCTTAGGAAAAAAAAGACTTCTGTTCTTAAAACAGCAAACCCTGTAAAGTAAGCCCCTCCCCCAGCGCTATTTTCAGGTCTTTGGACCCTCCGGCTCGCTGGGTATTTGCTGGGGAAGATACCGGTATTACTTCCTGTTTTTTTTCAATGGGATTTGAATGGCCATCCAATAGGAAGCAGCAGCCGATGATGATGCAGCTTCCTGTTGGCCAGAGATTTGGCAGCCATTTTGTTTCCCCCTCGAGGGAGATTCAAACCCTGTAACTTTGACATGTTGTATTTCCAGAGCACTGATTTCATGTCGGCAGGACGCCGGCGGTGCAGGATACTTTTCCTTGGTTTTAGAAGAAAAACAAATGGCTGGCTAATAGAAGTATCGCTTAGATTGTAAGCCCCATGGGGCGGGGATTTCCTTTCCGATGGTATGATTTTGCTTGTTGCGCTTCTTGTATTATAATTCCCTGTACCGTATTGTCTCTCTGATAAAGCGCTGAGTACAGCTGTGAGCGCTATATAAATAAAGACATACATAGACATGTACATAGATACTCAATAGGAATGGCCCAGTGAGTAAGAGGGATGTTCCCTGACATGCTTTGTTCCCTCACCTATGGTCCCATATCGGTGAACATTACATGGAACTTTCTTACTGGGGGTTTCACCTTCCGTTTTATACATTTCATTTTAAAGTAATAAATGATGATGACCTGTTGGCCTTACATGCGATGTAAGACCCTGTAACGATCCCTCCTGAGTTCTGCTAATATCCTTTCTCTCTTTATCACTCTGTTATTCTTTAACTGGAGGGTGGGATTTCCATATAGTTGAACGGCTGAGGCCCAGGTTGACTAAGCCCTGTTAAATCAGGGCAAATAATGTTAGGTTACCTAAAAAAAGTAAGGGATATTATTTTCCCTGCGTATAACTCAAATCCACGAAGCTAATTATCTACAAAAACAATGACCGTAATATTTCTCATTAGCATAGGGTCAATGTTAGGTTAAATTAGCATTACCCTGTGTTAAGTAAACTAGCAATACCTTGCGTTTACTTTAAAGAACCTGGCATTAGGTATGATTTACCTATAGTGTCTGGACAGTATTAACGCCAGCTTTAGGTCTCACCTACGTACATCAGCTAACGTTAATTCCCTGCGTTACCCTAAACGCACCTTTAGTGTCCGTGCAATGTTCGGGGGAATGCCTCTCGTGCATACTGTATCATTAGCAGTAACGGGCAGAACGTGTTATTTTCAGGAGTCACACGGGGTTAATGGGTTAAATAGCTGAACGGAGCACAGTGCATCTGGGCCTTAGAGAGCTGTTAAACCTCCACATCATAATTGTGCAATCTGAACAAGAAAAAGATGTGGATCGCAATGTTATGTGGCAAGAGAAACAATAAACAGCCTTTCACTCAATTTTAACGCCAGAATGGTTGTCGTTTTAAAACCTTTTTGATCAAAGCACACAAATACAGAAAAGGTCACTGTACAATCTCTAGGCCCTCATGCTTGACTTTACCTGTAATTGACGACAATCAGAAATGTCACTGCTATCAACTGACAAACTATGTTAAGCCAAAAACATAAAAAGTGGATATGGCATCTGCTCGGACAACTACATAAAGGGGTTATGTATCAGAGCCGCGGGTACAAAATTGGCAATTAAAATCAAGCCAATTGAAATCATTGGGTTTCCTGATGGATTTTTTTACACAGTATAACACCAAGAAAGATTTGATTTACACCCCCATAATGTTATCGCTGCATTCCTTCAGACATACACAGGCGCTCGGGCCTGTAGGCCTAGATGAGTGGCAGGGAAAACAAATTCTAATTTCCATTAAGAACAAAATGCATTGTTCCATAACAACAATACTTCTCAATGAAATCATCTTAGCCAAAGACTTGAAATGAAGCTGTGCCTCTTAACCTTCCAGTCCTGTCGTAAGAATTAAAACAACCTGTTACGACAAGTCTCTGGAAAAGTAGATAGCGTTATCTAACCTTTGAGAAATACAGTAGGACAAAGGGTTTAGCTTTTAGTTCACATTGGTGACAAACATAAGCAAGACAGATGGCGGTGACAAGGTCAGGATTGTAAGATCTTGGTGATATGTAGAGCCAACATACTGTACGGGGAAATGTTTGGGTTTTTAAGAATGAAGAGTGAAAGCATGTCTTACACAAGATTCCCAAGTCTTCTCCGGTCTCTAAAACATCACACAGTTGGACTCTCCTTTTCTCCCTCTACCATCTGCCCTCTTGACCCCATTCCCTCCCATCTCCTAAAACCTCTTGCTCCTACTATAATCCCCACGCTCACACACATTTTGAACTCCTCCCTCTACTCTGGTACCTTTACCTCCTCTTTCAAACATGCAACAGTCATACCATTACTCAAAAACACCAAGCTTGACCCTACCTGTCTTTCTAACTATCTACATGTCTCCCTCTTGCCTTTCGCCTCTAACTCCTTGAACGTCTTGTATTCTCTCGCTTGCTCCATTTTCTCAACACCTATTCTCTCCTAGACCCTCTACCATAGGGCTTCCGCACTGCTCACTCCACTGAAACAGCCCTCAGTAAAATAACTAATGACGTCCATGCTGCCAAAGACAAAGGTCAATAAACTCTGCTCATATTACTCGACCTCTCTGCAGCATTTGATACTGTGGACCACCCTCTTCTTCTTCTCCATACTCTTTGCATTCATAACAAAGCTTTATCCTGGATCTCCTCTTACCCCTCCCATCGTACTTTCAGTTCCTCTTTTGCAAACACCTCCTCCTCTATCGATCTCTCTGTGGGGGTACCCCAGGGCTCTGTCCTGGGACCCCTTCTCTTTTCTCTTTACAGACTCTCTCTAGGTGACCTAATCACATCTCTTGGGTTCAAATATCACCTCTATGCTGATAACACACAAATGTACTTTTGCACCCCTGACCTTACACCTGCTGTACAGACCAAAGTTTCTGAATGTCTCTCTGCGATATCATCCTGGATGGCCCTCCGCCGACTTAAACTTAACATGGCAAAAACAGAGCTTCTCATACTTCCTCCCAAACCTGGCCCTATTTCCTCCTTCCAAATTACTGTTGGAAGTACTATCATTCACCCAGTAGCCAAAGCATGCTGCCTAGGGGTCACACTCAACTTCTCCCTCACATTCAAAAGGTAACAAAAAAACTGTTGTTTTTTTCAATATTACCAAGATACGCCCATTCCTCTGTTGCTCGACTGCAAAAACTCTGACACAGACCCTCATTCCCTCCCGTCTTGACTACTGTATCCTCCTGCTGTCCGACCTTCCTGCCTCTCACCTGTCTCCCCTACAATATATCCTAAATGCTGCTGCCAGAATCACTCTACTCTTTCCAAAATCTGTCTCAGCATCTCCCCTGCTGAAATCCATCTCCTGGCTTCCTATCAAATCCCGTATTAAACACTCAATTCTCCTCACTTTTAAAGATTTACACTCTTCTGCTCCTCCTTACATTTCAGCCCTAATTTCTCGTTATGCACCATCCCGACTCTCTTCTGCTCAAGCATATCTTCTCTCTACCCCTTTTGTATCTAAAGCCCTCTCCCGCCTTGAAACCTTCTCACTGACTGCCCCACACCTCTGGAATGCCCTTCCCCTCAAAATCCGACTAGCACCTCTCTCTATCCACCTTTAAGACCCACCTCTTAAAACACACTTGCTTAAGGAAGCATATGAGTAGCTCCATGGCTAATGATTAAAACCTCATACATTAACCTTGGCCCCTTGCAGACGCACTTAACAGAACGCCCTCCTACTGTCTCTGTACGTTCTTCCTACCAACAAATTAGATTGTAAGCTCTTTGGAGCAGGGACTCCTTTTCCTAAATGTTACTTTTATGTCTGAAGCACTTCTCCACTGTTATTTATATTATTTATTATTTATATGATTGTCATGTATATTACTGCTGTGAAGCACTATGTACATAAATGGCGCTATATAAATAAAGACATACATACATAAATACAGATTCTGGACATGCTAATTAGCATATGGAGTGTGTCACTTAACTCCCCAATAGTAACAAAGAAGGGAGCGGGAGTAGGTTGTACGATACCTTTTATTGGATGAACAAGTACAGTAGTAGATATGTTACAAACTTTCAAACTCTCTGGTCCTTCATTGGGTGTTTTCAAAGAACAATACCATACTGGTAGGCCACGTTTTCTCCCATAAAGAGCATAGTTTTATTTATTTATCAAATGTTTTACCAGGAAATAATATATTGAGTTACCTCTCGTTTTCCAGTAAGTCCTGGGCACAGAGTTATGATGACAATACATGGTTACATTAAATGATCAGGGTTATACATTCAATTTACAGACGTTACAGGGACAGTCGGAGATAATATATGATTATGACAGTATGTAACAGTTGCAGACAAGATTAAAATGAGAGAGCTCAAGTCTTGAAATTACTTATACTAGAGGTAGTTTGTAGAGTCTCAGGTTGGGGCACGGTAAGAGAAGGAGGAGTGAACGGATTCCTTGTTGAACCTTGGGACCGTGAACAGTCTTTTGGAGTCAGATCTCAGGGTTTAAGAGCTGCGTGGCGTAGGGGTGAGGAGCTTGTTCAGATAGGCGGGTAGCTTGCCCAGAAAGTTTTTGAAAGACAAGACAGGAAAATTTACTTTGCGTCTGGACTCAAGGAACAGCCAATCTAGTTCTTGGAGCATTTTGCAGTGATATGTGTTGTAGTTACATTGAAGGACAAAGTGGCATATGGAGGGTGTCTAGTTTGCCAAGTTGAGTTAGCGACTAAAGACTGAAAGCATGTCTTACACAACATTCCCAAGTCTTCTCCAGTCTCTAAAACATCACACAATTGAACGTCACAGATGCAAATTCTGGACATGCAAATGACCATACCAAGTGTGTAATTTCCTAAGTTCCCAATAGTAACAAGGAGGGAGAGGGAGTTGGGGGTATAATACCTTTTATTGAACCAACAAGTAATAGATATGTTACAAGCTTTAGAACCTCTCAGGGTCAGGGAACCTGATGAAGGACCCTATGAAGTTGGAAAGCTTGTAACATATCACTCTTCCCCCTCACCTTCACTCACTCCTCCTCTCACGCCCCATCTCCCTCTCCTACCCCCCTCTCTCCTTCACTCACTCTCCCCCCACCACCTCCCTCTTCCACCCCCTCTCCTCTCACACTCTCCACCCTCCACTATCACTTAATTACCCTGCTCACACTCATTCCCTCCACCCCACACACACAATACCACCACCACCACCCCCACACACAGAATACCATACCCCCCACCCTGGCTCTCCCTGGCTTCTTTCCCACGCCGAGCCTCTCTGCAAGGCTGGACCTCTCTCCTGTCTGGAAGTCGAGCTCGGCTTCCGGCACACACCGGCAGGAGAGAGGCCATACCTGGCAGAGAAGGCCCCGCAGCAGCTGGGGAGAGCGGCAGCAACCAGAGGCCCAGCAGCTGGATACAGAAATTGAGCCTGGCTGAACCCCCGGCAGCAACCGGGCTCGGGACACTTGTCCTGCCTCTCCCCCCCCCCCCACCACCCCCCTGTCGGCGGCCCTGCCTGGGACCCTGGTCGGGTAATGCTTTGAATGTCAACAAGCCAATCTTGAGATAAATTCGCCATTTTACAGGCAGCGTGCATGTACGTTTATGGTCATAACACGTACAGTAGTATGGTTGTTGCATATAATTAACTTTGAGGATAAATGTTAACCTCAAGGAAAAGGAAAATACAGTTTGTTCCTGTTTTAGGAGGTACCATCTCAGGACACATTGTGAGCCATGATTGAACAAAGCATTGTAAATTATAATGTACCCTACATTCATACTGTATTAAAGCTGTCACAGTTCAAGGACACACAAGGGTTAGATTTTCTGTTTCTAAAACTGACAGTTCACGCGAATAATTGTAACTTGAAAAAAACGAGTCATCAAAAGCCAGATAGAAATAAGAACTGTATATGACCAATTCCAGAAACCCATGACTACTTCCAGACTTTCCTGGCTATATTGGGTAAAAATACAGACATTGAAACAGATTCATTGTGATTATGGAATGTGCAAAGCAACTGTTGGAATGATTTGCACCAATGTCATTGTGATCATGAACCCAGAAGAACATCCAGAAGAATATCCAGTGCCCATGTGAATTTCAATGAGATACAGTAGTGAGCAGAAGGACCTTTGGAATGCTCAGGTACGTGTGTATATGGAATATATAAACCTGCTTTGTTGCATACACAGAATAACTTATACAGCTTATAGGAGCATTGCTGGAACTACTAATACAGTATTTCTATCCAATAATCATATAACGAATTGTATATAGTTTGGTCCAGATTTATTAAATTGTAATACACCTTAGTATACTTTAAAGCAGCAAAAGCGGGATGCCCCGGAGCTGAACCCTGCTATTCTACCCTGAGATAGTTACCGGGGAATTAAAATGGCCACCCAATTGGAAGCCCCAACCGATGACATTGCTGCTTCCTATTGTTCCATGGTCACCAAAAATAGTGGAGATCCCCCCTACAGTTCTCATAATGTAACAAAAGTGGAATTACAAAAAAAAACGTAGGGGGCATTTCTGCTTTAACTCTTTGGGTTCCCGATGACATAACTGCATAACCCGGACATATTTACCCATTCATAGGCCTCGCCGGGGGCTCCAGGACATATTCATAGGCCTTTTGCTCATTTGCTAAGGGAGATCTGACAGAAACGGAGGAGGAGGATTCCTTCTCTTCCTTTCATGTGATCGCTCTGGGAAGAGATCATGTGACCACGACGTGCTGAAGGGGCTGTGACACTTTGGTACCGCCGCCCCTCTGGCACTCAAAGGGTCTAAAACATAAGTCGTAAGGTGCTCTATGGTTTCGAACCATTTAGTATATCTTTGACCAATACATATTGGAGTCAATGTATCGAAAACTCAAGACAATAAATTGCCAAACGTATCAGAGAACCAACTCTTGGGATTGCGAACCGCTGCGTACGCGCAGGTCCCAGGACCATGAACCTACGGCCTGGGACATGGTGCAGGGAGCGGCGCTGGGCAGTGCTGACGCTCATGCTCTCCTGCTCAAGCAGGAGATTTTTCTTGTCCCTGCATGAGCGCCAGCGAGCGCGCTTGTGTGCCGGGTGGGAGGCTTTCGGGAGGCGGGCCTGGAGGCGGATCGGGAGGTGGGGCTAGCGCGCCGCGTCACGGCGCCGATGTCACGGACTGCCATTGGCTTCTGGCAGTCACGTGACCGGCCCTGCGCTTTCATGAGCGGCAAAATTTAAACTTGCCTGTCACCTGCATTTCCACACGCTTCCACACGCCTGCGGATGCGTGCGGAAGCGCCGTCAAAAGCCGCGCTGATAGGGATAATGCTTCCCCTCAGCGCGGCTCAGCGTGCCTCAGCACGGTCTTTTTGACCATGTCCGAGGCCTTACTCTTTCTTTCTCGCTGCTCTAATTTCTCCCGCGATTAACGGGGCAAACTAGATATGACAAAACCACACAAAACAAGCGCGCACATAAGGACTGTATCAGTGCACGTTCATTTATAATATTCACTGATAAAGTCCTTCTGTGCACTCTTCTTTTGTGTGTTTTTGTCGTAATGTTTGTGACTATCTGTTTGTACCTACAACGTGAGACACCAGCAATGGGGAGCGTGGGGTTTCTTCATTTCATTTCAACATTTCCAGACTCGCGTTTGAACTCAAACCCCCAAAATACAAATAGTATTAACCATTAATGAATTCTCTTTGGTCTAGTGTTCTGAGTTAATTCGTCTCATACGCACTGACCGTGGCCCCTTGCTCACGCACTTACCAGAACACCCTCCTACAGTCTCTGTAAATTCTCCCCACTTAGATTGTAAGCTCTTCGGGGCAGGGGCTCCTTTTTCTAATGTTTTCTGTCTGAAGCGCTTATTCCCACTATGTGTTATAATATTGTGTCCTGTGTATTACTGCTGCACTATGTACCTGGATGGCGCTATATTCAGATTCATTAAAGGGTGCTAAGTTTTAGCAGACATTAATCCCCATTCAAATGAAAGGGAGCTAAAACGTGCTAAAGTTTTGCACCCTTTTGTGAATCTGGGCCTAACTGCTCACACTTTTCCAAGTTAAGATTTTATGCCTAAACATGCTACTCCTATAGATATATTGTATGTTAGGAAACAGAGGTATACCAAATGGTAGGAAAGTTATTACATGGTCTAGAACGTTCTCTTCATGCTACTAAGTGGGACGTAAGGTTTAAAAAGTGACAAAGCACTCAATTTATATTATTTAGGAAAACCTATCAACCATTTTCCAGCAATGGCTGATAAATACGTATTCAGCCATGTGTGCGTTTGACGGTTTAAGAAGGTGTTTGTACTTTCATTCACTTAGCCTAGGAATTTGTTATTCAAAAACCTTGAGCAAACGTTGAAAATCCACCAGATTAAAATGTCTCCTCTATCATGAATTAGAAAAAAAGTGCATCGTGCCACCCGTAGGAATATTGTTCTTGCAAAGCAGCCTGTATCGGATCGACGCGGGATAACTTTTTTTAGTCATGATATTGGTAGTGTAGATCCTGCCGAAATCGGGTTACCGTGACGTAGTCGCAGGCTTCAAATATTTTGACTAAAGTATTAAGCTAAATAATCCATATTTTTGGAGAGAGAATATAGATCAAATACATATTAATGAATTAAATGATTTGTCAAATTGGATGTAACATTGGGGCATTTTTGTCTCTTTATATATAAGGTCACAAACCTAACAGCACTCCAAATGACACACACACACACACACACACACACACACACACACACACACACACACACACACACACACACACACACACACACACACACACACACACACACACACACACACACACACTATAGTGGGTTTTGAGTTTACTTGTGTATGTTCATTTGAAAAAAGTCTCTTGGCTACAAAATTTGGGTAAAACTGCCCCAAATATAAACAAAGAACAAGGATCAAATGGAAAAGCGACTGGCGTTTCTTCTTTGATAAATTTGGTGTAGTGTTTTTGCACCATTTTTGCAGCCTGAAATTTTAGGTAAGCAAACCCTTCCCAGGCAGTGAAAATCTGATTTGGGGCACAGCAGAATTTTCTTTAAAAGTAACAAACATATCAGTGTTTCTTGCATTTGACACAAGCCGTTATCCACGGAGAAGGACGGCCGAGACCTCGTGGAAATGTTCTGGGCCCAGAGATGGGAGATAACGCTGTGCAGAGAAATACACTTATATCCCAGGATCACAATTTGCAATATTGGCACAAATTATATTATGCACTAACTCTTGCAGGCAAAATTATCTTGCCAAATATGCCCTGAAGAAAGGTTTGTAAATATACAGTGCGCCTTATCATATTAACCAATATTAATAATTAGCTGATAATAATAAGACTACATTTGCATGCTTATTGATAGGTGTACATGACTTTATTTAGGAGGCTTACTTTATACCCATCGAGGAACGTTGCAGGCTTCCCGGATTGTAAGAACCCATGCGTGGGAAAGGTGCTACTTAGGGGGGCAGGTAGAATGGCAGTTTCCAGGCTGTCGTTGTATTGTAGATGGGAAAAACCAGTAGGACGGAAGAATTTCTCAATTACAGAGATGGAGAAGCTTATTTTGAACCCATAATTCCAGGATTCTGCCTAATAATTATCCGTTAGCTGGTCCTAGAGAGAAGCTACCTGAAAAGAGAAGATTATTATCTGCTTCTCTGCTACACAATGCTGGCCCACCCAGCTGTATACCGGTTAAAAGTATAAAAAGGTATACACAATAATCTAAAGCTAGAGTTGGAGTATAGTTAAGTTTACCGACACATAGCCGCTCTGATTACTTAGTTTAAGCAACCCTGGGACGATTATCTGAACTGAGAGCTGGTGCAGGTGCTGAAGAAATACCAGATTCAAAAAATGTTTCATTTCTAATTCCCAACATGTTTGAGACAGACTCGGGTATATATAGTTGGATGTATTTAGTCTGTCGGCGGGAAGGTGGCAGCTTTGCTAGATATTTCCATGTGGAACTTAACTGTAGCTAAAATGCTAAAATGCTGTCTTGTTCAAGCGGGGCTGCATTACTTGTTAACCAGTAAGTGTTTGCTTATATTTACACCTGTTTTATACATTTGCAATGAAATGATCCCTTTGGAATAGATCGACATACACTATATTCCGACATCTACACTAAAAACTGACCTCTACAATGTGGAACAAATACAGTAGGCAATTTACATTCTTTGCAGCCATATATATTATACATGGCGACTGTCCCACACCCACAGTCACTCCTACCAACCATTGTGACCAAGCACTGCCATCTACTGCACTTATTCCCTCACCTGCTGTCTCTGTAACTCTCCCAATATACCACTTAGATTGTAAGCTCTTTGGGTAGGGATTTCCTTTCCTATTGTCTGACATTGTTGCACTTATTCTATTATAATTCCCTGTACTGTATTGTCTTTGTAAAGCGCTGAGTTCACTGTGGAAGCTATGTAAAGATATACATACATTTATATTCTGTAATTGTGTCCTATATGTTTTAGGCTGCAATGGAAAAATATAGAACACACTTTAAAAAAAAGCACTATTTATGTATGTATGTATTGTGGCAAACGGCTCCGTTTATGTAGCGCTGCCGTTTGCCCAGGCTCATCGCGACACAGTCTTCTAGGGTTTAATTTATAGAAAAGGAGGACAAACACTTGTATACACACAAGAGGCACTCAGCCCTCAACCTTCAGTGGTTTATTTTTCCATTAGTGACACTAAACAGTTCAAACACCGTCATTATAAGAAACAAAAGAAATCATAAAAACAACATTTACTCCTGTCAGGAGTCTAACTCCTGCATATCCCATTGTGCAATGTTGGCTGGGTAAGCCAGTTACCAACTTAAAATAACACACAGCTATAACATTGAGTTCTTAACTGTCATATGGGGACAGCGTCCCAATAGATTCTCAGATGCTGCAATACATGAGGGGGCCGTCTACCCCGAACTGGATCCTGGGGAGCAGCATCCTTCCAGCCTCCAGGCTCTAAGGCTGCGTCCATACAGCCCTCGTCCGCGCGGAGGCATGCACGTGCGTGACATCACCCACGTGAAGTGGGTGCGTTTTCAAGACGTGGTAGGCGCGCTGTCGGGGGGCGTGTCTGTGATATCACGGAGCTGGTTGACTCTCATTGGGCGACCAATTCATGTGACCTGCCGTCGCTCCGAGAAATCAGTTTCAACTCATTCCTCGTGCAACGCGCGCCCCCTCCTGGGGTCTACGGGCGCAATCAATGCCTTAAGGCAATGTGATCGCGCCATGTGCTGGCGCCTCCGCGCGGTCTTCGGCAGCATGGACGACACCTAAGAGAGAATGAAGTAGCAAATCTAACTGCATTATATTCCTCTTCCTTAATTAGGAGAGCAGGGGAGGGAAAACAGAACCATTGTAAAGTCTGGTATGGGTTTCCTACGCACCAGCCTTAGTGACTGTGAATGTGTGGGGCGGATCATAACCACACTACATCTGCCCTTTCTTCTATTAATCAGACGGAAAGCTGCCCACTATCCTGGGACTATGTCACACTGTGTATGTATATCTTTATTTATATAGCGCCATCTATGTACATAGCTCTTCACAGCAGTAATACATGGGACATAATGGGAAGAAGTGCTTCAGACAGAAAAGTAACATTAGGAAAAAGGAGTCCCTGCGCCGAAGAGCTTACAATCTAAGTGTCAGCTCCTTGTGACTGTGGACAAGTCACTTTATGTCCCTGTGCCTCCAAAGTAACACTAGGAAAATGAGTGTGAATGTTTTGTTACTGAGCAAGAATAATTCAATATACATGGCTACATCTTGGGCTGTAATGCTGTTACATTGTAAATAGTCATTACTTATTGGTGGGTATAAATCATATTGAGACTATACATTTAATTATGCAAAAAGAACACATTTTTTGCCAGTGTTGAATTTACAGTACTGTGCTGTTTACATTTTCTATTTAAGGCAAATGGATTAAGTGAAGAATCAAGCACCATGGTTAATGATACCCAGCCAATGGTTCACTCTTTGGATATTTTTTAAATGAAAGATGACACAAAAGAGAATCAATATTTAATGTCCAAAAGAATTCATTATTGTGATCAAGATGGCTTGACATCTCTTCACTGCTGGGCTGGCATGACACCGCTGCATTTTTATGGCCTACTAAGCCTTAGTTATTTTGAGTCTCAAGACTAGGAGTGGCCAACTCCAGTCCTCAAGAGCTACCAACAGGTCAGGTTTTCAAGATATCCCAGCTTCGGCACAGGTGGCTCAATCAGAGGCCCAGTCTCTGACTGTGATGAAGCAGGGACTGATTGAACCACCTATGCTGATTGAGCCACCTGTTCCTGAAAACCTGACCTGTTGGTAGCCCTTGCGGACTGAAGTTGGTGACTCCTGCTCTAGACAATCCTGCTAATTTATATCATCAGTGATGTCATAGACTACAATACATTGCATACTAATCCAAATGCTATAGTTCCTCCTGATATGAGAGTTTAAGTGTTTATACAGTATTTTTGAGTATCCACTGGCTCCTCATTTGGTTTCATTCTGTATTTGACCCCAAGAGGAAGTGAACCGTTTTACTGTTGAATTGAACTTTTTATTCCTTCGTTTTACCACTTTTGCATGTTTTTGTTGGACGTCAGCAATATCTCCTTATAAAAACTAATATTATTACTATGATAAATAGAATATCCTCTAATATTTGAGTGGTTACAGAAGACCTTGTGAATAATGTAGGAGTATGGAGTATTTTTGGGAAGGCTCCAGGCTGGAAGAGCAGTTTCTCTATTATTTAGGACTTTGGAGTGACTATAAATGCAGCTAACCTTACCCTCACGCTTTCTACCAAGTCACTGTCAGACTCTGCATGGGTCAGTGTTTCATTCAGACAGTTGTCATGAATATGCTGAACCTGTCACATACAGTATATTAGTTGTCAAAGCTACTCTTAAGATATGAACAATTCATGGGGGAATTCCACGGATAGATTTCTTCACTTCCAGATACAGATGCATCAGATGTCATTTCTTCCACCACATGTCACGTTATAAAGCAGAGTTTCCTTAGGACTCAATAGCTGTGATAATGCAGAATATCACAGAATATCCCAACATATCGCGCATTTTCTAGAGCTGTACTTTGACGTTCTCATTTCCCTTTTTAACGGAAAACATGATACGGTATATGCAGTCATCTGAAAAAGAACGTACACCCTCTTTGAATTCCATGGTTTTACATATCAGGACATAATAACAATCATCTGTTCCTCAGCAGGTCTTAAAATGAGGTAAATACAACCTCAGATGAACAACAACACATGACATATTACACCGTGTCATGATTTATTTAACAAAAATAAAGCCAAAATGGAGAAGCCATGTGTGAAAAACTAAGTATACCTTATGATTCAATAGCTTGTAGAACCACCTTTAGCAGCAATAACTTGAAGTAATCGTTTTCTGTATGACCTTATCAGTCTCTCACATCGTTGTGGAGGAATTTTGGCCCACTCTTCTTTACAACGTTGCTTCAGTTCATTGAGGTTTGTGGACATTTGTTTATGCACAGCTCTCTTAAGGTCCAGCCACAGCATTTCAATCTGGTTGAACTGCTAAAACTTCGGCTTTTATAGAGGTGGTCACACTTGCTGATGATCAATTAATCAAGGGCATTTGATTAGCAGCACCTGTCTGCTACTTAGCATCTTAATTCCTATGGAAGCAGTAAGGGTGTACTTAGTTTTTCACACATAGCTTCTCCATTTTGGCTTTATTTTTGTTAAATAAATCATGACACTGTGTAATATGTCATGTGTTGTTGTTCATCTGAGGTTGTATTTACCTCATTTTAATACCTGCTAATGAACAGGGGTGCGCAAACTGGGGGTGTGAGATTTTCTGCGGGTGTCAGGGTGCGGCAGTTACACAGGTCCCGCGCTCTCCCTCATGGCATTTAAATTAAATGCTGGAGGACCGCACAAGGCCTCTGTAACTAACTTACCTTGGCCTCCAGCGGCACGTCGTCCTGGTAACCCGGCGTCAAATGATGCTGCGGGCTCACGTGACGTCCCGTAGCCATGGCAACGTGACGTCACATGACCTTGCTGCGTCATTTGACGCTGGAGCCAAACGCGGGGGGGGGGGGGGAGGGCTTGAGCATGGGAGGAGAGCAGGCAGGGGAGGGGCGCAGGGGAAAAAGATTGCGCACCCCTGCTATACAGGACTATGAAGACATGAAACTGTGTCTCAGTCGCACTCGGGAACAATGAAAATCTGGTAGTCAAAGCGCCATTATGAAGATTTGAATACAGAGAAGAACTGCAAAGCAGTACAGTATATACACAGACAAAGAGCTTCTGATACCCTAGGTGTACAAGAAAAGTAAACGTCACCTCTTTTTCGTACTACGACCCCCTGTGATGTCACACCGCGTGCATATACATGAATGCCGGCATAATGACATAAAAGTGTATTGATATGAATAATAAGGGCAGAAAAAAGTGATAACTCATCTAGATTGAGATATACTCCACCACATCGCACAGCAGATGCTGATGCCAATTATAGACTATGGGGACATAGTATATGGCACAGCGTCCCAAACTCACCTTAGCAAACTAGATACCCTCTACAACTCAATATGCCGCTTTGTCCTACAATGTAACTACTGTACAACACACACTTCTGCGAAATCACTTGATTTTAGGATCAAAGTGCATTTTTCCTGTCTTGCCTTCAAATACTTTCTCTGCATGCTCCCCAGCTACTAAGGCAGGGGGGGCCATCTCCAGTCCTCAAGGGCCACCGACAGCTCAGGTTTAAGGATATCCCTGCTTCAGCACAGGTAGCTGAATCAGTGGCTCAGTCAATACCTGGGCTGAAGCAGGGATATCCTTAAAACCTGACCTTTTGGTGGCCTTTGAGGACTGGAGTTGGCCTCCCTTGGCTTAGAGCAAGGGTGCGCAAACTGGCGCAAGATTTTGTGGGTGGGGCGCGGTGGTTACAGAGGCCGCGCTTCCCCGAAAGCATATAAATTAAATACCGGGGATCACGCAAGGCCTCTGTAACTTTACTTACCTTAACTTACCAGCGACGCGTCGCCATGGTAACCCGACGTCAAACGACGTGCAGGGTCACGTGACGTTGCGGTGCCATGGCAACGTAATGTCATTTGGCACCAGAGCTGGGCGAGCGGGGCATGAACAGGGGGTGAGAGCAGGCAGGGGGTGCAGGGAGCAGAGTTTGAGCACCCCCTTAGTCCATCTGTTTGCCTCTCACAGGCGTCATACTCCTTAGAACCAGGAGAGGAGGGAAACACAATATTTGAAGTCACAGAATCAAAGCACAGAATAGATTTTCAAGACTAAATCCAAAATCCAATATATTCAATAAATCTAATGTTCAATATATTCAATAAATCCAACGGACCCAGCCATGTACACACCTGCTCTCAGCCACACCTTCTTGCCACTTTTCCCACTGCTAATGGTGTTAACCTACAGTATCTAATTTAACACTGACTAACCTTAAAACTCGCCTTACAAATCAGACATCCCAATAGCCTTCACTCACGGCTACTGTCCCACACCCACAGTTACTCCTACCACCCATTGTGGCCAAGCACTGTCATCTACAGCACTTATTCCCTCGCCTGCTGTCTCTGTAACTCTCCCATCATACCACTTAGATTGTAAGCTCTTTGGGGCAGGGATTTCCTTTCCTATTGTCTGATTTTGCTGCGCCTACTGTATTATTATAATTCCCTGTACTGTATTCTTTGTGAAGCGCTGAGTACACTTTTGGCGCTACATAAATAAAGACATACAATATGTAATGCATTAGTGAAAAACTGACAAAGTGATGACTAGGAAAAGAACGTCTCTCTTGGTCTCCATGGATTTCTGTTCTTGGTTGTAAATGATTTATTTTGTGCCTTGGTCATGAATTCCTCTAGTCCAAAATAACATAGGAAATAGGAACAGATGGCTGAGCATGAAAAACGAGCGCACGGAAATACCTGAAAGTAGGACTTGTTTTAGTCAATTAACCTCTACAGTAATAGAACAATCTACAATTCCTTTAAAAATGGGTGCATCAAATCCACACTTTAATGACAAAGAAATATCGCTAGAAATAGATTTGTATTCATTATATTTTAAATAGGTCAGCGGTTTCAATGTTGACACAACGATATTGCAAACATGGAGACGTAAAAACAAAATAAGCTTAATAACATGGAGACTATTTAACTCCACGTGTCTTTACTAATAATAATATTTTCTGATCGACTTTTTTTAAGGGGTATTTCTACTTTGCAGCATTTAGTTTGGGAAAATTGTCGAAGATTAACTGTACAAAGCTACAAACAAATATTCACCGTGACCTAAATTTGCCTGGCAGGAGAGAGATCCGATTCGTGTCTCTCTGAAACGTTAGGTACAGTAGCTCTTAGAAATCTCACGTTATTCCGAATGACACTTAATGATTTTGCAATGTGTTTTAGATTTGCTGAGCACTTCCACATTTCAGGAAGTTTCAGATTTACTGAAGCGCATAAATCCTTTTCACAAATACAACAGCTTGAGCGTTTGCCAAAATGTGCAATACCACGAGATTGCGCATGTAATGCGTTTCCAGTGTTTTAATTGGTCTATTAACTAATGCAGGTGGTCCTCAGTCTTCGTGGTCAGACGCTCGCCGGCCGCGGATTAACATGGGATTCGCAATCCGACGGTCTCGCTATGCGCCGCGGTTTGGGGGGAACGGGATTCCATCGGATGACGAGGACCGCCTGTATACCTAAAACATATACAAAAGCTGCTGCATACAGCCTACCGGATCAATTTATTCTAGCAGTATTCACTGAGCTACACATGCTAACATGCCAATGTACTCCATATAAGCAGCAGGAGCATTTCGTCTGACATTTTTATTATATTATATTTAAGGTAGCAGTCCACATTTGTCTTTTTTTTGGTTGACTTTTTATCTCACTTTAGTAAACTCTTATTGGCATTTCATATGCTTTTTTTATTTTTCAAATCTGCCGCTCCGTTCAGGAGAAGCGTTTGGAATATTAAGGAATATTAAGAGCCCGATTTAGACTTTACACCTAAAAATAGCAGGGAAATACAAAGTTTAGCGCTGAGCCATCACTATTTCAGGGATTTGGAGCCAATTAAGAGATAGGCACTACAGGATCGTTTGCAGGTGTCATAAAATATGATCATGAGGTCTTAGATTATCTCCATTGGCTATTTTAACATCTTTAGCAATCATACAGTACATTTGTGTATAGTAATGACATCTTGCTAATATTTGCACTTAATTACATTTACACACTTGACTTTTGGGGGACTGGCCTCAATTTGCAACAACTGACCCGGCAGGAGGGAGCCGTGTATGTAACCAGTGGTGTGATCATTAGATAGGTTTTCTAATGTCTATGTAAAGCTTTAATTCAGCCTAAATAAGCGCCAACATTTCCAGGATGATGTGAGGTGCAAAGACGATACCTCTAAAGTATTTTATCCTCAGGCATGCCAAAAACATTAAATGTAGCCCTATCCATGATCTTCTCTGGGGTTTTGGTCTATTCTCAAAAACAGCAGGTATTGCTTGGGGTATTTGAGGGACCTTCGAGTGGAGGTTTTATCCCATGGCCGGACATGGGGAACCTTTCCATAGGGTGAGGCAGGGGCGTACAGTTTAAAGCCCATCTAAACTTAATGTACACCATTCATCTTATTCTTTCCACCTATGGAGCTGCTCTATTGACCAGGGGCTTTAATAGGCCAGTGGATGCTTGATTTGGGGGCTCCAGCGACTCGGTTTTCATCTAATTGTTCCTAGTTACCTAACACAGACACTGCTATTATAGTCTAGCCTAAAACTACTTCTCACTAGCTAGGACTTCCTGAAAGCTTGTACTAACTAGCTCGTAACTATCCACAGCTGGGGGTGATAATTTGTTCCTTTCCGAATGTCTGGCTACACAGGCTAAATAAGCAAAACTCAGAACTCGCCCTATTTATTCAGCATGTAAACCTATTAAATAGGAATAGCACTTTCATACTGTTTCTATTTTGCTTGTACACATGTATATACTGTACCATAAATAGAGATATTGAAACATTAGCTTTGTTTGCTTGTGTAGAAGTATAAAAGCACTCGTCCATAGCACTGATATTTATAGCACATATATAGTAATCTTAGCATAGTGCTCTCAGACACATCCTAGTTAGTAGTTTGGCTCCTTTAGCATATTATTAATGCAATGGTTATAGGGCTAACTCTTTTTTTAAATCTAGTTCACGTTTTGCAAGCAAAAGAAAGCGATGTCTCTTTGCCAAAGCGATGGGCTCGCCAAACAAACTTGGTGATTTTGTTCTATTCCTAACTAAAATGCACATTACCACAATACCAAGCAATTCACAGTAAAAAGGTCAGATAGTACTTTTTTTGCCCACAAACCTTACCACCCATTACAGTTGGATCCATTTAAATGTAATATTAAGATACAGCAGATTCATTTCTATATTTGCTCAATCTGTAAAATTACAATTGAAGCGTCCATTCTTTTCCCCACTTTATAACATTTTAGCCCCAGAATGATCTTCTCAACGTGAAATATCTACATGACGGTTGTGTGCTCTTGTATTAGACACAAGTGGGTTTTTAAACGTTTCCCATAAAGAGACATGGATTGCTGACTATACCGTCTAACTCACAGTGATCCACCTAGAAAACCTGTGAGCACAAACACATACTGCAACTTTTGTTCCGTTAAATAAAATCTTTAATTGAAAACAGGATTATTTTTAAACCCCATAAATCCTGAAACGCATTGCACAATAGTGATAATTACGTAGACATATTTATCAAAAGTGGAACACTTTTACTAGCTTTACCAATGTTGTTTTTCCTGTGTTCATTTTCTTATACCAACCAAGCTTTTCTTGATCTAGACATAGTCAAGTTGTCTGTTATTTCTCTAAATAATCCTGCAAGCACAGACAACAAAAGAGAACAAAGTGTGATCCATGTTTTTAATCTTCGAAAAACAGGGGTTCTCCAGTCCTCAAGACCCCCCAACAGGTCAGGTTGTAAAGATATCTCGGCTTCAGCTCTGGTGGCTCAATCAGTGGCTACCTGCTTCAGCATAGGTGGCTCAATCAGTTGACTGAGCCACCTGTGCTGAAGCTGGGATATCCTTAAAACGTGACCTGTTGGGGGGTCTTGAGGACTGGAGTGTTACTCAGATTACTACCCTAGTCTGATATCAGTACTCTGAGGATGAGTTCCATGCAGGTGTGCAAGGGAAATAACCTACTTGCTGTTTACAACTCTGTATAACTTTGATTAAAAAGGTGCAAACGTGCAGTTTTTTTACACTTTTTGTTTCAAATGTTTTTGACATTTTGTATGGGGGGGGGGGTATGCTACACAATGTGCAAAATGTTGCCTTTTTTACATTTGGCAAACATTTACAATGTTGCGGTGAGAAATTCCCACATTTGTAACTTTTTTGCGTACCAAACTTTTTTGAAAATTCTTCGTACAACTACCCTTGACATTTCTGGTCTCTCATGCACTGTAAAAGTTGGGTTACCGTTAGAAAATGCCCCTTTATTGGGCTACATAAGGGTTTTTATTTTACATCTATGTTGTCAATTGTGATATTCCAAAAAGCCAAATCAGAAGAAAGCGCTGGCGTTTGTGCGTTTATCTCCGAAAATGTACTTGTCCTGTTGTATGTGATTTCTGATACTTTTTTTCATTTGAACTAGAAAAAAAATGTATTGGCTTCTTCTACTAACACATCTTATTCCGGTTCTGAGCTACTGGGCAAACGGTGATTATATCTAATCGGATGGAAAAAAGCATTCATAAATTGAACTTGTTAACAATCTGTTGTAATCGTAAAATGCTACCTTCTTTCTTTCTTTTCTAGACATCTGTATGGATGATAATAATAATAGCATGTTTTTGTATAGCGCTGCTAGTTATACGTAGCGCTTTACAGAGACTTTTTGCAGGTACAGGTCCCTGCCCCGTGGAGCTTACAATCAATGATTTTGGTGCCTGTGGCACAGGGAGATTAAGTGACTTGCCCACGGTCACAAGGAGCCGACACAGGGATTGAACCAGGTTCCCCTGCTTCAAATTCAGTGCCAGCCACTGAGCCGCTCCTTTTCCCCCAAACACCCCAACATCCCACGAAACATCCAATTTATATTTTTACCTGTTGGGGCCCTGTAACACCTCAATTGCTTTTAGGATTTTCTGTTAAGATACATTTAGTTGGTGCATCCCAATTTGGACATTCAAGTTTATGCAGTAATAAAATACAGGCATACCCCGGTTTAAGGACACTCACTTTAAGTACACTCGCGAGTAAGTACATATCGCCCAGTAGGCAAATGGCAGTTCGCGCATGCGCCTGTCAGCACGTTCTGAACAGCAATACCGGCTCCCTACCTGTACCGAAGATTTGCGCAAGCGGGGAGACTATAGAGCCTGTTACAAATGCGTTATTTACATCAGTTATGCACGTATATGACGATTGCAGTACAGTACATGCATCGACAAGTGGGAAAAAGGTAGTGCTTCACTTTAAGTACATTTTCGCTTTACATACATGCTTCGGTCCCATTGCGTACGTTATGTGTGTTATGCGTGTGTTTATGAACAGTATCCTGCGTGTTTAAG
This sequence comes from Ascaphus truei, assembly GCF_040206685.1. Classification (NCBI taxonomy): domain Eukaryota; kingdom Metazoa; phylum Chordata; class Amphibia; order Anura; family Ascaphidae; genus Ascaphus; species Ascaphus truei. Next base: position 27,717,494 of record NC_134498.1, read on the forward strand.
TGCTTCTCCTTTCCCCAAATGACTATACAAACTGGAGTGTATGATAGAAGACTCGTTCAGAGGTAACAGAATACATACTTTGTGGGAGCGAAGATAGCTTGACATAGCGAGAATAATCCCTTGATTGGCTCCTTTGTCGTCATTTTGAAGACTCATATTTGCAGCCATCTGGCACATGTGCATTAAACAAATGATTAGATATTGTAAAAAAAATTTTTAGCAACTCTTTGTTTAGAAGTGGAAATAAAAATATCCCCCAAATGTGCAGGCAGAAAAACGAAAATTCCTGACACATTCGGAATTGGAAAATGTACTTTCGGAAGCTTTGGTCAATCCGCAAAGAAAATAGAGTTATCTTACCAAGGCGCACAGAAGATCGACAGCTTCCAGGATGAGTTCTTGGTGGCCAATGCGAGAGACCCCCAGTTCTTCCAGCTCCTGGTGGGTGATGTGTAATAACTGCTCGCCATTAATCTTTTCTCGTTCAAAGTTTTTAATGTACTGCTGAAGGCAGTCATCCAGACCTGAGAAAGAGAACAGGGCATGGTAAATACGGATCCATAAACATCAGCTTGTGGGAAATGGTCCATATTAATACTGCAGCTTTATACTGCATAGTGTGTCTGCTTTCTGATATGCGTTATAAGGACGGCCCGTTCATCCGGGTATTAACCAGTTCAAGCGGTTATTAAACTATTTGACATGATAGAGGTACAGTATTGGTGATGCTGCTTTTTTTTCTCCACATAAGGCCTCGGCCAACCTCCCCGCTGGCGTGCTGAGGCGCGCTGAGGCTCAGGGAAAGCGGGTGCTTTCCGTGGCCTTAGACAGCGCGCCGTCAGGGGGCGGGCCGGGGGCGGGCCAGTGACGTCACCCAGCTGGTTCGCCCTCATTGGGCGAACCGCTCACGTGACCGGCCCTGCGCTCCGGCGAGCGCTGAAATTTAAAAATCTGCTAAAACCTACGCTTCCGCGCGCTTGCGGAAGCGTAGGCGAGCCCCTACTAAAGCCGCTCTAATTGCGGCTGTAGGGGCTCAGTGCCGAGCGGAAGCGCGCCTCCGCCAGCAAGAAGCAACCCTGGACGAGGCCTAAGAGAACATCGTATTTGGGGAAGATTTATCAGCATAGAAAAAGTGCAAATAGAAGTTTGTTTTGACACATTTCTCCTTTTATGCTAGTATGTCTTTATTTATATAGCCCAGATAATAGAGAGGAGTGCTGCACACCTCAAAAGAAAAAATTATACAATTACCGGTGCTCCAAAGTTTAGAACGACAGCCTGCAGTCAGTCCTGGGTACATGGAAGAAGGAACAGAGGGCACAACGGGTTTTAGCAAATGAAAACTCATTTATTGCGCCAACACTCAATGTTGGCTCAATAAATGAGTTTTCATTTGCTAAAACCCGTTGTGCCCTCCGTTCCTTCTTCCATTTATTTATATAGCGCCATTAATATACAGAGTCCTTACAGCAGTAATATACGTGACAATCATATAAATAAATAATATAAATAACACAAAGGGGAGAAGTGCTTCAGACATAAAAGTAACATTTAGGAAATGGAGTCCCTGCTCCGAAGAGCTTACGTGTTCTTCTCGCATTTGTGCTAAATGTAAAACAGTGTTACTTACCATTGACATTTTTTTTTACGCTATTTAGATTAAAAAGTGATGCTCGGAGACGCAGAGTATGATAACATGGCATTATCATCCTCAAATCCCTCACTCCTCCTATTGAAACCCCTAAATCCCGAAACAAAACGTGGAGCAAAGACCTTGAACTTTATCCATAGGCTCAGAGATGCAGGACGAAAATTACGTAATTTGCTCCAAATAAGCCTGGAGACAGCACTCCCTTTTTACTTTTGCCCCAAAACATTCCCGCTAATGACAGTAAATTCCAGTATATGCACAGTTCTCTGTATTACAATATGTGCCCCATCTGTATTAGGAGCAACACAATAATAAAATGATATCCTTCTAGATTAAAAGAGACATAAGTAATTGTTTGTGTTCACAGTACTTTGTTGTGGTATTGCATACATTCTTTATAGTCACACTTGAATAACCATTCCATTATGTGGCTGTTACTGCATTGAGGGTTCAACTCCTGTCCTCAAGACCCCCCCCCCCCCCACTCCACCCCCCTCCACCCCACCTCACCCCCACCCCCACCCCACCCCCACCCCACCCCACCCCACCCAAACTGGTCAGGTTTTCAGGATATCCTTGCTTCAGCACAGGTTGCTCAATCATGGCTCCCTGCTTCAGCATAGGTGGCTCAATCAGTGGCCCGTGCTGAAGCAGGGATATCCTTAAAACCTGACCTGTTGGGAGGTGTTGAGAACCGCTGGGTTACTGTATCTGTTGTGGATTTTATGATCAGTTGGTTAACGGTTTACACAAATACCACAACAACCTGGGTTAAATGAGGGTTATTATTCGGCACATAATAGAACAACTGCTTTGGTCCGGGCGGAGAATACCTCAATGTAATGAATATAAGCATTAATTAAATTGTATGGGGAAGTTTACATATTACGGGGTAATCCCCGAAATCAAGACTATACACCATATTACATCAGTGAAATGAATAAGCGTACGTCTACTAAACGGAGCAAAGTAAAAATGAACAGGTCAGAAGTTCCCTTAAGGCTTAGCACTGTTTAGTAATCTAGCAGCCGTTATAATAACTCCCTTTAACGTAATGAGTTAATGCTACCTCGTTATCACCGCAAGCTCTATCTCGTGCATCATTGAAAACATTGACACTGCGTGCGTTCTCTTTAACGCACACATTAATTACGCCTTATTTCTGGGGTTATTCCGCGTTCACAGAGTTATTACATATGTACTTTATTTTTTTTTGGCGTTACAGTTCTGTACCACAAAAAGCCATGGTAATATATTTCTATGTGTGGACTACTCTCTCAAGAAAGTTGATTTGAAATGTTGATTACATAGCTGTGTTTCTTCTGATAGCGGGAATGGCAAACACACACAATAGGATGATACATCCAGTTTATTCTGCATCTCCTGTGGGGCACCGCGGCACACTGATCACAATCCATTAGTCCATTACTCAACAAAAGCATTAGGAAGTTTCCGTCCTAATTAAATTCAAAGCACTCTTTGTACACTTCAGTTCACAGCCTTTGACACTGCAATGTACACATTGTGCATGGCCAATGAACACTTTCCATGCAATCATGACTTGTACTATTCAATCAGGGAACCCAAGTACTATATCAACTTGCACAAAGGTGCATGAAATAATAGGAATTGCTGTTTAACAGGCATTCACAAACATTTCACATTTGCAAAAAAAAAGAATGGTATTCCCGTTATTTATTACTTAGGGACTTCTTCTATTCCTACTGAAGTGACCTATTTGTTTTTTTTTGGGCAAAATTCTCCATTAATGTCAATGGGGAAATCCGTCCAGAAACGACGTGTTCGGCCGCTATGGCGGATATACAAAAAGCCCCTCAATATTTCCGTCTGAATATTTCATTGAATTGCAGGGGGTTGAGAGAATGACAGGTTTTTACTTTGCGAGTATACAAAGCAGCGGAAACAAAATGAGTCATTACAATATGATGAAGCTAAAGACAATGTCATGTTGGTAACCCATCTTAAAGCTGAAACACAAACCGATCCTTCTCACGTACTATCGCATACACTGGCATCGGTCCCTTTACTGGAGCGCAGCAAGTTACCTGCCTCTGTTTGAAATAGAGGTCAATTAAACATAAATGCATATTATATATAGAGCATAAAGTAAAAAGTATACGGCCTGGGCAAAGGGCCACGGACCCAGAAACATTGCATTTTGTGAGTATATGTGTTCAAATTGTGTTATCTATGGGAGTCTTTTGCGTTTTTGTATGCTTTTTACTTTACACCTGGCGAGGGTCTCACATTAAAATAGCAGATTATATGCTGCTTTGCAACATTTGCTTTGTCTACATGGCATGTTATTGATTATTCCTGATTTATTGTTGAGTGCTGATCAATTTTTTTGCTTTACTATTGTACTAATTATTTATGCTTAGCGGTGGTGAGCATGGGATCTAGCACCAGCCGGACCCTGGTGAGGGCTTTATGTCTATATTTTCTCCAAATTCTATATCTGGTGAGTGCATAATGATATATTTTCTGATTCCCTATTATCGGTGTGAACTTTATACTGCATTGAACCTCCCTGCTGATGTCTAAATGATGCTCACTCCGTTTGGTAAAGAATCCAATCTTTGCAGTATTGTTTGCACCGTAGAACTCCTATAAATAGCTAACCCCATACTGTAAGAATGACATATGCACTAACACGGTATTAATGTCCTATGGTGCACAAGGTGCACTTCTAATTTCCTTTAAATCCTCATTGTTAAGGTTCTGTTATATTGGTTCCCTTGTGAATTAATGCTTTTCCAACTTAATGGCCTGTCACATTATTGGTTTCCATCTGCTCCATGCCCCAGTGACATAGCATTATTAAGCGTTATTGCAAAAAAATCATTATTTTAAGTGGGAAGAAATATGTAGTAATTTTGTCACAATCAAGAAGAATAAATATATCTCTAATAAATAATTCATAAGCAGATGTGACGCACGCCAATGGCAAAATGGATCTGACATATTAGAATGTACAAAGTTATCTCTATAGAGAATGATTGGGATATTTTGCGATGCAAAGAGGCACGTTTGAATTTATCTCACAGGTTCCATCATGGATCCACTGGTTTTATTTTATGTCTCTATTTGGATAGAAAATCGTAGCAATGAATACACACATATTTTCATGTTCTATACTGCCCGCTTGCATATTTAATATAGTGATGGAAACGCTGGCACTTATCCCAGATGTCTAGATGCACCCACGGTGTTTTAGACCAGGAGTTATACATCTTTGGGCTTGTGCTTTATTGCCTTTCTGCCGGTATTTGCCAATCGCAAGCACTATTTTGGAAAATCCCATACTTAGTTTGTTGTTCTTTATTTTTTTTGTGCAGAATATTTACAAATACTTGGTGATTGACATGTAATTACTAACTTTATCATTAATATTGTATGGGTGGGGTATTGGTGTTTGGGGTGTTGGGGGGATGGTGATGTTGGGCGGGGGGTCGTGGTAGTTGTACTGCTCTCTGATGTGTCTCCGAAATACATCATTTTTAGGCACATTTACCCAATGTGTACATATGCCTGCAATTGTGTCTGAGATGGGGTACTCATGTTATCATTATGTGCATGTAATGTGAAGTTAGATTGCAGAATATTAGGGTTGGCATGGAATTAATGCATATAGTATGTGCTTTCTACTATATATGGTGCTAGGGATCCTGTATGTAGTATTAATAATAGTTGGTATATAGAATGCCACATGGAAGCAATGCATTGGCTGCTTCCTTCTCCATCCTATGTCCCACCAAACCATACTACTGCCTGTCTCCCGGCAGCTCCTGAAACCTTCCTCTCCCACTAGTGCAGTTCGATCTCCAGAATGGTCTTATCATAATCATTGACACATTGCCTCACTGATATATTGTGACATGTAGAATATCAATTACAGCAGGGGTGGGCAACTGTTCAACGGCCACCAATAGGTCAGGCTTTAGGATATCCATACTTCATGACTGAGCCCCTAATTGAGCCACCTGTGCTGAAGCAGGGATATCCTTAAAACCTGACCTGTTGGTGGCTTTTGAGGACTGGAGTTGGCCACCCCTGAATTACAGGCTCGGGGTGTAATTCTATATTTGGTGAAGCCACAGTTTGGGACGTTTTCGGCCAATGACCCCAATCAACCAGTAGGGATTTCCGGGTGAATACAGTACGAACCGGCCACTTGGGCAGATATAGAATTATTTTGGAACAACATGTCCATGGTCGATGCCAGCAAAGTGATTCAAAATGGTAATAAATGTTCATCAATTCAGTGGAAAAAAAACACCTCCTTTATTTAAACGTCAAGCCTAGGAGACAAATATAACATGTGTATCGTGTGTTACACACAAGCACTCTCTGTGAAAGTCCAGCATGAAAATATATATAAAATTCAAAGGGTCACTAAAGAGTCTGGCAGGGACCACACACGGCTCTAGGACCAGATCACAGAGATCACCAAATGAACGTGGTTCCAGAGATCTACCCAGCCACATGCGGATGCCGGTACACTAAAGCCGCGTCCATGCTGAGCGCGACCGCGCGTGAACAAAAGTGCCCAAACATAGTGCGCGCGATGGCGCGGCTAATTTTTCGGGCGACAATTTGATTTTGTCACGTGATGGCCGGGTCACGTGAGCGGTTTGCCAAATGAGGGCGAACCTGCTCCGTGATGTCATCGGCAACGCCTCCAACACGCCTCCCCATCGCGCGGGTCTGTAGTCCACAGATCGCTCGTCTGACAGGCGCACGCGGGTCCATGCTCTCCGTCGCGCGCGCACTCCCACGCACCATGGACTCGGCCTAACTCGTTTCGCGCTGGGTAGCACTTTATCAAATATCCATCATCTTCTATCCCTGTGAGAAGTTTTCTTCCTCGCCTTTATGTTCATGCCTCATTGTCTGCACTTTACGCTGACTCTGCATTTGCCCATTATCTGAGGGGGGGATTTACCTGCACCCCGGGGACGCTGAGTGACCCTCAACTGGCTGTGCGTTTGTAGTTTATGCTGAGCACATTGGCTCTGCGTGGCTTGCGTCTATTGATAACACAGGCGTGTGAAATCTTACTATGTACTACTCACCACTTCAATTAAGGGATGCTTAGGGTATTTAATGTCCTTCACTATATCACAATATTTTGTGTTTGACAGATCATCCTTTTTGAAGATTTGTCGGGTTTTTGCACCAAGTTCGCGCTGATACGGGGCGGATACCTTGTTCTGTTTTTTTTATAGTGAATACTACAGATGAAACTGTCGGTTTTGCACCAGATTCTGAGGAATTCCATGAACATGTGGTGGGAAATCCTCAGCATAGTCCATAGACGTCGTACTGGCCCATCGGGTGAACAAAATGGAGGTTCCTGCAATGGAATGGAAGTCATGCTGTGGGAATCCTACCGGGCTGCGAGTTCCATACAAACGCAGGGATCCCCGCTGTGTTAATTCGAAGGCCCATTACAGCGTCTATGGACTTTGCTGCAGAGTGTTTGCAAGATCCTTGTGGATTTTCCTCAGACGCTGGTGCAAAACTGAAGTTGCATCTGTAGGTTAAGGCTGCGTGCCCGGTGTCCGCGGCTGCGACGGTGCGCGCGGCGCACAGAAGGTACAGCCCTCTCTGGGGCCGGCCCCAGTTCCGGCCTGCGCACCCCGGCACAATGCGCGATGCGCAACCACATTTAGCAAAGACGGAGCGCTGACCACGGCGGCGGTTCAGCCATTGAGGCAAACCAGCCGCGTGATGTCATGGGCGCGCCCCCGCCACGACCCCTCCCCCCCCATCGCGATCTTGTCTTTCCCCCTGTCGCTCAAGCACAGACCGCAGATCGCGGCTTTCACCCATGCGCGCGCCGCTAGGCCGCCAGGCGCGCGTGCAGCAGCTGACACGGGGGCCGAAGCCTAAGTGCAAACAGCCACGCTTAGAACCAATTAAAACACACTCACATATACAGAATACAACACATAGGAAGGAGTAATAAAGGCTTGTTATAAAGTTACAGTGCAAAGAACATGTGTTTTCAATTCAAATGGGGAAGACTGGAGGTATAAATATCTTGCTTAAACAGGAGTTCAATATTCAGGAACACGGTCTGACAACAGATAAGAAAAACCATATTTCCTATAATACCAGAAGTGTGTCTGTAGGCCGCACTTAGCGCGCCTCTGTGCGAGGTGGAAGCCATGAAAGAAACGCGGAATCTGGGGTTTGATGACGCATGCCGCTCTGTGATCGCTCCCCGGGGCTCACTGTTTGGAAGACATTTACTTAATGGTGCAAACAGGCTGGCAACTAACAATAGGGGAAACCTACTGTGAGAAACTGTGGGGGAGTCTACGCACATAACAATGAAACAGGAAAATAGGAACGCAGGCTGGGCCACACAATTCAGCTTCGCCACTCATGTAAGTGTAGAGCAGGGGTGTGGCCAACTCCACTCCTCAAGGGCCACCACCAGGTCATGTCTCTGGGATATCCCTGCTTCAGCACAGGTGGCTCCGACTGATTGAGCCACCAATGATGAAGCAGGAATATCCTGAAAACCTGACCTGTTGGTGGCCCTTGGGGCCTGGAGTTGGCCGCCCTTGGCGTAGATTAATCAAAAAATGATTTATTACTCACATATTCATGCCAACATTTTGACCCGCACACTTCCTTTGAACAATATTCCCTTCTACTCTTGTCCCTTTAAAAACCAAACTGGACCAAAGATGGTGCCAGAGACCTCCTCTAAATGGCACAGCCCTAAATTGGGGTATTGCAGGTGATTTTTTAGCGCCCAAATCCTACTCCTGGAATTCAAAATGGCTGCCAGCAGCATCATTGCATGAAGCATCAAGAAAATAGTGCACAGTTTAAAAAGTTGACATGTAGCACGCCCAGTAAAAGACAAAATCATTTCCGTAGTTTATTTGTGAGAGCGATACCCATTTCAGGTTCTCGATGTTGTTTGAATATTGCTAGAACTTAGACACGTTCTAGCCAATTTCACTATACCTAGACATGGCCCAGAGAAATGCTCTGAACGTTTTGGTCAAAAAGATTTATTTGCGAATGCTAAAACATTTGGAAAATTTGCAGCAAATCTCGTCACGCCCGCACATTCCTAATTGCTAGTGACCCCATTAAACAGGATAAACAGGACAGCAGGGTAAACTGCTACGATGCACAAGGTTCCTTTACTTAATTGCCTGTTATGGCCAGAGGTAAATATCTCCTGGATTGGGGGTAAGGAATTTATCTTCTCCCTATTATTATTCTGGTTTATTTATACAGTACCAAGATACAGGCAGTCCTCGGTTATCCGACACAATGCGTTACTCAAAATGGCGTTGTAAAGCGAAACGTTGTAAAGCGAAACACGTTTTCCCATAGGAACACTGTTTAAATGAAAGGTTCCGTTCCTGAAGGCATTTTTAACACTAAAATACACCAAATATTTTATGCAGGCAATAAGATATGCAGCACACACATAAATTATATAGTGTATATGCTGTATTATATATATAATATAACATAATAAATAATATATTATATAGTATAATATAATATTATATAGTGTTATATTATAAATATACGCTCTTACGACGCTTTGCAACATTGTTTATGTGAATGTGTATATATATACACACATATACAACGTTGTAAAGCGTCGTAAGAGCGTTGGATAAGCCATTTTGGCGTTGTAAAAATGAAAGTAGGTATGCATTGCATAGCGTTGGATAAGCCATTCGTTGTAAAGCTAAGCGTTGTAAAACGAGGACTGCCTGTATTGTATTGTATGTCTTTATTTATATAGCGCCGTTAATGTACATAGCGCTTCTATTCTGTGGCATAGTACAGTGGGAAACAATAGTTACATTAAGTAGAATTGTATACTCCTTGTCATTTATGTTGTTGGTCTGTGTGTTTGTCCTGTATTGTTTGCAATTGGTATTTAGTACACTATTCTAGTCACTCTCCTCTCATATATTTAGTTAGAACACACACTGATTTATCACTTATCTGGCGCAGTGATTATATATGTTTTTGTAGAATTATATACTGTACATAATAAGAACAAACAAATGCAAACTGATACAAAAGGGCTACCCACATTTCTACATACTGCTCCTAAAATACTTGGGTGCAAGCATGGTAAAATACTTTGAAACACTGACGCCATGCTCCCTACACCTGTATGGGAATCCGTTCCATGGTAGCATACTGTACCTGTATCAACATTAATTTAAAGTAGCCATATTACAAAAATATGTTTGTAGTTTTTTTGGTGTTACCTAAACCGAGGTGCTCTCCATGCCCATAATATTATTTTTATTTGTTGCGGGTGAACTACAAAAAACTAACAAAGATGGCGATGGGATCACGCAGTAGGGAGCCGCAGCGTCACTTTCTGGTGACATTATGACTTAACTGGCCACCAGTGAGACTGGATATTGAAAAATATAATTTCTCAGGAAGCAAGGAGTCCCATATATATATATATATATATATATATATATATATATATATATATATATATATATATATATATATATATATATATATATATATATATATATATATATATATATATATATATATATATATATATATATATATATATATATATATATATATATATATATATATATATATATATATATATATATATATATATATATATATATATATATATATATATATATATATATATATATATATATACATTTACTCGCCCGGGGCGGGTGGATTTAACCCCCAGGCGAGTAACTATTGGCCCAAGCAGCACACGTGTTTTGTTTTTTAAATTTTCCCTGCTCGCGCTGAAATTTCCCTGCTCGCGCTGGCTGAAAAAAAAAAAAAAACTCCCCCTACCTGACAGATGATTGGCGCGCGCTCCCAGGCTTTGTGGGCGCGCGGCCAGGCTCTATATGAGCCAGCCCCCAACGAGCGGCCATTTTTTCCCCATGGAGGATGGAGGACACAGTAAGTATTATCAGTGCCTTCCCCCACCTCCCTCCCCTCCCCGGTGCTCCTGCTGCCCGCAGTTATGGTGATGGGAGCGGGGGATGCCCCCTCATGTCCCCGTTCCCCCCCCCGCTTCCCCCCCGGTCCCGTGTCAGAGAGCGCGGCGGGTGATGTGAGCGGGGGATGCCCCCTCATGTCCCCGCTTCCCCCCCCGCTTCCCCCCGGTCCCGCGTCAGAGAGCGCGTCGGGTGATGGGAGCAGGGGATGCCCCCTCATGTCCCCGCTTCCCCCGGTCCCGCGTCAGAGAGCGCGCCGGGTGATGGGAGCGGGGGATGCCCCCTCATCCCCCCGGTCCCGCGTCAGAGAGCGCGCCGGGTGATGGGAGCGGGGGAAGCCCCCTCATGTGGGAGCGGAGCAGGAGATGGGCAGGGGAGCGTGGTGGTGCTGGTCATGGCCTGTGTGTGTGTATATAGGTGTGTATATATGTGTGTATGTGTGTGGGAGTGTGTGTATGTATGTGGGTGTGTGTGTATGTATGTGGGAGTGTGTATGTATGTGGGAGTGTGTGTATGTATGTGGGAGTGTGTATTTATGTGGGAGTGTGTGTATGTATGTGGGAGTGTGTGTATGTGTGTGTGTGTGTGTGTGTGTGTGTGTGTATGTATATATATAGGAGAATGTGTATGTGTGTATGGGAGTATGTGTGACACCAGAGGTACCTCCCCCCCCCCAATCAGTCAGTCACCCCTGCCCCGGTCAGTCAGTCACCCCTGCCCCGGTCAGTCAGTCACCCCTGCCCCGGTCAGTCAGTCACCCCTGCCCCGGTCAGTCAGTCACCCCTGCCCCGGTCAGTCACCCCTGCCCCCCTCTCTCTGGTCTCCCCCCATCTCCCCTCTCTCTGGTCTCCCCCCGTCTCCCCTCTCTCTGGTCTCCCCCGTCTCCCCTCTCTCTGGTCTCCCCCTCTCTGGTCTCCCCTCTCTCTTGTCTCCCCTCTCTCTGGTCTCCCCTCTCTCTGGTCTCCCCTCTCTCTAGTCTCCCCCGTCTCCCCTCTCTCTGGTCTCCCCCCTCTCTCTGGTCTCCCCCCTCTCTCTGGTCTCCCCCCTCTCTCTGGTCTCCCCCCTCTCTCTGGTCTCCCCCCTCTCTCTGGTCTCCCCCGTCTCCCCTCTCTCTAGTCTCCCCCGTCTCCCCTCTCTCCCCTCTCTCTGGTCTCCCCCGTCTCCCCTCTCTCTAGTCTCCCCCGTCTCCCCTCTCTCCCCTCTCTCTGGTCTCCCCTCTCTCTGGTCTCCCCCGTCTCCCCTCTCTCTGGTCTCCCCCCTCTCTCTGGTCTCCCCCCTCTCTCTGGTCTCCCCCGTCTCCCCTCTCTCTGGTCTCCCCCGTCTCCCCTCTCTCCCCTCTCTCTGGTCTCCCCCGTCTCCCCTCTCTCTGGTCTCCCCCGTCTCCCCTCTCTCTGGTCTCCCCTCTCTCTGGTCTCCCCCCTCTCTGGTCTCCCCCCTCTCTGGTCTCCCCCCTCTCTGGTCTCCCCCCTCTCTGGTCTCCCCCCTCTCTGGTCTCCCCCCTCTCTGGTCTCCCCCCTCTCTGGTCTCCCCCCTCTCTGGTCTCCCCCCTCTCTGGTCTCCCCCGTCTCCCCTCTCTCTGGTCTCTTTCTCTCCCCTCTCTTTCTCTCCCCCCCTCTGTCTCCTTCTCTCTCCTTTCTCTTTTTCTCTCTCTCCTTTCTCTTTTTCTCTCTCTCCTTTCTCTTTTTCTCTCTCCCTCCTCTGTCTCTTTTTCTCTCTCCCTCCTCTGTCTCTTTTTTCTCTTCCTCTCTCTCTCTTCCTCTCTCTCTCTCTTCCTCTCTCTCTCTCTTCCTCTCTCTCTCTCTTCCTCTCTCTCTCTCTTCCTCTCTCTCTCTCTTCCTCTCTCTCTCTCTTCCTCTCTCTCTCTCTTCCTCTCTCTCTCTCTCTTCCTCTCTCTCTCTTCCTCTCTCTCTCTTCCTCTCTCTCTCTTCCTCTCTCTCTCTTCCTCTCTCTCTCTCTTCCTCTCTCTCTCTCTTCCTCTCTCTCTCTCTTCCTCTCTCTCTCTCTTCCTCTCTCTCTCTCTTCCTCTCTCTCTCTCTTCCTCTCTCTCTCTCTTCCTCTCTCTCTCTCTTCCTCTCTCTCTCTCTTCCTCTCTCTCTCTCTTCCTCTCTCTCTCTTCCTCTCTCTCTCTTCCTCTCTCTCTCTATCTGGATATCTTATTTACCCTATATATCTTAACTGTCCTATACTACACCAAAATAACCTATACTGCTTTCTTCCAGATCTGACTCAAGCTTCACACGGGAGACATCGGAACCCCCCCTAACCCAGGAGACAGGTAGGGAACACATTCCCTCCAATGTATAACATTGCGGGAATGAGGTACCTGGACATTGAGGGACTGCGGATCAGGTAAGATCCCAGGTGGGATTGCTGCTTTAGATATTGTGAAGCGGGGACGTCCAGACACTGGTTAAGGGGTTCAGAAAACTAGTCATCCACACCTGGCTTTTATTTCTAGATCGACACTTACACACACACACAACTAAATACATTTGTCAAAAACGAATGTTGTTCTGACTAGGAATTTATTAAATGTATTTTAATTTTAATTATATATTTTATTTTAAAGCGGGGTTGGGGGCGGGGTTGGGGGCGGGACTAGGGGCGGGGTTGGGGGCGGGACTAGGTGGCGAGTAGATTTTTTGGTTGGGCGAGTAGATTTTTGGGTGATTTGTCGAACACTGTATATATATATATATATATATATGTGTAAAAAACAAAAAGAGAAAGCGCACAGCCCATGGCGTAAAAAGCGTATACATTTAATAAAAATATAGAGGAGAGGGAAACAAGCTCACTCTCACTCTATATTTTTATTAAATGTATACGCTTTTTACGCTATGGGCTGTACGCTTTCTCTTTTTGTTTTTTAGATTTCTTTGGATGTGGTTCTCCCATATGAAAGCTGCCATATACCCATCTCAAGCGTAACTATTGGTCTGGACATTTTCTAAGGAGTGGATTAGTATCTATTTTATTTATCCATTATACTGTTGTTTGTTCTTTCTACCATAATAAGACTGATACAGTTTTATCACATTTTACAATTGCCCTCTTATCTATTGGCGCTACTGTGTGTTTTTTGATATATACGTGTGTGTGTGTGTATACACACACAAAATAGAGCCGCACGGATTTAAGTTTTCTTAGTTTGATGCACATGTCCAACCATTAGCTACAATTTAAACTGTGCATCAGGGTTGAGAGACTGAAGCTGGTGTAAGGAAGCTAGCTAGGTGAGATGTGGATGGATTCTCAAGTTGTTTTGTATTGTATGTCTTTATTTATATAGCGCCATTAATGTACATAGCGCTTCACAGTAGTAAGTTCTCTTGTCTTTAGTGTGGCATACATATTTTTAGTCGTGTCCTATTCCATGTCAGATGTAATGTAAGATCATCATTACGTGATAAATGTATTTCTATAGATAAGAATGATTGTACGTGGGGAATATTATTAGTGTCAAATGCTCAATGTGTTGAATTATTAAGAGGAAAAGTCCAGGGCAGGTCCGAACCTGAATTTCATTTGCCCCTGTGAACACAATCCATCTATTTGAACACTTGGAAAATGGTCTTTTTACACATTAATCCAAACGGTATATTACATTTTCACTGTCCACTCTTCAGAGGCATCATCACCGAATGAAATATGTGTGTCACATGACTGTGTTTATAAATATGAAACATGGACCGGGTCATGCAGAACTTTGTTAATGGACAAAACGGCTGTGTGTGAATGCTTTGTTTGTATTACATTATGCTTCACTGCTCTAGAAATCAATATACATTTAATGAAGTAGCATCACAGCTCCAACACAATGTATCCATCTGTGTCACTTGTATTAAATATCTACACATAATATCAAATTGAGAACTATAATTACACATTTGTTTATATAACACAGCGGTGCGCAAAATGGGGGGTGCCAACCCCGGGGGGGTGCGAGATATTTGGGGGGGGGAGGGCGCGGGCAGATGCTGGGGGACCGTGCGAGGCCTCTACAACCTCTACTTACAGAGGTTCAGGCAGCTCCAGGACGCGTTGCCATGGCAACGTGGGGTCATGTCACGGTTGCCACGATAACGTGACATCAAATGATGCCATGGGTTACGTGACATGACTCTGCCGTGCGAGGTAAGGAGGTGGGCACACCAAGGAGGAGAGCAGGCACGGGGGGGGGGGGGGGCAGCAAAAAAAGTTTGCTACCTGTGGAGTCCAGTGAAGGGAGTGTAGTTCAGGGCTCATCTACTGGTGCCCGCAGAGGGTCCTGCTGTGGCCCTTGAACTCTGCTCCTGCTAATGTCTTACTAGTTATTTAGGCAGCTAAGTGCAATTTTCAACACTGAAACTCACTTGCAACTTAAGGTAATGTGAATATATATATTGTAGATGTAATAAAAGCTGCCAAAATATTGAAATATAATACGTTTTTAAATGTAGATAATATTGTAAGCTCTTCGGGACAGGAACTCCCTTTCCTAATTTCTATGTTATCTATGAAGCGCTTACCCCTGTTACGTCCTGTGTATGACATGGATGGCGCTATATACATAAAGATATAAATACAAGTATATAAAATGACATTGTAATAAGCTTGTGGCGCCTGTAGTCCTAAAGGTTTCCTGATCTGAGGCTTTTGGAACTCTAGTTACAGAGCCCCGGTGTAACCAGCGGCTTCCGCTTAATAACTTCTTCAGTCTGTACTTGCTGAAGCTTTCTTTTTAATATATGTTATCCAGTTTAAAACCAGCTGAACTATTCATTTTTTATTTGATTGCAGATTGCAGCTCCTGATGTTTCATGCCTAGCAACATAAGCACTTCTAATTCAGCACTAACAACACAAATAGTCTTTGTAGGATTTGCGTTACGTTTAACTTGGCGTACAATTTTGACGCAGTGATTACTAACTTTTTGACGCACATACACAAATGAATTCAGTACATACCATTTACATCACGGGCATCACTGCTGCTCTGACACCTTTAACACCTGTTTGCGCCAATATACAATACCTGGCCAAATACAAACATTTACACTTTTGGTGTGCATTTAAAAATGAAAGCTTAGTACACACTCTGGTGCAAACCTGCACAATATATGTTTTTATTTTGGTGAGTAAATTTAACGCCAAATATTCCATTTGCAACTCTTTGTACATAGACCCCCGTGTCTTTTGTCCCATTGGGTTTCCATGGAATAACCCATGGGTGCGCAAACTTCCTACGCTGCGCTCCCCCTGCCTTCTCTCCCCCTGTGTGGCACCCCTCCCCCCTTACCTCTAATGCGTCGTCAAATGAAGCCGCGGGTAATCTGATGTCACGTCACATTGTATTGTATGTCTTTATTTATGTAGCGCCAAAAGTGTACTTGGCGCTTCACAAAGAATACAGTACAGGGAATTATAATACAATAAGTGCTGCAAAAAATCAGACAATGGGAAATGAAACCCCTGCCCCGAAGAGCTTACAATCTAAGGTTTGAGGGAAACTTACAGAGACAGCAGGTGAGGGAATAAGTGCTCCACATCACATGACCCTGCGATGTCATTTGACGCCGCGTTGCCATGGAGATGCAGGGACTGAAGCCGGGTAAGTAAGCCGTGGCCCCCCCCCCAAAAAAAGTCTCCAAGTTTGCGCACCCCTGGAATAACCCATTAGTAAGACTTACTGTCCCTGGCGCTGCGGTCGAAGAAGCAAAAGTCTGCGGCGCTGGAGACATTGTCTGTCACCATTGCCCTGCGGGGGTCCATGCCTCCGAATCGGACCCCTGCTGCAATGTGGCAGCGGCACCAGAGACAGCAAGGTTAGTTATATCTGTATGCTTTTATTTTGACATAAATTTTACGCCTCTTTTAATGTATTCCTTAATCATTGGCTTTGGTGAACCTGCGTACCATGCACACGCCCAGTGCCTTATTTTGTGTTGTTATCAGGCATCTAGAACAGGAAAACAACACAATGAATGTGGATTAGAAGTACAACCATTGTGTATAGTGCTACTGAAAATACACTGGGCTTATTCCCAAAACCAGGCACCAACTCCAATCAAGTCCATGGCTTCCGTGCACTGCGTCTGATCAGATGAATGAGTGAGGCTCACTGAGAGCTGGAGGATACATTTTGTGGATGTGTTACTTCTGGCTAGTAGTCAGCTCAATATTAATTATGTACAATGGCTGAGTGGATTTTCACTTGCAGTATTTTATTTCACCCTTTTATGAGAAGCTTATACAACCTATGCCGCTTATTATCACAATAAGAGGCACGGTTACCTGGAAAATACCAAAACTGCTCTGCATTGATAGAAATTGCACCAAATCAGCTTTATTCTTGAGGGAAAAAATGATATTGCCCCTTATTCAATATACAGGCATACCCCGGTTTAAGGACACTCACTTTAAGTATACTCGCGAGTAAGTACATCTTGCTCAATAGGCAAATGGCAGCTCACGCATGCGCCTTTCAGCACATCCTGAACAGCAATACCGGCTCCCTACCAGTACCGAAGCTGTGCGCAAGCGGGGAGACTATAAAGCCTGTTACACCTGCGTTATTTACATCAGTTATGCACGTATATGATAATTGTAGTACAGTACATGCATCGATAAATGGGGAAAAGGCAGTGCTTCACATTAAGTACATTTTCGCTTTACATACATACTCCGATCCCATTGCGTACATTAATGCGGGGTATACCTGTAATCTCTTATTCAAAGGAGCTTACCTATAAAGGCAAAATCGGTGAACAATCTTCATCATGTTGTGTAAGGTAGTAGAATCGGAGCAGGATGTAATTTCTCTTCAGAAGGACTTGGAGAGACTGGCAACTTGGGCAGGAGAATGGCAGATGAGGTTTAATACAGATAAATGTAAGGTTATACATTTGGGAAACAAGAATAAACAGACGACTTTCAAATTAAATGGGGATAAATTAGGAGAATCCTTGATGGAGTAGAATTTAGGAGTGCTTGCTGA
The DNA here is from genome assembly GCF_040206685.1 of Ascaphus truei. Lineage (NCBI taxonomy): Eukaryota > Metazoa > Chordata > Amphibia > Anura > Ascaphidae > Ascaphus > Ascaphus truei. The sequence goes on from NC_134498.1 coordinate 27,735,140, forward strand.
CAGCAGACTTAGCAATAGTGCCCAATGTCAGGCTGTAGCTGCAAAGGCAAATAAGATCTTATCTTGCATTAATGGGGGAATGGATGGAAGGGAAGTAAGAATAATTATGCCATTGTATAAAGCATTAGTAATACCACACCTTGCATATAGAGTAGAGTTTTAGGCACCACTCCATAAAAAAGACATTATGGAACTAGAGAGAGAGCCACCAAATTAATAAAGGGAATGGAAAATCTGGCTTATGATATTATTTTAGGTTTGTTTACATTAGAAAAGAGGCGTCTAAGAGGGGATATGATAACTATATACAAATATATTCGGGACAATACAAGGAGCTTTAAAAGAACTATTCATCCAAAGGGCACTAGAAATGACACAGGTCATCCCTTAAATTTGGAGGAAAGGAGGTGTGTGTGTGTGTTGTATATATATCCCCGTTTCTTTTCCCCCAGAATTGGACAACTTTTTGTTGACATCTAGACCCCATAGTGTCTACTGTCCTATCAACTTTAAAAAATAATCCATGGTATATCCCTATATAAAGTATATATATTGTGACAAACGCCCCTCTTTTGTAGTGCTGACGTCTGTCTGGGTTCTTCCCGACACAGTCTTCTAGGGTTAATTATACAACAAACAGGATCATGCAAAGTATTATGCTGCTTAACTCAGGCTTCTGCCTGCTTTATTTTCATCCAAGTAAGGTACTGCAGCTTTAACATGTGAAGGTTAGAGGTACTCAGATACTTTCATTCAGCAGTTCACATATTTCAGTGTTACCATATTTCCCACACTGTTATTTCAAGAAATAAAACCAAAATCATATAAGCAAATCCTATCCCTTTCAGGGATCTAACTACACATCAGAATCAGTCTCTCTAACAGCTGCTGGCCAACTAAACTGGTTCCCCAGCTTAAAACAATGCTCTCTCATTTAGGGACACAAGATACAGCACAGTCTTTTAGCAACAGCAGTAATCATTTGTTTTGTCTTATCTGTTCGTGGAGTCCAGGCAAATCCTCTGGTACTGTGATACGTGGAGCGGCCGTCAACCCCGATACTGGATGCAGGGGAGCAGCGATACCCCCAGCCTCCAGGCTCCAAGGAGAGAGAGTGAAATGCAAAACCTCTCTGCTCTAAGTACCTGTGCATGTGACTAGAAGAGCAGGTGAGGGAGAACTAGAGCCACTGCAATCTGTGGTCTGGATTTTCCATCCAGCTGCCTGAGTTAATGGGAAGCTGTGGAACGGATCATTAACTATTCCTGCACTTTCTGCTCTAAAACGGGGCAGAAAGCTGCCTAACATCTTTGGACTATGTCACAATATACACACACACACACACACACACACACACACACACACACACACACACACACACACACACACACACACACACACACACACACACACACACACACACACACACACCTACCCCCCAGGCTGTGCTCAAAAGCTGTGAAATGCAGCACACATAAGCTTATAGGGGACCATGCCATATGGTTTTGAAGCAAAAGGTGGCACTGTGTGCTCATTTGCATGTCATTTCCAAGAATCCCTTGCTGCAGTGAAAGCACTGTGTGGTGGGTGATATTGCTGAAAGGCGGGGTTGCAGACCTGTCTAAGACTCACTGTGCTCACTATGGGCAACTACAAGCTTCACCTACCCCCTCTATCACATCTTTCATGACCCGGTGTGTCTTGTGCCCAGCAAACACTTCAGCCGCTCTCATCCTCTCACCTGAGTCTATAGCCTTAACAAACAACAAGCTGGGATCTGTTTGCATACATCCTAATTATATAGTGAAGAATCAATGGCACATAACCTGATCCTTGATACAAATGTTTTGTTCTTTGAAATCATCCGTTGAGCACAGTATTGAACTACTCAGGAAAGCTTGTCTGTGATATCTCGGAAATTGATGCTTGTTCAAAACCCTCCTAAATGTTGCCTTAACTAATTTTTTTAGGCATGAAACTAATACTAGTTTCCTGTGATATAACCGGTCTTGGTGAAAAAAACTAACAATAGCGCTCTAAACACACCCTAAATGTGACAATATACAATTCAACCACATGTGTAAATAATAAAGCAGTGTGATAATAACAATCAAGTGATCTAAAGAAAAAAATTAAGAAACTTAGAAACAAACTGCAACCCTTGATAAAGACTGTTCCACTCGTCTTGCACCAGGTGATCCTCCAACAAATCAGGGGAGCTCGTCTCGTAGTTATGAAATAAAGAAACACTACATAGTGTAATACTGTTGTGAATAAATTTGTGCAAGCAAAGCTCAAAAATGACTACTCACAATCATGGGTGTCCGCAGGAGGGGACAAGGGGGGGCGCTTGCCCCCCCCTGTATCACTCGCAGCCCTGAGATCCCGCAGGGCAAGCAGGGTGTCAGGCCTGCTGCCTGTGGGCCTGCTCCCCCTCCCAACGTGGGACGGAGGGTGGGGACCCAACCCAGCATCCACCGCGCGCGTGCGCCAACCCAGGTTCCCCCGCACGTGCTTCCTGTCCCAGGCAGCAGCCGCAGGGGATGCTGGAGCCGCCTGCCAGTCTGACGTGTCCCACCTCCGCGCGCCAACCCAGCAGCTGCTGCGGGAGATGCTGCAGCCGCCCGCAAATCTCGCCCCCCCCTAGCCACCCACCTCCAGGCGCCAACCCACCAGCATCCGCGAGGGATGCAGCTGCCCACCGCCAGTCTCGCGCCCGCCTCCATGCGCCAACCCAGCAGCAGCCGCGGGGGATGCTGCAGCCGCCCGCTAGTCTCACGCCCCCCCCCCTCCCTCCCAGCACTCGGTAATGAGGTGGCTCTCATTGGTAGCACTACCAATGAGTTAAAATTATGCCCCCCCCCCCCAAAAAAAATTCTGCGGACGCCCATGCTCACAATAAAGCAGTCAAATTCAGGCAGTCATCCAACTTAGGGGGTGGATGTTCCCTATGTATACAGCAGCCACCAGCCCCCAACACTTCATATGATCGAGGTAGGCAGTATGATATTATAGGTAGTTGGTGCTCATCTGGTCGCGATCCTTTTGAGTTCCTCACGATCCTCTGCTCCACCGCAATACTCTCGCGTCCACGCCAGGCACTCCCGTTGTGTCACTTCCGGTTGTTAAGCGAACTTCCGGATCTGATGACAGGGGTGGACCTCAGTTGTTCTTCCTCTTCGGTATGGGCTGAAACACTCTACATGTTTCGCCGTTGTCCTGATGAAGCCGTAGCAACGGCGAAACATGTAGAGTGGAAGTGACATGTAGAGTGGAAGTAAACAACCGGAAGTGACGCAACGGGAGTGCCTGGCGTGGACGCGAGAGTATTGCGGTGGAGCAGAGGATAGTGAGGAACTCAAAAGGATCGCGACCAGATGAGCACCCACTACCTATAATATCATACTGCCTACCTCGATCATATGAAGTGTTGGGGGCTGGTGGCTGCTGTATACACAGGGAACATCCACCCCTTAAGTTGGATGACTGCCTGAATTTGACTGCTTTATTGTGAGTAGTCATTTTTGAGCTTTGTTTGCACAAATTTATTCACAACAGTATTACACTATGTAGTGTTTCTTTATTTCATAACTACGAGACGAGTTCCCCTGATATAACCGGTCTTGAACTGCTATCCCAATTCTCTCAAGATATTGTTAAATAAGGAATCATGTTTGAAATAATGTCAACAGGATGTTCAAGACTACTTCTAGCTGAAGTGGCAGCAATTTCTGAATTGCTGAGATAGAACTTTCTAACGTTATCTCTGGAAAGTTGGACAATCTCGTCAGGGCCGCCAACAGAAATCATGGGGCCCAGGACAAATGAAAAGAGCAGCCCCCCCCCCCCCCTCCCCACAGTGCAACGTTTACTTAACTGATTTCTTATTGTGATACAGAAAAAAAACATTACAATGCAACCTGTTTATTTTTATATTTTCAACAAAAAACATGTGACTGCGTGACTGGGTGGGTGGATGACAGCGACTGGGTGGGTGAATGACAGTAGAATGACGGTGGGTGAATGACGGTGGGTGAATGAATGAATGAGGGTGGGTGGCTGGGTGAATGAATGACGATGGGTGAATGAATGACGGGTTGGGTGAATGAATGACGGGTTGGGTGAATGAATGAATGAGGGTGGGTGGCTGGGTGAATGAATGATGGGTTGGGTGAATGAATGACGGTTTGGGTGAATGAATGAATGACGGTGGGTGGCTGAATGAATGACAGTGGGTGGGCTGGTGTGTGAAGGAATGACAGTGGGTGGATGGGTGGGTGGGTGAATGAGTGACAGTGGGTTGAATGAATGACGGTGGGTGGGTGGGTGAAGGAATGACAGTGGGTGGGTGGGTGAATGAATGACTGATGGTGGGTGGGTAAATGAATGAATGAATGACAGTTGAATGAAGGACTGACAGTGGGTGGGTGGTTTGGTTGAATGAATGACTGACAGTGGGTGGGTGGATGAATGAATGACTGTCAGTGGGTGGATGACTGACAGTTGAATGAATGACTGACAGTGGGTGGGTGGGTGAATGAATGACTGACAGCGTGGGTGAATGAATGACAGTTGGGTGAATAAATGACAGTGGGTGAATGAATGACAGTTGAATGAATGGCAGTGGGTGGGTGAATGAATGACAGTGGGTGGGTGGGTGAATGAATGACAGTGGGTGGGTTGGGTGAATGACTGTGGGTGGGGTTGAATGACGGTGGGTGGATGGGTGGGGTTGAATGACGGTGGGTGGGGGAATGACGGTGGGTGGATGACAGTGACTGGGTGGGTGAGTGACAGTGACTGGGTGGGTGGGAGGGAGACAGTGACTGGGTGGGTGGGAGACAGTGACTGGGTGGGTGGTGAGAGTGACAGTGGGTGAGAGTGACAGTGGGTGAGAGTGACAGTGGGTGAGAGTGACAGTGGGAGAGAGTGACAGTGGGCGACAGTGACTGGGTGGGGTGACTTACCCAGACCGGGTGGGTGCAGCCCACCGCCGGACGCTTCCCCCTCCTGCCCCCGATATCCCAGCGGCAGCTGCCCGGAACGGGAGGTGGGCTTGGGGGAGGGGGCACGGGAGGTGGGCTCGGGCGGCCCGCGGGAGGTGGGCTCGGGCGGCCCGCGGGAGGTGGGCTCGGGCGGCGCGCGGGAAGCTGGCCACAGGGGGGAGGAGGGGGGGAAGCAGGCCGCAGGAGGAGCTGGTACTTCCCCCTCCGTCCCACGTTGGCAGCGAAGGGGGAGCGGGCCGCACAAGAGTAGCTGGTACTTCCCCCTCTGTCCCAAGTCGGGAGCGGTGGGGGGAGAGGGAGCAGGGGGGGGGGGTGGAGGTGAGCGGGCCCTGCTTGCCCTGCACATGCGTGTTGGGAGCAAGGGGGGGGTGAGCGGGCCCTGCTTGTCCTGCGCATGCGTGCCGGAACCGCGGAGAATCGCCGCCATTTTTTTTTTACATTTATTTAAATAACTGGCTCCCGGGACGCCAGTGCCTTTTCTCCCCCCCCTCTTGGCGGCCCTGAATCTCGTTATTGTATACACAATCTCATTTATAAGCTCCTATATGTCAGCTATTCAAGCTGATATATACTTTTCTACTTCATTATATCAAAACATTCTTTATATTAACATGACCATTTCTAAAATTGTTATCTTACGTTCAAGACTGATTCTAAAAGAAACCCCATATTCACCAAATAGAAATGTAATTCCCAATTTACACTAATCTTTCATTTCATGTTTTGCTCTAAATAATTTTGCACTCTATTAACAGAAGCAAAACGTGACAGTGTGCTCATTTGCATGTCATTACCCAGAATCCCAGGCAAGTGGAAACCTTGTATGCTAAGAGATAACGGGGACAAGTAGGCCTGTCTGAGACGTGAATGGGCTCACAAGTGGTATTTTTGTTTGCTGTACAAAATTATAAGTCGAATTCTTACAATATGTTGCTTGTGATAAAGTAATGTTTTATTGTTTCCCTCAGAAACAAATGTGCGTTCATTATAATTGCTTACTTGATGGTTCTACTACTTTGGACTATTTATGCTGCAACTTTATTTGGTTTTAACGTGATGGTGATAAATTGCAGATGAAAACGGTGACTGAGGAAATTTTTTTTTGGGGGGGGGGGGGTGGAAGACTCACAGAAAAGGCAATAAGGAGGCTTATGTTCCCTCACTAGCGATACCATTTATTCTAGATAACATTGTATCACCAACAAAAGCATAACGCAATGTTACTTAATGTTCCTGGATTTTCTGTAGTGCGCAAGCAGAATTTCGGCCGCCGCGTGGGAAATGCTCGTGTCTCGTTAAGGAGACATTCCGTGGCGATGTGGTTTTACTTTCTTGGAAAAGAAAAGCCTTTTTGTATGACACATTTCTAAGCACATTCTACACTGGCAGAAGCATGACATTACCTTGCTCAAAACCTGTGTTCCCTTTACATTGGGAATAGGGAAATATGTAACTTCCAGGAAAGAGTAAAGGGCACATTCACATTCTAATGGATTCCTGTGGCATCAGCAGTTAGAATCCTGAAGGTCAACTGATTAGTCCTTGTCAAAGATCCCAAAGATTCCCAATCATGTGTTTGCTTATTCTAGGTTTTTTTTATATATATACAGAACAATGCATCTGAATGTATTATACTGTATGTATCATGTCCCACCTTTTCCAATACTCTCCTTACCAGTGATGTGGACCAGTGGAATTCATCAGAGTAACATAATGTCTCAGATTTATGGGCTGCTATGTACGTCACTGCTATCCGTGAGGTTTAGGCCTCGGCCATGTTATCTTCTTGCGTGCCGATGCGCGCTGAGGCTCAGGGAACGCGGGTGCTTTCCCTGGCCTTGCGGTTGCTTGCCCTGCGCGCCGTCAGGGGGCGGGCCGGGGGCGGGCCAGTAACGTCACGGAGCTGGTTCGCCCTCATTGGGCGAACCGCTCACGTGACCGGCCCTGCGCTCCGGCAAGCGCTTGATTTTGAAAATTACCTAAGCCCTACGCTTCCGCGCGCTTGCGGAAGCGTCGGCGAGCCCCTACTAAAGCCGCTCTAATTGCGGCTGTAGAGGCTCAGTGCCAAGCATGAGCGCTTGTCAGCACGCTTCAGCGAGCAAGCGCTTACCATGGACTAGGCCTTATGCTGAGCTGAGTTGTGAGTTTATTATTGAATTGATCCTGTGTGTGTATGTGTGTATGTATATATATATATATATATATATATATATATATATATATATATATATATATATATATATATATATATATATATATATATATATATATATATATATATATATAATGTGTATATATGTATATGTATATGTGTAAAACGAAAAAAAGAGAGAGCGCAAACCAATAGCACAATAAGAGATTTAATGGGACAAGGGAATAGGGACAGTGCAATCAAGCGCACTTACAAGATAAAATTAAAAACGAGCATTAGTGAATTTTATCACCACCAACGATGCAGGGAAGTTACCCCAGAACTGCGTCCAAGAACCTTCAGCTCCTGACCCTCCGCCATATAACCAGGGATGTCCTGATGTAACCGGTGCTCTGGTGCTATACTACACAGATACACAGAGAACATTGCATTGTTTGCGCCAGCCAAGATTCCTTTACTTTACTGAACTACCACTACTGTGTTACCATTCTGTCCGTTGGGGCAGGGGGCACAAGATTTTCCACGGGGGGGAACTGCGGATGCAGAAATAAAATACCGGGGGATCATGTGAGGCCTCTGCAACACGTCGTCAAATGACGCTGCGGGGCTCACGTTACGTCACGTGACCTTGCAGCGTCATTTGAGGCCGAAGACAAGGTAAGGAGGGGGGCGCGAGCAAGACGAGGAGAGCAGGCAGGGGGGCGCAGACTGAAAAGTTTGCGCCCCCCTGCGTTAGTGGGTCTGTTAGGACTCGAGTTCTCAGTTGGGATTGGAAACCACTGATTTAGACAATGAAATGCCGTCCCCCAGATATGTATAGAGAAGTTGAAGGTTGGGTAAGCACGTGCCTGCTGGATTTGTACAATTATTCCTGAATTTGATTCTGATTTGTGGTTGTACTGTATGTAAGTCTATGCTTTACCGTGTGCTTAGTCTTCATAGAACTACTTTAGGATTGATGTCCTTAGTTTTCTAGGCAATGTCAGTGGACGTTAGCATGTCTATTTGTCCTTGTAAACATGGTAAAGGCAGAGGGGGCAACTGAAACATCTCTGCTATACGCAGTAAATATTCTTGATGTCATCCTGCGAGCCTGACAAGCTTTCCTTTCCCTTACTGAGCAGGAAAGACATTTGCCTACAAATTAAAAAAAGAAAAAAAAGTTTCCCCTCGAAAATGAGCATGAAATGGATTAGCTTCTTACAGAGATTTAATGTAAGCGGACACTCCCGAATTGGAAATAGGTTAAATAAGCAGTATTGCTGGGACTAATTAAATTATACTCTGGGTCCAGAGCAGATTCTAAGGCTGCGGCCCTGCTGCCTGCGCTGCACGTGCGCCTGCGAGGCAGGGGGCGCGTGCAGCCGACTTCCCCGGTCTGCAGAGAGCTGCAGGGGGAAGACGGGGGAGTTACGGGGGCTCAGCCGTGACGTCACCCGGCTGGTTCGCCCTCATTGGCTGAACCGCCGGGGGGCGTGGCCTAGCGCTCCGTTGCGACTCCTGATCTCAATTTTCTTGAGAGCAGGAGTTTGTCGGCGCAGCGCGGCGGTCACCCCTCGCAGTGGGCCCGGCCCCATTGTGGGACGGCTCGTCCCTGCCGCATCCGCCACAGCGGGCGCTGCAGTAGCCTGCGGGTACCTGGCCCAACACAGGCTGAAGAATTCTTAGGCTGCGTCCATGGTAATTTCAGCTGTGCGGAGGCGCGCGGAGGCTGAGGGAAAGCGGGTGGCCATGGCCATGGTACGCGCACCGTCCATAGGCGTGTCTAGGGGCGTTCCAGTGACGTCATGGAGCTGGTTCGCCCTCATTGGACGAACCGCTCACGTGACTGGCCTGTCGCGCCAAGAAATCAGTTTAAACGCTTCTGCGCGCACGCACGCCGCATAGACGCGAACACTGCCTTTAGGCAGTCTGTTCGCTCAGCGTGCGGACGCGTCCGCGCAGTCTGCCATACCATGGACGCAGCCTTATTCATGTTGTTCCAAGCTTGCGTAGACTTGAATGAAGTATTAGAAAACATTCAGTAATATGCAACTATCCCATGTCATGTTCGTGTCCTTCATTCTACTTCACAATTCCTTCTCCACCAACAGCAGGAGTGGCCAACTCCAGTCCTCAAGGGCCACCAACAGGTCAGGTTTTCAGGATATCCCTGCTTCAGCACAGGTGGCTCAATCAGTCATTGACTGAGCCACCTGTGCTGAAGCAGGGATATCCCTATTACCTGACCAGTTGGGGGGCCTTGAGGACTGGAGTTGTCCACCCCTGAACTAAAGGTATTAATTTAGGTAGCTACAAATGTGCACGACATTGCCTCAAAAAAGTATTTTTCGCAATGGTGCACAGTCTGCGTTTGTTGCGTTGACACAATTAACAAAGAAGAATTAAAAGGAACCAATTACCGCAGAATTGAAAAGAACTTCGATTGGCTTCTGTTTGCATGATAACATTGATGTAAATGTTGTGTGCGCCATGTGTGCGCGTTATACCTGACTCGTTAATTACATCAAAATAAATGTTCACCTTCTCGTGGCCAAAAGCCAATACAGAACGCACTTTTCTGCTAAGAGGATTTCCTGGGTAATCCTAGCTGCAGTGTACAGGTATACGGCTTCTACAAACCGTTTGAAACCCAGTTCTTCCACGCTTACGGCTTGGAAAAACGGTGCTGTGCTATAACGACATCAGCTCTATTCAATCTGCCGTGAAGCCATCTTTTCCTTGCTAGGGAAGCTGTGAGCCCCAATGAAATAAATAGGGTGTATTATACCTTCCTTAGAAAGAAGACTACTCCAAAGCATATTAAGAAGGGAATGATGCAGAAAAGCAGGAAAAGCACAGCGGAGGAATAAATCCTAAAGCACATACTGTAGAGCCATGATTTGTAACATTCAAATACGGAATATGAAAATTGAATTTATGCTGCTAAATTTACACTATACATTTAATGGCAAAACAGCACTTTCTGGAGCATAATTCAACAATGTCGATACAAAAATGTCTATTATGTAATTAATCTGATTAATGTCTGGTTCTGAGCTTGGATATTCAATCTGCTTTTGAATTTATTGTAACCATCTTTTATTAGCGTGCAAGGAGTACTGTATTTTCAGGAGCTGCATATGTAGGGGTATAGTCACTAAAGTTTTCTTGCCATTATCAACTGCCCATTCAAGTAATTAGGACATTAACGAAGCATATGGGTACCATATACTATACCTCTCATATGTACTGACCGTGACCCCTTGCAGACGCACTTACGCACCCTCCCTACTGTCTCTGTACGTTCTCCCTACTTACCATTTAGATTGTAAGCTCTTCAGGGCGGGGACTCCTTTTCCTAATGTTACTGTTATGTTGAATCACTTATTCCTATCATGTCCCGTGTATTACTGCAGTAAGGCGCTATATCAGGGGTGGCCAGCTCAAGTCCTCAAGGGCCACCAACAGGGCATGTATTCGGGATATCCTGCTGCAGCAAAGGTGGCTCAATCAGTGTCTGTCAGAATGACTGAGCCACCTGTGCTGAAGCAGGGATATCCTTAAAACCTGACCTGTTGGTGGCCCTCGAGCACAGGAGTTGCCCGCCCCTGCATTATATAAACAAAAATATACATACATTCCTCAAGACATTAATGAGTAATAATTGCGATCACACTTTATTGAATAGACGCCCATTGCTTACTTAAGGGGTTATTCACGAACTCTCAAACTCCTATTCATATTCTGTGATGGGTTATAGTCAGGGCCTAATAATTTAATTTGTAATGGGATACTATATGGATATACAATATATGTTCGGAGTTCCTGACCTCTTCTAATTGCCACCCCGGGATAAAACGGCTCATCTACAAACTTGCAGATGTGAAATTGTGTGTGTAGGACACCTTTGCTGATATTATCTTACCGTATTTCTGCAGCATGTAGGTTTTTCTATGAGAACGTGTTGAAATAGTATTCTGCTCTACCTTGAGGCTAAGGATATCATTATTGTACCCCCCAAACCATTTGGAAGATATTGAATCTTCTCATACACGTTTGGTTTCTATGGATAAATTGGGTTTCCATGACACCTGGCCATTATCAAGATTCAGGATACATGAAATGGAAAGGGATACTGATCTGAAGCTGTCACAATAACCATGACTTATACAATTGCTATTGTGCCCTAGTGCTATGGGAGTCATTTGGAAGTGTTTTCATCAGATACTCAGAGAAATGTGACAGGCTTCTCAGAGGATGTGTACACATGGGATTGAATTTACCAGCCAACGGTTGGTTGTCTCTTCAACATCCTTCGATCTTCACCGTCCCTGGGGAAATGCAGCTAAATGCACATTCTCGGTACTAATGGATGGATGATTCGCGACCTGTTGTTATAATGAAACTCCCGCTAATCTGAGCATCCCTAGTTATGTGCTATAGAACACAATGAAATCTTCAAAATGCGATCATTAAGTTAACATTTACAGAACATTTGTATTTATATTAGTATATATTATATATTTGATATATATTATATATTTGATATATATATATTTTTATATATATATATATATATATATATATATATATATATATATATATATACATATACATATACATATATACAGTGGTTGACAAATCACCAAAAAATCTACTCGCCACCTACAGTAGTACCAAACGTGTGCTGCTTGGGCCAATATTTACTCGCCGGGGGTTAAATCCACTCGCCCGGGGCGAGCAAATGTATAGGTTTGTCGAACACTGCATATATATATATTATATTAATATATTTCAATTAGTGGTTTGATACCTAACATTTTAATTAGATTTTATGCCGCTAAACCTACTAAACATTTGCCTTGGTTTGTTTTTTTACTTGTAAGGGCATAATAGCATCTCCATTCTTCAGCCTCAAATTACCGGAGACATGTCAACTCCTTCATGTAGTTTCTCTCATTCCTAAAAATTACCAATGACTTTACAGTCACATGAATGCACCTGGGATACATACAGTATTGTATGCACGTTGCTGGTGATTTTCGACGGGCAGGGTGACGCGCATACTGTACGTGCCTGGGAATAATAGAAACCAAAATAAAAGCACTTTTTCATTTGCACAATGGTGTTACCCTCCTCCCTTCTCAGGTTCCAGTTTCACATTCATTCCACTTCAGAATGACCTGATCTTATCCGGTGTACCAATTATTTCGGCCATTCGTAGTAATGATACTTACTACATTGGGATATGAATCAAGATGACACATGTGGGGTTTTTTTTTGCCTTATTCACTGCAACACTTTTCTTTTGCATTATTTCTGGGAAGGTGGGAAATGTACAAAACGTGATTATCGGAGTTTCCTACCGATGTTATTATGCCCGTTAATTAAGTAATAGTCCCAGAAGAATTGGGCATTACTGGCCAATAATGTTCTGGCTGGAAGAGTTGAAGGCCCGAGGCGAAACCCTATACTGAGGGGATTATTACTATTATAGGCTTAATATATGCTTTTTTTTATTTTATTTTTCTTAAATAATAGACACTTTTATAGTTATATTGATTTTAATAAACAGGATTTACTCAATTTTCTGTTGTGCTTTTACCTTACTAGTTTATTAAAATAAAATTGCAAATATGATACAGCCTCCCTCTATACACCCCCACACCCCCACCCATACTACAGCCTCCCTCTATACACCCCCACCCATACTACAGCCTCCCTCTATACACCCCCACCCATACTACAGCCTCCCTCTATACACCCCCACACCCCCACCCATACTACAGCCTCCCTCTATACACACCCACACCCCCACCCATACTACAGCCTCCCTCTATACACCCCCACCCATACTACAGCCTCTCTCTATACACCCCCACACCCGCACCCATACTACAGCCTCCTTTTATACACCCCAACACCCATACTACAGCCTCCCTCTATACACACCCACACCCATACTACAGCCTCCCTCTATACACCCCCACACCCGCACCCATACTACAGCCTCCCTCTATACACCCCCACACCCGCACCCATACTACAGCCTCCCTCTATACACCCCCACACTTCCACCCATACTACAGCCTCCCTCTATACACCCCCACACCTGCACCCATACTACAGCCTCCTTCTATACACCCCAACACCCATACTACAGCCTCCCTCTATACACCCCCACACCCGCATCCATACTACAGCCTCCCTCTATACACCCCCACACCCGCACCCATACTACAGCCTCCCTCTATACACCCCCACACCCCCACCCATACTACAGCCTCCCTCTATACACCCCCACACCCGCACCCATACTACAGCCTCCCTCTATACACCCCCACACCCCCACCCATACTACATTCTCCCTCTATACACCCCCACACCCCCACCCATACTACAGCCTCCCTCTATACACCCCCACACCCATACTACAGCCTCCCTCTATACACCCCCACACCCCCACCCATACTACAGCCTCCCTCTATACACCCCCACACCCCCACCCATACTACAGCCTCCCTCTATACATCCCCACACCCGCACCCATACTACAGCCTCCCTCTATACACCCCCACCCATACTACAGCCTCCCTCTATACACACCCACACCCACACCCCCACCCATACTACAGCCTCCCTCTATACACCCCCACACCCCCACCCATACTACAGCCTCCCTCTATACACCCCCACACCCCCACCCATACTACAGCCTCCCTCTATACACACCCACACCCCCACCCATACTACAGCCTCCCTCTATACACCCCCACACCCCCACCCATACTACAGCCTCCCTTTATACACCCCCACACCCCCACCCATACAACAGCCTCCCTCTATACACCCCCACACCCCCACCCATACTACAGCCTCCCTCTATACACCCCCACACCCGCACCCATACTACAGCCTCCCTCTATACACACCCACACCTCCACCCATACTACAGCCTCCCTCTATACACCCCCACACCCCCACCCATACTACAGCCTCCCTATATACACCCCCACCCATACTACAGCCTCCCTCTATACACCCCCACACCCCCACCCATACTACAGCCTCCCTCTATACACCCCACACCTCCACCCATACTACAGCCTCCCTCTATACACCCCCACACCCCCACCCATACTACTGCCTCCCCCATACACCCCCACACCCGCACCCATACTACAGCCTCCCTCTATACACACCCACACCCCCACCCATACTACAGCCTCCCTCTATACACCCCCACACCCCCACCCATACTACAGCCTCCCTCTATACACACCCACACCCCCACCCATACTACAGCCTCCCTCTATACACCCCCACACCACCACCCATACTACAGCCTCCCTTTATACACCCCCACACCCCCACCCATACAACAGCCTCCCTCTATACACCCCCACACCCCCACCCATAATTCAGCCTCCCTCTATACACCCCCACACCCCCACCCATACTACAGCCTCCCTCTATACACACCCACACCCCCACCCATACTACAGCCTCCCTCTATACACCCCACACCTCCACCCATACTACAGCCTCCCTCTATACACCCCCACACCCCCACCCATACTACAGCCGCCCTCTATACACCCCCACACCCGCACCCATACTACAGCCTCCCTCTATACACACCCACACCCCCACCCATACTACAGCCTCCCTCTATACACCCCCACACCTCCACCCATACTACAGCCTCCCTCTATACACCTCCACACCCCCACCCATACTACAGCCTCCCTCTAAACACCCCCACACCCCCACCCATACTACAGCCTCCCTCTATACACCCCACACCCCCACCCATACTACAGCCTCCCTCTATACGCCCCCAAACCCCACCCATACTACAGCCTCCCTCTATACACCCCCACACCCCCACCCATACTACAGCCTCCCTCTATAATCCCCCACACCCCCACACCCCCACTCATACTACAGCCCCCTCTATACACCCCCACCCATACTACAGCCTCCCATTATACACCCCCACACTCATACTACAGCCTCCCTCTATACACCCCCACACCCATACTACAGCCTCCCTCTATACACCACTACACCCATACTACAGCCTCCCTCTATACACCCCCACACCCATACTACAGCCTCCCTCTATACACCCCCACACCCATACTACAGCCTCCCTCCATACACCCCCACACCCATACTACAGCCTCCCTCTATACACCCCCACACCCATACTACGGCCTCCCTCTATACACCCCCACACCCCCACCCATACTACAGCCTCCCTCTATACACCCCCACACCCCCACCCATACTACAGCCTCACTCTATACACCCCCACACCCCCACCCATACTACAGCCTCACTCTATACACCCCCACACCCCCACCCATACTACAGCCTCCCTATATACACCCCCACACCCACACCACCACCTCTATACATCCCACACCACAGCCTCCCTCTATACAACCCCACACCCATACTACAGCCCCTCTATACACCCCCACCCCCACACTACAGCCTCCCTCTATACACCCACACCACCACACTACAGCCTCCCTCTATACACCCACACTACAGCTTCCTTCTATACACCCCCACACCCACACTACAGCCTCCCTCTATACACCCACACCACCACACTACAGCCTCCCTCTATACACCCCACACCCACACTACAGCCTCCCTCTATACACCCACACCCACTACAGCCTCACTCTATACACCCACACTACAGTCTCCTCTACACACACCCACACAACAGCCTCCCTCTCTACACACTAGCACTTACACCTACACTACAGCCCTCTCTACACACACACCTACACCCACACTACAGCCCTCTCTACACACACACCTACACCCACACTACAGCCCTCTACACACACCTACACCCACACTACAGCCCGACACACACACACACACACACTACAGCCCGACACACACACACACGACAGCCTCCCTCTATACACTCACGCTACAGCCCTCTCTACACACACACACACCACAGCCTCCCTCTACACACACACCCACACTATAGTATCCCTCTACACATACATACCCACACTACATCCTCCTGTACACACCCACACTACAGCTGCCTCTACACACCCACACCACAGCCTCCTCCTTTACACACACACACACACACACACACACACACACACACACACACACACACACACACACACACACACACACACACACACACACACACACACACCAGCCTCCTCTACACACACCCACACTACAGCCTCCCTCTATACACACCCACACTACAGCCTCCCTCTATACACACCCACACTACAGCCTCCCTCTATACACCCACACCCACTACAGCCTCACTCTATACACCCACATCCACAACAGCCTCACTCTATACACCCACACCCAGTTTTCTCTACACACACCCACACTACAGCCCTCTACACACACACCTACACCCACACTACAGCCTGACACACACACCTACACCCACACTACAGCCTGACACACACACACGACAGCCTCCCTCTATACACATGCTACAGCCCTCTCTACACATACACTCACACCACAGCCTCCCTCTACACATACCCACACTACAGCCTCCCTCTATACACACACACACACACACACACACACACACACACACACACACACACACACACACACACACACACACACACACACACACACACACACACACTCTATACACACACACACACACCCACAGTACAGCCTCCTCGACACACATACATCCACACTACAGCCTCCCTCTTTACACCCACACCCACTACAGCCTCCCTCAATACACCCACAACCAAACTACAGCCTCCTCTATACATACACACCCACACTACAGCCTCCCTCTATACATCCACTACAGCCTCCTCTATACACACACCCACACTACAGCCTCCCTCTATACACCCACTACAGCCTCATCGACACCCACACACCCACACTACAGCCTCCCTCTATACACACACACACACACACTCACACTACAACCTCCCTCTATACACACACACCCACACTACAGCCCCCTTTATACACCCACCCCCATACTACAGCCTTCCTCTATATACACACACACACTACAGCTCCCTCTATACACCCCCACCCCAACTACAGCCTCCCTCTACACACCACACCCACACTACAGCTTCCCTCTACACACAACACACACACACACTGCAACCCCCTCTATGCACACATACACACACACACACACACACACTCTACAGCCTTCCTCTATACACATACATACACACACACATACTACAGCCTCCCTCTATACACACACTGCAGCCCCCTCTATACACACACACTGCAGCCCACTCTATATACACACACACACTTCAGCCCCCCCTGTATATACACACACACACACTTCAGCACCCCCTGTATATACACACATGCAATGTACACTACAGCCCTCTATACAGTACATGCACACACACACGTTTGCATGCTCACACGTGTGCGTGCACACACGCCATCTAAGCCAAGATTGCTGATAGGCCACTGTAATTTTTACCTGGGCTGCAGGTGTAAGTCAGATGCAGAGATATATATATATGTGTAAGGTCAGGTGTAGATATATATATAATGTGTGTGTGTGTGTGTAAGGTCTGGTGTAGATGTATATACACTGGCGACACACTTTATTCGAGCTCGGCTAGTCCCACGAATTCGGGTATACCCGGGTGTATTGAGGTTTGTGACTGTTTTCTGCCCGAGTGCATTGAGGTATTTTCCAGGCAGGGATTGAAGCATTTTATTCCAGCTGGCTGCAATACTGCACAGTATATATATATATACTGCATTACAATTCATGAATTTATGCCATCTGGTAGACACGCGAAGCATTGCAGCCTATTAAATCCTAATCATTATCATTTAACAGATCAGCCGCCCGTCAGCCAGGCATGAACCCAGGCTGGGAAGGCAAACGCAACGGGGCTTGTCAGAGGTGAGGAGCGGCGCATTCCAGGTATCTGCCAGGTACATACCGGGTATTTGCTCTAATAAAGTGTGTCGGTGCAGTATATGTGTGTAAGGTCTGGTGTAGATGTATATATATATTTGTGTAAGGTCTGGTGTAGATGTATATATATATTTGTGTAAGGTCTGGTGTAGATGTATATAGCTATGTAATATCAGCACAGAGATTATTCCAAAGGAGTAAATGAGGTCCCCCAGCGAGAGAATAGTAAGGGCCTAACCCTGCGCTCTCAGGTACAGTACACCTACAGAACGTCGGCATGAGACACTGAAGGAACTGAGAGCCAGGAGGAAAACCAGGACAGGGCCGTGCCACGGATGCCACGTGAGTAAAGAATGTGTAGGTGAAGAGGGGGGTCAACAGTATCGAAAGCTGAGGCGAAGTCAAGAAGAGTCAGAATGAAGTAGTTTCCTGGAGATGGGGGTCATTAGCTACCTTTTCTCCAATACTACTTTAATATGTCGCCAAACACGTTTAATATCAACGCGGGCACAAATGGATGGAAACCGAATGTTGTCCTCCGGGAAACTAATTGCCTCGTCTTGATATATATCCAATCCACCCCGTTTGTTTCTTTTCCGAAGTCTTTTCATGTGTGTTTTTATATGCTTAATTTCCATTTTGGAGTGCAAACCACTTGGATGCAGAGCTGATGGCAATCCCTTCTTCCTAATGGGTTTGTTTATTTCTGTTTCACTGCTCCATGCCCATTCAAATGTATTTGGCACAGTAAGTGTGTATTGTAAAGTGCTCCCTATATAATAAGCACTCAAGAACAAAAATACTGAAAAAGTGAGAACGTTTGGGAGAATGTCCTAAATGGATATAGTCATTTCACTACCTTGAGCCCCCTGCTAAGTGATGTCTGGCTTTTCCCTCCAGAAGCAAACGTGGTAACATTGTATTTTACATAAAAGAACAGAGCGTTTTCTCAGATCGTGGCATATTTATGAAGGTTGCCCCTTTAATATTTTGTCAGGTACAAACACTCCTTCGGGGTACGAAGAGGAATGTGTAGATTCTGTATTTTGTTCATTTGCAGGTTAAATATACAGTGCATTCCTCAGGTAAAACACCTTCTCCCAGTGCAGCGCAGGCCAATTAACATATTTTCCCTGACATTCTGAGAAACACGTATGCTTTATTGTTAGATTTCAGTGTAAGCTGCGAGAAGCAGGAAGCCCCTTCTCCTTCACTTCCCTTTTATCTCCGTCCTTGCTAAAGGCTTAAGAGGCTCCTCTTTCAGTTTCTTAGCAACAGTTTCTTACTGGAAGAATACTTCGACTTTAAAGCTAACAGATGCTATAATAACCATGCAGTCCATTAAAATATCTCAATAAATAGAAGTGTATGCACAGTAGTTATGCATGCACACACATACGTGCGTGTGCGTGCGTGTGTGTGTGTGTGTGTGTGTGTTAGGAGCAGTGCTAAAATCCTGCTAGCATCTATTAACCATAATCACAGTATACCTAGATTTAATTGACATGTGCTGTGTGTCCGCAAAATGTATTAATATGTCATCAGTTTCTCAGCTAATTAGATAAAAAATATATAACCAAGAGGAGGATGAGACCAACAATAAACTATTCTGTTAGCAAACACTAAATACAGAGGCACCCCAAGGAAATATCCTATTCCATAAAAATATTTGATGTCCTCTATATTCATAATTGATTCCCTGCTTATAAGTACCTATAGCAGTTCATGAGGAGTCTCCAAGGCGCTTGTCGAATAAACAAAAGATGTAATGGCGGATTCCAGGCAGTGCAGTGGGTTCCTGAGCCCGTGGGGGCGTGAATAGCTCTCAATTACAGCCGGAGCTTCCAAAGTCACTCCCCACAATGCTTTGCAGATGCAGCAGCAGGGCATTGTGGGACGTGACTTTGGAAGCTTCCTCAGTGTTTCACAGCTATATTCCCCCACGCGTTCAGGACACTATACTGCCTGGGACCAATTGCACAGTTTTTGTTAGCGATAGTCTGAGGAGTAGTAATTAATATAATTAATTAGGGGTTTGCAGAACAAATATTTTCTAGTAAGGGGTGCCCAATGTGCAAAAAGCTGGGAACCCCAGACCTGTAGTAAACTGTGCATCCACTTCTCTCTGCTGCTTATGCTTCTGAAACATAATTAAAGTAACCTCTCCTGGTGAAAACATGGGGGGTACAAAGGACGGCACCACATTTCTCAAAGAGAAACAAAATCCAATTACAGTGGCGGCCGCCTTTAGTCTCCTGCGGCCGCCACCGCGGGATTTTTAAAAACGCGGGCAGATGCGGCGTTTTTTCTCTGGTTTCGGCGCCGCGGGCGCTTTCAATGTTAAGCGCCAAGTCCGTTAGAAACGGAAAACATCCCCAAATTTTTACGGGGATGTTGGAGGTTTAAGGGGGCCGTGACAGTACTTCCACTGGGACTTTTGTTCTTTGTATATGGTGCCTCTGAGAGACGGAGGTTTGAGTACTAAAATACTGAAAAAATGCTATATATATATATATACACACACACACACACACACAGTATTTATTTATTCATTTCTCTATTAAATCTGTGCACGTCATATGATGCCACTACCTTACTTTAGGAGTGCCTACTCTTTGTATGTACTGTAGATCTTTATTTTTATATCGCCATCCAGGTTGTCCATGTGGGACCTGAAACACTGCACTCATCACTGTGAGTTTGACTGCACAATTCATTGGTGTTTTAACTAGGACGGTACAGAACAAAGATGAAAGTGTTCCACACATTTCAAGCATATTTCTTTGTGGAATTGCCTAGAAGGAGCAATACAACAAGGGTTACTCGGCATATCCAAAGGGCAAAGTCATTTGAAGTCTTTAAAAAAAACCTTCTCTAGTGAGACCATAAACTGAGAACCTTAACATTTAACAGCAAGGCAAGGGTCGCTCCCAAGTATTTCTAATGTACCGGACTGTTACATTGTAAACGACATCACGAAGATGTGTTTTGTGCTTTAAACATGTGAGTGAGGTCTCTTGTGGCAATGAGTGTTAAATGAAATCTGGATCCAATATTATGTATTCTCCCCAGACTTTACACATGCTCCCCCACCCCAGTAATTCAATTTTGATTGTTTTTTGGTGATATCCAAAATAACGTGCTGCCGGTAACTGAAACTATAGCCGTTATAGCCGTTTGCTTTAAAATAAATGCCAGCACAGGTTTATGTTTAAAACAGCGGGGACAAGTTCTCCAAGTCTCAGTAATACAAGATGACAGGTGCAAAGTGCCTTAGAACAGGAGTGCTCAACTCCAGTCCTCAAGCACCTCCCCCCCCCAACAGGTCAGGTTTTCATGATATCCCTGCTTCAGCACAGGTGGCTCAATCAGTCCCTGCTTCAGCACAGGTGGCTCAATCGGTCTCTGCTTCAGCACCGGTGGCTCAATCAGAGGCTCAGTCTTTGAGCCACCTGTGCTGAAGCTGGGATATCCTGAAACCTTGTCCTGTTGAGGGGGGAGGGGGACTTGAGGACTGGAGATGAGCGTCCTGTGTTAGAACACTGACATGGTAAAGAAGTATGTTCAAAAAAAGTCTCTTTCAGCCTAGCGTTTACCTCTATTATTGTATAGCAAATACTATTGCAGCATCATGCAGAGCTAAATTACTTCAATAATAAGTATGTAGAGCAGGATGAACTCAATCTCTTTACCTCTAGGTATTATGTGACTGCAGCTGGATACACGACTGTCACAAACCCGTTTAACACAATTATATGTGTGTTGCCTTCACCCGTCCTGAACACTGCATCATTCAATCAATTTTATTCACGGTCTCATTTCTAAATAATAATTTTAATAATCATGTGTTGGAGTGCTCTCATTTTATACTCAACAAGCTGCATTTCTTGTGTCAACGTAGGGCTGTCGGCAACTGTTATTGATGTGATTCAACAACTGAAATGCTTAACACATACAGTACACATATACACACATATACATACTGTACATACATATACACATACATGTACACATACATATACACACACACACACATACATATACATATAAACACACACATACATATACACAAACGTGTGTGTGTGTGTGTGTGTGTGTGTGTGTATATATACAGTGTTCGACAAACCTATACTGTACATTTACTCGCCCCGGGAGATATATATATATATATATATATATATATATATATATATATATATATATATTGTGATGCCGTCACTGCCCTCTAAGGGTTAGAATGGGGCAGTTGTGGGACTTTACAGCTCTCATAGAGTTAATCCTCTTGGAAAGGTCTGTTCAGCTGTGAGTTAATGAGCTAATTAGCCTAGCCTGTATAGTTAGGAAGTGATACAGAAATTCCCCCCCCCCCCCCCCCATGCTGCCAGACACACACTGTTGAGAGTTATCAGAGAGGGTGAGAGACGCTGCTGCTAGACTGATCTGAAGACACACTCAGACAGCCCTGTGAGAGACTGAAAGGAGACCTGCTGCAGGTACACTGGGTAAAGTTGGGAAAGAGTTTAGTTCTCCCACGATTAGTTAGGTACTAAGCAGTATTAGTCAGTACTCCTGGAAGGAGTTCGGTCTTTTGTTTCTGTTTTGTGTTATCCCTGTACCTGCTTTGTACCCTGTAAATAAACCCCTGTTTAGAAAGTACAGTGTTTCCTGCCTTTGATCTGGACAAAAGATCCGACGCTGGGACTGAGACATCACAATTGGTGGAGTTTAACACGGGCAGTCCACAAGGCAGTAAAAATGGAAAATGGAGGAATTTCTGACCTCGCTTCAGTACAAACAAACAGAAAATTCTGCTATTTTAATGCGGGTGTTGCAACAATTGGCAAAGACCCAAGAGGAGATGTCAACATCCTATAATGAGAGTTTACAACAGATGACAAAGTCACAAACTGAAAGTACGGCGGCGTTAGTACAACAGATGGCGCTGTCCCTACATCAGACGCTAAAAGAAGAGAAAAACGAGGCGCAACTTCGCCTACACCAGGAGCTCCGAGTGTTGGGAGAGAAAATCACTGCCAAGACTAGAGTGGCCCCACAGGTCGCTCACCAGGTAAAAACGCACCTCATTCAGAAAATGATGATGGACGATGACGTTGAGGCGTACCTGTCAATCTTCGAACGCACCGCAGTACGCGAAGGGTGGCCAGCTGAGGAGTGGGCGGGAATAATTGCTCCCTTCCTGGTGGGTGACTCACAACAGGCCTATTATGACTTAGAGCCCAAGCAAGCTAAAGACTATGACACCCTGAAGGCGAGATTATGGCACGGCTAGGGGTCACCCTCGTGGTTGGGGCCCAACGGTTCCATTCTTGGCGTTATGATATAGAGAAGACACCCCGCTCTCAACTCTATAACCTTATACACTCTGCAAGGAAGTGGCTCCAACCTGAGGTATGTTCCATCGCTGCAGTTGTCGAAAGAGTCGTTATAGACCGGTTCCTGAGGGGTCTCCCCCGCACCATCCAGAAGTGGGTGAGCCAGAGTGACCCCAAAGACGCCGAACAGTTGGTCGCTTTAGTCGAATGTTACTTGACTGCCGAGGAGATGTCCAAGAGTTCAAGTCCAGATGAGTGCTCCGGTTCCCGCTTCCTGCGTTCCAGGAGGTCCGATAAGACTATTCATCCAAATAGGAATCCCCAAGGACTCATTGACTTGCGTAAAGGAGTAGGAAGTCCCACAGCACCTAGGAGGGACTCTGGTCTTGTTGTTCCCAGTAGACTGGAGACAAAACACCGACCCAGTTTTGGAAGGTATATAGAGTGCTACAGATGCCATGAACTTGGACATGCGGCCGCAGTTTGCCCTCGGAACGCGGAACCAATGGAATGTAACTTTTCTGTGGGGCATGGTTCGTGCTGGTTTCTACAGTTCAGCACAGTTCTTGCAGTTCTGAAGAGGGCGACGAGGACTCCTACACTGGCGACACACTTTATTCGAGCTCGGCTAGTCCCACGAATTCGGGTATACCCGGGTGTATTGAGGTTTGTGACTGTTTTCTGCCCGAGTGCATTGAGGTATTTTCCAGGCAGGGATTGAAGCATTTTATTCCCGCTGGCTGCAATACTGCACAGTATATATATATTTACTGCATTACAATTCATGAATTTATGCCATCTGGTAGACACGCGAAGCATTGCAGCCTATTAAATCCTAATCATTATCATTTAACAGATCAGCCGCCCGTCAGCCAGGCATGAACCCAGGCTGGGAAGGCAAACGCAACGGGGCTTGTCAGAGGTGAGGAGCGGCGCATTCCAGGTATCTGCCAGGTACATACTGGGTATTTGCTCGAATAAAGTGTGTTGGTGCAGTACGTGGCCCCGCGTAAAGGACAACCTCCGTGTGCAACAGAAGCTGCAGGGAAAGCTTACCCCATGGCATCAGAAAAGACCTGAGGTGGACTACAACACAGAGCGCTTGGCGCAATCATCACAGGAGTGACTACTAGCCTTGGTATGACAAAGGCTACCGATACCGCCATAAGCAGAAATCCAAGTGAGTCAGACCAAAAGAGTGTTGACTGGAAACAGTTCTATGAGGCGTCCCAACAAGACGTTCAATGCCTCATCGGCAAGCTAGAAGTTTCTCAGCGAGAGGTCTGCACGTTAAAAACAGAGCTGGGTAAAGTAAAGCAGCAAGTGCTACAGGAGCGACATGTTTCTCAGCGAGAGGTCTGCACGTTAAAAACAGAGCTGGGTAAAGTAAAGCAGCAAGTGCTACAGGAGCGCCGAGCAGCATGATGAGCTGAAGGCCACCCTGAGCCTTACCCAAGTATCACTGGAAGCAGAATAGGAAAAAACTAAAAATGTCCAAACCTTGGAATCTGAAAAACTGAAGTTGGATAAAAGGCTTCTAGAGCTAAAGCGGATAACTGAACACACGTCCCAGCAACTCACAGCTATAAAGGAGGACAACCTCAAGCTGGAGAAAGAGTTGGAGAAGCAAAGAGCCTGCTCCATCACCAAAAATCAGTACACCCAGGAGAAAGAGGCATGGAAAACAGAAGCAGCGGCAATCCTAGCGACAAAAACTACAGAGATCCAAAATCTGAAGGATGCGCTGACACAAACCCAAAGCAAGCACCGGGAAGAGATGAAGGCCATGAGAGGAATTGAATTGGTAGCTGCCTTGAGCCAGAAAAGAAGTATAAAAGGACAGCTTCAAGACCTGAGGAAGGACCTGGAGTCTGAGCGTGCTGGCCGCAAGAAGGCAGAGAAACAACAGCGTGACCTAGGCGAAGAGCTCGAAGCTCTGAAGACTGAGTGGGACACTACGCTGGACTCTATTACTGCTCAGCAGGAGGTCTAATACAAAGAAAACCTTTAAGAAGATGTGGATGTCAGACATGTCTGACAAAGAGGCTGATGCACGGGAATAGTGCACGGGCCGCTCACAAGACAATGTTTCGCTGGGGGGAGGGATATGTGATGCCGTCACTGCCCTCTAAGGGTTAGAATGGGGCAGTTATGGGACTTTACAGCTCTCATAGAGTTAATCCTCTTGGAAAGGTCTGTTCAGCTGAGAGTTAATGAGCTAATTAGCCTAGCCTGTATAGTCAAGAAGTGATACAGAGATTCTCCCCCCCGCCCCCATGCTGCCAGACACACACTGTTGAGAGTTATACAGAGAGGGTGAGAGACACTGCTGTAGACTGATCTGAAGACACACACAGATAGCCCTGTGAGAGACTAAAAGGAGACCTGCTACAGGTACACTGGGTAAAGTGGGGAAAGAGTTTAGTACTCCCACGATTAGTTAGGGACTAAGCAGTATTAGTCAGTACTCCTGGAAGGAGTTAGGTCTTTTGTTTCTGGTTTGTGTTATGAGTTAACCCTGTACCTGCTTTGTACCCTGTAAATAAACCCCTGCTTAGAAAGTACAGTGGTTCCTGTCTTTGATCTGGACAAAAGATCCGACTCTGGGACTGAGACATCACAATATATATATATATATATATATATATATATATATATATATATATATATATATATATATATATATATATATATATACACACACTTACACACACACACTTACACTTACTTACACACACTACAAAAGGAATGCACTGTAGCTTTGGGAGCCAATGTGTGCAATTATGTTGATCAAAAGGATTTTCTGTATGCCCTGGCTTGGAAGTCTGTATGAAATCATAATATTCAAGACACTCCATGTAATAAAGTATAATCGACATAAGAACACTGGAGTCTAATAATATAAATGCAGATCTGCGATTTCTTCGGTGCCCTCAATTGGAAGAGTAGTCACATGAAAGCCACAGCCATTCAGATAGACGGCATTAAAAATAGATGGTTTTCCATTAACGAGACTCAGTGAGCAAAGTTGTAATTACCTGTATATGATATTCTGTCCTCTGGCTGCATAATTCCCAGAAGTAAATTTCATCGGCACATAGCAGATCGGTTTATATGAATACCTTCGATGTCGCGCACTTTAAAGCACTTTTAAGCCATTTTTTATGCTTATAATAAATAGATCTCTTTAAGAGGAAAAAAACTTTCCAATAAAGCACAGGACAGTGCATTTAAAGGTTGATGCAACAGCACAGATGTGAAGGATGTCTTCTCTCTACCCCCTTTGTATCTAAAGCCCTCTCCCACCTTAAACCTTTCTCACTTTCTGCCTCGCACCGCTGGAATGCCCTTCTCCTCAATACCCAACGAGCACCCACTCTATCCATCTTTAAGACCAATCTAAAGACCCACTTGCTTAAAGAAGCATATGAGTAGCACCGTGGCTAATACTATACACGGTACATAAAGCTTGGCACCCTGCAGACGCACTTACCAGAATGCCCTCCTACTGACTCTGTACGTTCTCCCCACCTATTAGATTGTAAGCTCCCCGGAGCAGGGACTCCTCTTCCGAAATGTTACTTTTATGTCTGAAGCACTTATTCCCATGATCTGTTATTTGTATTATTTGTTATTTATATGATTGTCCCGTGTATGACTAATGTGAAGCGCTATGTACACTAATGGCGCTATATAAATAAAGACATACATACACAGAGATACCTCCAGACAACACATTTGTTAAGTAAAGCAGAACAGAGAATTCCCATTCTATAATGTTTAAACATGCTTGTCATTATGGTGCAATAAATGAACAGTAGGAGGGAAAAGTTTTTAAGCTGCCTTAGCGTTATTTCCTATATAAAATCCCTTCCCAATCTTACATCTGTTTTGTCATTTCCAACAGATTGATGTGCGGAGAAACTGGTGCAACCTTCCGTCAAATTCCAGGTAAAACAATGTGTTAATTATCCAGCAGTACACATTTCAAATTCCCATTGACTGGTCTGTTATCGAGTTTGGTTTCATAGAGTACGATCGGAAGAAGAGATTAGATCAATATCACACTGATGAGTGTGAGTTATGTGGCAGGTATGTGCATTTCAGAATGATAGCAGTCTATAGTGGTTCCATAGAGAAGTGCAGATTTGTCATACCTGTAGGTCTTTATCATTTTTAATGGACCGACAAGAGAATTCTTAACATTTATTAAAGTCTGTGCCGAGTTTTGTAAACCTCATGTCTTTTCAGTTATAATTGCAGGAAATGTTGTATAATACTGTAGGGCATGAGTAGCCAACTCCAGTCCTCAAGGGCCACCAAACAGGTCAGGTTTTCAGGATATCCCTGCTTCAGCACAGGTGGCTCAGCAGGGATATCCAGAAAACCTGACCTGTTGGTGGCCCTTGAGAACTGAAGTTGGCCACCGCTGCTGTAGAGCAATGCTAAGTTGATATACTGCCTGTGGTTGTTATTAAAGAGAGGAAGCCACACTAAACTGTATTCCAAACAAAAACAAGGTCGACAATTTTGTCATCTTGGTATATAGCTTCCAAAGAACTGGAATATTGTGCTCTGTGTTGCAGTATAGTTCAGTAGTCAATGGGTTAAGCTTCACATCAAATCCCTGCTCATAAATCATTGCATTTCTTCTGGTATGCAATAAGTCTACAAAGAGTATTACACATCAATACCAAGTACTCAGCTTTACAAGTGCTTTCCTAATTAGATAAAAAAGAGAATGAGATGAAATTTATATTGCTCCATTTAATGAGATGTTCCTTTGCCTGCAAGCACTTTGCCCTTGATCTAACATCATTGGTTCAAATGTATTTTTTGAGCAGCTGGTCTTTGCTTTTCCTTTTTCAGTCTGTATTTCATTGTGAACATCTCCAATGCAGTATATTGGTGTCAAAATATATATGTACCGTATATTTGGTGACTTTGTTTGTGATGAGTGTTACACCTTCGTGCCCTAATTGTATTTTAACTTCTGAAACAAATGTTAAAAATGGCGGCAGACTGGGTGGCTCGATCCAGTGCCAACGCATTTTGCGAAGTGCGTACTTGAATAAATACTGTATGGGTCATAATCAGTGGTTGACAAATCACCAAAAAATCTACTCGCCACACAAAAAAATCTACTCGCCACCTACTGCACCGACACACTTTATTCGAGCAAATACCCAGTATGTACCTGGCAGATACCTGGAATGCACCGCTCCTCACCTCTGACAAGCCCCGTTGTGTTTGCCTTCCCAGCCTGGGTTCATGCCTGGCTGACGGGCGGCTGATCTGTTAAATGATAATGATTAGGATTTAATAGGCTGCAATGCTTCGCGTGTCTACCAGATGGCATACATTCATGAATTGTAATGCAGTATATATATATATATACTGTGCAGTATTGCAGCCAGCGGGAATAAAATGCTTCAATCCCTGCTTGGAAAATACCTCAATGCACTCGGGCAGAAAACAGTCACAAACCTCAATACACCCGGGTATACCCGAATTCGTGGGACTAGCCCAGCTCGAATAAAGTGTGTCGCCAGTGTAGTACCAAACGTGTGCTGCTTGGGCCAATATTTACTCGCCCGGGGGTTAAATCCACTCGCCCGGGGCGAGCAAATGTATAGGTTTGTCGAACACTCATAATAATTACTTCCTGGTCCTATTACTTGTCCGTAAACCTACACATAACTGTTGCAATGAAGTGAATCCAAACTTTTATTGTTTGTTTGTTTAATTAGTTAGCATTTTAAGGTATGGTTAAAAAAATCTACATATATTACAGAATATACAATAAATATTTATTTGTTAACATTTCATTAGTTGCTCCTAAATGAGCCATTTATTCTGCAGGCATTCCAAGATACTAGAGAACAGTGCTGAAATACAGATGTAACATACATGTTGCACACGCTGCCTGTTCAGTGCTGAATTACAGCTGTAACATACGTGTTCCACACGCTCGCCTGTTCAGTGCTGAATTACAGATGTAACATACGTGTTGCACAGGCTCGCCTGTTCAGTGCTGAATTACAGATGTAACATACGTGTTGCACACGCTCGCCTGTTCAGTGGGTGCGATAGTATGTGAGCGTGGGCTAGCAGGGAGTGCTCGCGTGGGCTGGCAGGGAGTGCCTACGTGGGCTGGCAGGGAGTGCCCGCGTGGGCTGGCAGGGAGTGCCCGCGTGCTAGAAGTGACTAGCCCTAGTGTGGGCTAGCAGGGAGTGCCCGCGTGCTAGAAGTGACTAGCCCTAGTGTGGGCTAGCAGGGAGTGCCCGCGTGCTAGAAGTGACTAGCCCTAGTGTGGGCTAGCAGGGAGTGCCCGCGTGCTAGAAGTGACTAGCCCTAGTGTGGGCTAGCAGGGAGTGCCCGCGTGACTAACCCTAGTGTGGGCTAGCAGGGAGTGCCCGCGTGACTAACCCTAGTGTGGGCTAGCAGGGAGTGCCGGCACGGGAGCAGGGAGTGCACCTTTTACAGCTTAGGAAACTCTGTGGTTTTTGTTTGAAGATCGGACACTCTCATGAAGGACATGGGGAAGAATGGAGAGCCGAGCTGAAATCCAGTGGAGTGGCACTCTAACTGAAATGAATTTGCCAAGACTGACCGGCAGTAATCCCTCTCATTTAACACATCTTTTCATGGTCAGATTTCAGCTCTGAGCATTGTGTTTGCACAGCCCACGGAGTCATGTAACCATCTACATGCAAGCCACATCAAATGTACTATATTCATATCAAATGTACTATATTCATATCAAATGTACTATATTCACATCAAATGTACTATATTCACATCAAATGTACTATATTCACATCAAATGTACTATATTCAAATGTCTGCCTCGCATTGATAAGATGAATTTCTGGGGATTACACCGGCAGAGAACAGAATATTCTATGTGAAATCGCAACATACAGGAGCTCACTGAGTCCAATGCAACATCCTTTTTACTTATAATAGCAGCTATAAAATGTGCAATAGCTTTGATCTGACTTCTCTTTGGGTGAAATTTTTTAGAAGACCTTTCAGACTGATATTATAGGACTCCTCAAGCCTAATGAGTTATTATTTTTAGGTGGCTCAATCAGGGGCTCAGTCAACAACGAAGCCACCTGTGCTGAAGCAGGGATATCCATTAAGTGCATAACCTGCACGAAACGCATAGAAGGCTCACAACCCTCTATTTTATGGCTTGTCATTAAAGATTTTTTCTGCCAGACCTGCTCTCTTTCAACTTCTTGCTGTGTGCTGAACACGCACTGCATTGAATATCCATAAAACCTGGCCTGATGGGGACCCTTCAGGTCTGTGTTTGACACCCATGCGCTAAGGAAATATAATCTTCCTTTGACAAGAAGTACAGTATAAGCAGACTGATGTATACTCAACTTTGACACGTGAATTTCATATTCCAACAAATGTACAAGTCTTGGTGCTAATTACTGAAGCACTCCGAAGCCATCAATAATAATTTGGCACTGTTGCTTCTGTAAATAGATTGTACTCGTTATTAGACATCAGGGCCTTGGCAAAAGATTATTGGTTCTAGCTGCAGATAATAATTCGATAGGAAGACCAAAATAATATTGTTTTCACTGTTTTAAATCTTTGTTTAAACTTCTTGTCTTTTTTTAAAATCAGTAATGTATTTAAAGTTATGTAGCAACATAATAACTGAATACATTAAAAATAGGCACCCAAATAACGTAAACACCCTGCACCGTATATCACTGATAAATAATATGTATGAATACATCCACATGTTCCAGGCAACTCCCCAAACCTGCCTCACACAGCACACAGTGCTTCACCTGCAGCCAGGGATTCTGGGTAATGGCATGCAAATGAGCACTCATAGTGCACCATATTTTGCTTCTTATCCACTTTAACATGGATCCCTTGAAGCTTATGACTGCCGTATAACACAGCTTTTACAGCAAAGCATGGGTTAAAGAAGAGTATGGCCAACAAACCTACTTAGAGACAGCCGTTTCAACCTTTTGGGTCTTATCAATGTGAGGCTGGTTATACTGGCTTTGCATTAGGAACAGTAAATACTTATGTGTGTAACGGATTTTCTGAACCGGCCTGACCCACCCAATCTCATATTGGCCCCTGTGGTCTAACCAGTCCCCATTACAGTGTGATGTCTGGTGGTGCACCTGTTGGCAACAGGACTCCTGAGTCTCCCGCATGATGTTGTGTGGGGATTGCCAACCCAGACAGGCAGCTGAGGTAGTGTGCTTGAGTCCTACCTAGATCCAGTGCAGCGCCTCCACCTCATCAGGATCCCAGCTTGAGCTTGTGGATGGTCCTGGTGAGGAACTCCTCTGTGGTGCAGCCCCCTGCGTAATCACTCCACAC
Organism: Ascaphus truei; assembly: GCF_040206685.1. Lineage (NCBI taxonomy): Eukaryota > Metazoa > Chordata > Amphibia > Anura > Ascaphidae > Ascaphus > Ascaphus truei. Next base: position 27,766,940 of record NC_134498.1, read on the forward strand.
TTACACACGAGGGTATCTTTTATCAGAGTCATCTTTATTGCTGGATGTGGCTAGCTGCCCTCCACACGGGTGTATTTAGCCACACATTATATCCAGTAGCTTCCCTCTGAAAGGTATATTTCTCCTTGATTAGGGATTCCCTCTCCCCATAGGGATATCTACTCTGCGCCAGGTCCCTGGTCACAGTCTCATTATTCCTGCAGCGCATATCAACTCTGAACTCCTCTACCACTAACTACTACCTAACTTTTGATCAGTGCTGTGCCTTATGTATCCTCTGGGGGCGGACACAACTCTGACATCACCAACCAGGGAGTCAGAACCTGTGACCACTCCCATCCATACATAGGGCACCTCACCAGGGTGTGAGGGCAAACCTCCATGATTACTGCTGGCATGCCCATAACTTACCAGGCCTTACTGTCAGCAGGAGAGATGACTGCAGTCATTTTACAGCTTGGCTACATTCTCCCCCTGGTGAATCCCACTGTCCCAGGCTGGGACCTAAATTTGAAGTACCTTTCTTCAGGAAGCACTGTAAAATGGAACACACATTATTATTAGCATAACATCAATCTATAAAACAACAAGTCACATTGCGCCAAGCACGCCCTGACCAGCAGCCACGAACCCGCATAATGCTACCCAATACCTCCTAATAGTAGTGCCGGGGATCGGGTTTCTTAACCTCCCGACCCCCCATGTCCAGTACCGTCACACTGTAAGTGCGCGGCAGACCCCTCTCAGGCCGGTACATTACTTTATGTTTGTACACACTTCGCCCGATACTCCATACCCTTATCAGGTGCTCAATCCTTTCTTCTGCCTTACTGCCAGTAATGGCACCCCCCTTGTTGACCATATACTCCTCTATGGTCTCCCTTAACCACTGGTCCCTGTTATCCTCAATCTCCTGCATGAGGGGTTCTGGGACGTACGGGTACTCCAATCCATGGGAGTACTTATATTTTGCGGTGATGGCCCTTTCAGCCCGACTACTCCTAGTTAGATTGGCGTTCCCCGCTCTCCCTGGTAATACCCAGGACAAGGGCTCATCTGGGTCTACAGGGTCTGACAATATATCAGGACCCATGGGTTCTATTTCATTCCTGCCTATCATGAACCACCTGAATTGCATCTCCTTTTTCCTCTCGGCGGGCGTGAACTCCCCTTTAGCCCACCAGTAGTCCACTATGTCATCTTTCTCTAGCAAGAACCGCGTGCGGTCCATCCACCCCACGTACCCCTCAAATAAGGGTGCCCACCAACGGGTCTCCCTAGGCTTCTCGGGCCCAGACTCTAGAGAGTCTCCCTCATCTGTACCCCCCCAGGAGCATACCCCAGAGGTCATTGCGGAACGGGGCCTGGACCATCTCTCATGTTTTGGGGCCTCCCCAGAAGGTACATCCGACTCTTCAGGCACCCACCGGGACTTTGATACTTGTCCCAATTGTCCTCCTCCCCTTGAACCACCCTCGGAAGCAAAGCTGCCCAGTCTTTCCCCAGTCCGGTTCTCACCAACCCCCAAGGACCCTTCCGACACCCCCAAACTGGATGATGATCCCCGGGAACAGGTGACTGGGACAGGGGCATTATCTAGGGCGTGGGGTTGGGCGTAGGGGTAGGCGGTTGGCAGCCGCGGGGTTCCGACCCGTTCGCCGTCATCAGATTGTCCCATACCACTGGACAATGGTATCGCCGGCTGCGTCTCACCCTTCTCTGTCCGCCGCTTGCTCCGGGTCTTTTTAGTCGATCGGGAACCACCACCCGATCGCTGAGACGCGTGTCCTCTACTTCCGCTTGTTCCGCCACCTCCGCCGGAAACGCCATCATCGCTGGAGTCGGATACGCCGCCATCTTGGGATGGACCCCCATGCGGGATCTCTTCCTCCACGATTATGTCCGGAAGTCCGCCTGCGCCCACGTGCGCCGTCCAGGCCTGGCACGGCCTCTCCTCCTCTAGCGGTGGTATCGGAGCCTGGCAAGGACAGGGACTATCCTTACCAGTCCGCAGGATGGGCGTGGATCGCCCGTTGCCACTGGACCCGCCGGTCCCCGGAATAGATGGGCTCCGCCTCTCCGCTCTCCGCTCCACCGGTGACACTCGACTCCTTCCGCTGTCACTCCCGGTAAGTGGCCTCTTTACTCCATTTCCTCCACCGGACACCGCCAACGGCCAGACCAGGGTACTGGTTAATTCTTTGGGTCCCTCGTCCGAGGGATCCGCACTAAGGGTACTTGGGGTCGCCGAGTGCGGCGACCGCCTTCTTTTCTCTCGGTCAGTAGCCTGACCGATCACTTCACGCTCTTCTGGATCCGCACCCTTGGTCCATAGTGCACCGGGGGACTCGGCGGACAGCCTAGCCGTATTCCCCCCTGGGTCATTGGTCTGAATGGGCACAAATGTGGGCATCGGCCACAGGTATTGTGTGCCACACTGGGGACAGCGCGCCGCCGTGCCCATGGTGCCGCCGGGCAGTCTGCATTGCAGGCAGAGGCCCACTACTGTCTCCGCGACCCCTACACGTATCACTAGTACCCCCCCTGGTACTGCGTAGGGTTGAGTAGATACCATCCGGTTCATGTCTGGAGAGCAGGCCATTGTCTTGGTTGGAGCCACTTTCAACACTGGTCTGTTCTGGAAGCTGGTTCCGCGTGAGTGACCAACAGGGGTTGGGTGATCAGCCACTCCTTGGTTCAGCTCGCCCTCATCTGACACAATTGGAATCCGCCCCCAGTAGTAGCGATTATGGGCGGGTCCCACAATGGGATAGGATGTCCTTTAATTGAGGCCGCACCTCTTTCAGTCCTAGAGGGCGCGACCACAGCTTTCGCGCGCTTATCCCCAACAGGGTGGGGTTCCTCTTTTGCCGCCAAATACAGCCGTTGTCTTTCAGCTGCCTTGCGTGCAAAGTATCCTTCTTTTTTGCACACAATTTCAGCTGCCGGAACTACCTCTGGTAATTGTGCCGTCAGCGCACCAGCTCCTGGGCCCGCGGGATTCATACCCACGGGGCATAGCTGGAAACCACCCCCCCTGGTTGATATTAGGGGAGGGTCCCATAGACTAATCGGTTGACTCAGCACTGGGGCTGAGTGAGTTACTGTCCGTGAAGGCGCGGCCGCAGCTTTCGCGCCATACCCCCCATTAGGGCAGGGCTCTCCTGTTGGCGCCGCTTCGGGCCAATTCTTTGCAATCTTTGCATCTGCAGAATGGTCTGCAATCGGCCCACGCGGTCTCCCAGGGAAGCGGGAGCCGCCATTTTGGGTCACGCTGTCAGTCTGATCAATGAATGAGGTAGCGTTCATCTGTTTGCAAGTCAACTGACAGTCACTTTCACTGTGTTCTCCTCCTGTCATAACAATGTCCTCAACACAGTCCTCCAGGGTAGCGCCTCGTTGTCCTAGACAGGACCAGAACGGGGCGGTTACGGCTCTCACTCCGCTCCAAAGCAGACTCGTGACCGACATATCGACAACAGTTTGTTCTTCCGCGGGGCGCACTTCAGGTGTGCTCTCGCCATCAACCTCCGGTCGCCACTTTGGACTATCCGCACCGCACGGATCCTCCATTCCTGCGGTCGCCATTTGCTCGTTGTACTCAGTAGTATTGTACATGGGGCTCCTCTCTGCGGGGCAGCCACCACACCAGCACAATAAAGATTTCCCTGATGCACCACCATGTGTACCTAATGTAGGCTGGACTCATGTATGCACTACCTCAGGCTAGGCTCACTCTCTCAGTGTCTGCTGTATCTCCTTCCTCCCAGTCTATGCTCCCTACGGTAAGCGGTCTGGAATGGGCTAGAGTACTCTGGGGCTTCCATGCAGTACTTGGGCGTCTACCTATCTTGGTTAGCCTAGCGCAGACCCTCTCCAGGATTCCTGACCACGTTAACAGGCTATCCCTTTAGGCATCCTACCAACTAGCACTACCTCAAGGTGACTAGGACAGCTATAGCCCGGCTCCAAACCCCCAACTCCTTTCAGGCCCCTAGGTCATCCCTGCGAACTGACAAACTCCATCAGCCCCCTGACTACCCCTAGGTCCGTCCCAACGCAGCACAAAGTGGCAGCAGACACTCTCCCTGTTTCCAAGTGACCTAGCAAAAGCCTGTCCTGTTGACAGGTCTCTCTCAGCAGCGCCTCCAAATGTAACGGATTTTCTGAACCGGCCTGACCCACCCAATCTCATATTGGCCCCTGTGGTCTAACCAGTCCCCATTACAGTGTGATATCTGGTGGTGCACCTGTTGGCAAAAGGACTCCTGAGTCTCCCGCATGATGTTGTGTGGGGATTGCCAACCCAGACAGGCAGCTGAGGTAGTGTGCTTGAGTCCTACCTAGATCCAGTGCAGCGCCTCCACCTCATCAGGATCCCAGCTTGAGCTTGTGGATGGTCCTGGTGAGGAACTCCTCTGTGGTGCAGCCCCCTGCGTAATCACTCCACACTTACACACGAGGGTATCTTTTATCAGAGTCATCTTTATTGCTGGATGTGGCTAGCTGCCCTCCACACGGGTGTATTTAGCCACACATTATATCCAGTAGCTTCCCTCTGAAAGGTATATTTCTCCTTTATTAGGGATTCCCTCTCCCCGTAGGGATATCTACTCTGCGCCAGGTCCCTGGTCACAGTCTCATTATTCCTGCAGCGTATATCAACTCTGAACTCCTCTACCACTAACTACTACCTAACTTTTGATCAGTGCTGTGCCTTATGTATCCTCTGGGGGCGGACACAACTCTGACATCACCAACCAGGGAGTCAGAACCTGTGACCACTCCCATCCATACATAGGGCACCTCACCAGGGTGTGAGGGCAAACCTCCATGATTACTGCTGGCATGCCCATAACTTACCAGGCCTTACTGTCAGCAGGAGAGATGACTGCAGTCATTTTACAGCATGGCTACATGTGTATGCCAACAATTTAACATTTCCAGTGTACGAGTTCCCCGCACTCCAATATCAAAAGGGTTCAAATATATTCCCAGCTAATTATTGTCACACAGGCCAGTAACAATGTAAACAAAGCAGCCATACATCATTGAGAACATACTGGGCCGCCGTCAGGGGGGGGGACAGCCGGGACAAGTGTCCTGGGCCCGGTGGCTGCGGGAGGCCAGGCGGCTGGACAAAGCAGCCATACATCATTGAGAACATATATGAAAATCTGGCTGTAACATTGATGATACAAAACCTTGGTACAGTGTATTATGTACTTAAGCAATGTGGGTACAAAATGCTGCCAATGGAAACTAAACATAATGATTAGCCATTTTGAAACCGTTTGTAATAAACCAGCAACAACAAATTGTTGGGTTGAAAGGAGACACATATTTTTGGCAAACGTTAAAACTTGAAGCTCTCATGAGCACTCCGTTCCATTGTGCACGAAATACATTAGCTCCTGGAAACATACACTAAGTGAAATAAAATATAAATGAGTCCTTACACACAATGGACTCACAGAGGATGTGTGCTGTTACAGTATAGTCAGGGTGTTAGAGGTGGAAATGCACGTAACCCATTACTTGAAGGTTGGTGTGTTGTAATACGTAGGATAATTATTAACGTACTATGGGCTGTATACCGTTTAAGGCAGGGGTGGCCAACTCCAGTCTTCAAGGACCACCAACAGGTCAGGTTTTCAGGATATCCCCGCTTCAGCGCAGGTGGCTCAGTCAAAGACCTGAGATTTATAAAAGGAGCACCAAACGATTGCCAGCTTCGGTAGAATGTAGAATTATACATTGTCGCACGCTTTACATATACAAAGAGGGGATGTAGTATTGCTGCTTTGAGTAGATATACACACACAACAAAGAATGACAGAGATAAGATTTCCCATAATTGTTTGCTGCACCCGGATATATATATATATATTTTGTATAAATCAGATGTTTATCACATCACTAACCAACTTGTCCTTTCAGTGATCCGTCTTTGTGGCACGTACAGTCCAGCTTACGTCAGCAGATCTGTATATATATATATATATATATATATATATATATATATATATGATACGAACCAATCCAAAGACCAGTAAAGAGACAGCACACCGCACGGGGTTAATCCAAAAATCTATATTCACAACATGAAATACACGTAAGCCAACGTTTCGGTCCCACAGAGAGACCTTCCTCAGGGCCGTGCAACCCACAAGTGCAAGTGACCACACATATATACCCTCACCCATAGTGCAATGCAAACAAAGGGAACCAATCACCAACATGCAATTAGACAGAATATGCAACATAGCTGTGCTCCGTGCCCCCTCCCCTATTACCTGATTATCCAAATGACTCATCATGACATGAGAGTAGGCACTTAAACTATTAGGAGAAAGACACCCTTTAGACACTGGTCCCAGGGTCTACTGCCCTTGCGGGGGAAGGTCGCGCACCGCGCATCTGCAGTGGGCCAAAACATATTGACTGCCGGAGCGCCAGCAAGGAGAGTACGCCGCGCATCACAGCTGTGAGCAGACGCCTCATTGACTCTCCCTGGCCACCAGGGACGCCGGCAGCGCAAAACGCACATGCGCAGTCTGAAAAACCGCCTCGGTGCACAGTTACCCACACACTGACAGTAATAATGGGCTAAACAGAATAGTAATAAACAGAGCGTTAAGGTGAACCACAGGGGGACAGGTAGAGGTATAGAGCACAAGGAGCGCATAGCATCACCATAGTATATAAGGACAAAGGAAGTGCAAAAGTGCAGAGGGAGTGATGCAACAGAGTATGAGTGACAAACATAAAAAAGGCATAATGCAAAATCAAGTGAAAGCAGGGAGACTGCTACAAAAAGCAGCTAAGTGAAAGTTCCTCATTTAGGCCACCAGGTGTCATAGTTCTTAGTTCATAAATAAGCCTTGCTTCCTGTTTAAGCAAAGTCCTGCCCCTGTCACCCCCACGGGGGGGGACTGGGACCTGCAGAATAGGCATACAACGAAGTGTGGCCAGTGTATGCCTTTTTTCCTTGAAATGTCTAGCCACAGGTAGACACTTCAGGTCTACATCAGAGGCATCACTCAGTAGGGCTTTTCTGATGTTTGAACGGTGCATGGCCATGCGTTCTTTCAGCATCCTTACAGTCTTCCCGATGTACAGCAATCCACAAGGACACTTAATAAGGTACACCACGAATTTAGACTCACAGTTCAGTGGTTGTTTGATTTTAATCGGTGCGCCACTATGCGGGTGATTGTAGCTAGGGCCCAGCTGCATATAGTTGCAGTTGGTACAGCCATGACAGCGGTACGAACCAGGTTTTTTGGCTAACCAAGTGGTGGGTGTGGCATATTTGTCTATTGGGTCAGATCCAGTGACTATGTCACCAATGTTTGGTCCCCGACGAAAGCAGAATAGAGGTGGCTCTCTAGCAAATGCACCAATCCTCTCGTCATTCTCCAGGATGCGCCAATTGCCCCGAATGCAGCGCTTAATGCTGTTGGTAGCAGTACTGAATGTACTGACTATATTGAGCCTGTTGCTCACCGGTTTGCCTGTCGAAGGTGTCAATAGTTCACCCCTATCAACCTGTCCAACCTTTTGCAAGGCAAAATTGATGTCCTTGGCCGAATAGCCCCTCTCCCGGAAGCGTGCGGCCATTTGGGCCAAGGCCCGTTGGGATTCTTCTGGATCAGTGGTGATTCTTTTCACTCGGAGAAGCTGGGAGTATGGGAGACCCCTCTTGAGTGGTACAGGATGGTGGCTGGCTGCACAAAGAAGGGAGTTCTTGTCTGTACTCTTCCGGTATATTCTAGTAGCCAGCGTGCCTCCAATTTTGTACACTATGGTGTCTAAAAAAGCGATTTCCTGGTAGCTGTGGTTGAGGGTAAAACGGATTGTGGAGGGGATTTTGTTTAAATCAGAAACAAATGTCAGCAGCTCCTCTTCACTGCCCGTCCACAGAATGAAGATGTCGTCAATATAGCGAAGGTATTTGACGATATGCCGTCCATGCGTGGTGTCAGTTAATATGTGCAACCGTTCATACAAATCCATAAACAGATTAGCGTACGACGGTGCCATATTTGAGCCCATGGCAGTGCCCGTAAGTTGCAAGTAGTAGTGTTTCTCAAATTTAAAGAAGTTCTTATGGAGGATGACCTCAATGAGCAACATGAGAAAGTCAACTGGTGGACCCTGTTCGACTCCCTGTTCTTCCAATTTTGTGCGTACTGCTTCTAGGCCCCCTGCATGGGGAATGTTGGTGTACAGGCTGGACACATCTAGCGTAGCAAGAATACATTCTGCTGTGTTAACGGAAAGATGGCTGAGCTGCTCAATAAAGTCCGTGGTGTCCTTGATGTATGAACCCATTCCAGCCACCAGTGGCTGTAGATAGAAGTCCACAAATTGCGAGAGGGGGTGGCACAGCGACCCACGAGCCGAGATGATGGGTCTGCCCGGTGGTGCGACTATAGATTTGTGTACTTTGGGTAGTGTGTATAATACTGGCATCACAGGGTGGTCCTGAGTCAGGAATTTACTGGTTTCTTCTGTGATCCAGGCATTATTCAAGCCCAATCGGATGATGCCATCAATCTCCTTCTTGTAGGCTATCGTCGGATCCCCCGGGAGGCGTCTATAATGATGTACAACTGCAAGCTGTTGCTCAATCTCCTGCTTATAGTATTGATAATTTAAAACCACAATCCCTCCACCCTTGTCTGCTGCTCTCACTATAATCCCCTTGTTCTCCCGTAGCATTTTCAGGGCAGCTCTCTCCTCTCTCGATGTATTAAAAAAGCTGGTCTTATGATTCTTCAGAATTTTCCGTGTGTCTTTCGTCACCAAGTTCATAAATGCAGCTATGTTGGGGTTCAGTGAGTGCGGGTCAAAGGTGCTCCTGGTCTTAAATGGATTTGGGGTAATGTCTCCAGAAGAGTTAATATCAATATTCTTAGAGAAGAAATCCTTTAACTTCAATTGTCTGTGCAGTCTGTACATATCAACCTCCCAGTCAAAGGAATCCTGCATATGGGTTGGCACAAATGATAAGCCTTTCTGTAAAATGCTAACCTCTGCCGGTGTCAGTGAGTGGTCCGATAGATTGTAGATCACCGTCTCGCTTGCCTGGTGCCCCTTGTCGCTTTTCCTTCGCGCACGGGATACCGCCGATCTCCGGCCACCTCTCCTGGTGGGTCTGTGCGCGTTGTGCCCTGCGGGAGAGTTCTCGCTCGACCGCCATCGCCCGGACCTAAAAAAGGCTCCATGGAGGTGTTGTCCGGGGCATCTGATGCATCAGTATCACTGGTCGTGTAGCCCATCCTGGCGGCATCACCCCGCCTAGACCGAGGCTGGTATCGTCGCTGTGGACCGCTTCTACCGCTCTTCGTCTCACCCAGCCCCAGGAGCCATCGGTAGACGTTGCGCTCCTTGTAGTCCGCAGTCACCTGCCGGAGCTTCTCCTTCTTAAACTTGATTAAATTTGCCCTATAGGCATCAATGGTATTCTGCATCTTATCCAGCCAGTTGGTATCCGTGTCCGCTGCCAGGGTGTCCACATGTTTGGTTTCTATTACTGCAATGTCCTTCTTCAATTTGGCAATTTCCTTGCTTGATTGGTCAATGACCAGAATCATTAGATCGAAAGAACATTTGTTTAAAATGGCTATCCAGCGTTTGCAGAAATCCATGTCACATCTGCCAATGGTAGGCTGATTTTTCACCCTGAACCCCCTTGGCAGCATCCTCGCTTTGTGGTAGTGTGACAGGGTGAGGCCATGTAAATGCGGTGTGCTGTCTCTTTACTGGTCTTTGGATTGGTTCGTATCATACTTATTTTCTATGGGACTAGCATCTGCTATTATAACCTTTTCTACTGCAGTGTGCTGACTGACCTTCATGTGTATATATATATATATATATATATATATATATATATATATATATATATACAGGCATACCCCGCTTTAAGTACACTCACTTTAAGTACACTCGCGAGTAAGTACATATCGCCCAATAGGCAAACGGCAGCTCACGCATGCGCCTGTCATCACGTCCTGAACAGCAATACCGGCTCCCTACCTGTACCGAAGCTGTGCGCAAGCAGGGAGAGTATAGAGCCTGTTACACATGCATTATTTACATCAGTTATGCATGTATATAACGATTGCAGTACAGTACATGCATCAATAAGTGGGGAAAAGGTAGTGCTTCACTTTAAGTACATTTTCGCTTTACATACATGCTCCGGTCCCATTGCGTATATTAATGCGGGGTATTATCCAAGACGAAGCCCTATTCCTAAGGGTGAAACGCGTTGAGGGGGAGAATGCGGTGCTAGCCCTTGTGTGTTCTATGAATAAAGTTTTTTGAAGATCCCAGCAGCCTCTCTGAGTCAGACATGCGCAGTTGCGCCGGAATCCTCCATTGTTTCCATTAATGCGGGGTATGCCTGTATATATATATATATATATACATTTATACATATATTACTGTATATATATATCTATATATCTATATATATATATATCAAATTTTATTGTATGCTCACTTGCATGTCTTAGACAGGTCTGCAAACCCTGCCTTTCATCATTATCACCCAGCACTTCCACTGCAGCAAGGGATTCTGGGAAATGACATGCAAACGAGCACACACTGCCACCTTTTGCTTCAAAACCATTCAACATGGTTCCCCTGTAGGCTTAAGCTTGCTGCATGGTCACAGCTTTGAGCAGAGCCAGGGTTAAGATGCATAGCCAGTAAACCCACCCACAGACAGACTATTTCGACCTTAATGGGTCTCTTCAGTGTGGGGTTGGTTACACTGAGCCATGCAGGTGCATAGTGCATTACAGCAGTAATACACATGTGATATAATAATATAACACATAATGGGAATAAGTGCTTCAGACATAAAACAATAGGAAAAGGAATTCCTGCCCTGAAGAGCTTACAATCTAAGTGTGTGCTTAATCATTGCATTATTATAACTGAGCCCCTTTATAATGGTCACTCTTCTTGCCCCTATATCATGCCTTTTTCTGGTCCACACTTACCAATTTCCCACGTTTGGAATAGGAAAAGAGTGAACGTGACACATTGGTTCTTTTCCTGTCTCATACAAGATCGTCAATGGTTTATTTTTGTAGCGAGAAGCAAAGGCACAGAGGCAATGCAGGAAGGGCAATTTCTCACTAATGCTATACGTAAAAAAAAATGTTGTAATTGGTACTCTCATGATTAAACAAATATAATCACACAGCAATTCCCCCAGAGAAACATCAAGAGCAGTCGCCCAAAAGGAAGTACAGCCATACCCTGCATTAGCGTACGCAATGGGTCAAGAGCATGTATGTAAAGCGGAAATGTACTTACTGTAAAGTGAAGCACTACCTTTTTTCCCACTTATCGATGCATGTACTGTACTGCAATTATCATATACGTGCATAACTGATGTAAATAAGGCATTTGTAACAGGCTCTATAGTCTCCCCGCTTGTGCACAGCTTCGGTACAGGCAGGGAGCCGGTATTGCTGTTCAGGACGTGCTGACAGGCGCATGCGTGAGCTGCCGTCTGCCTACTGGGCGATATGTACTTACTCCCGAGTGTACTTAAAGTGAGTGTCCTTAAACCGGAGTATGCCTGTATATTTTAGAAGACAGGACACCACAGAGGCATCAGCTTAGAAAAAAGGTTCTTCCTTGTAATATATAATTTCTTTTACGGTGGGAAGTAATTCAGAGCGATATTTATAAAACTAGTTTCAGCATGGACCACAGGAAGTGGTACTGTACCTCCCTAAAAGCTGAAAATCACAGTTGTCACAGAAAAATTGAATTAACTTCTAATTTTTGCAACCCTTTCACTGCCAGGTTGTCTGGGGCAGAAGACCACTATGGATTTTTATGGCTAAAGGGACATATTATTGTAGTTGCAGGGGCTGCATGCCTCTGACCTGCCCTCCCTACTCCAAGATTGAAAAAATAAGTTACCCTTATTCAAGTGGATTCCAACCTTTTTTGGTTAAGGAACCAGTGGCTTAGCTAGAGATGCGCGGGCCCCCGGACACATTTTTTTTTCAGGGCCCCATTATGAGTGAACATATTCTGTAGATTCGTGTTTCCATCGGAACCCAGCCCCCCCCCCCCGCATGTTGGGCCCCCCCTGCTTTTACACCTCACTCTACTCTATTCGCCCCTCTCTCCTCATGTATTTCTCTCCCTCCTATTACACCCCCTCCCTCACTCTTCCTCACTACCCCCTTTTTTCCTCTCTCACTCTGCTCTCCCCCCTCGGCTGTCACTCAGTAACCTCCCCCTCCCCTCGGCTGTCACTCAGTAATCCCCCCATTGCTATCACGCAATAACCCCCCCCCCCCTCTCTCCACACTCAATACAGCTCCCTCAATCCTCCCCTCCTCAAATTAATTTCCTCCTTCGCCTGCCGGCCACACACACACACAATTCCCCCCCCCCCCCCCCACACACACACATACAGTTCCCCCTCTGCAATACAGTACCCTCCACCCCATACACAAATATGAATAACCACCTACATGCACACTACAATAACCCCCACCCCCCCAAGTGGTTGAAAAACACTGGAGTACAGTGCACTGCACAGCAACTTCTTTTAATACAGTTAACTATAGACAACGGTGTAAATAATAACACAAACTATTTTTTAAATGCTCTAATAAAAAGATTATCACGTATTACCTTAATTGCTTGCACTGAGGTACACACAGCACACAGACACTGAGGTACACACAGCACACCGAGACACTGAATCACAAATAGCACACTGACAGAACAAACTGTAACTGACAAATTTACACACAAACACACACAGCATACTGACACACTGAAGCACACTGAGAGACTGAAAAACACACACACATGTACAGCAAACTGACACACACACACACAGCAAACTGACACGCAAATACACACAGCAAACTGACACGCAAATACACACAGCATACCTTCCCACAGGAGCACATGGTAACTCCTCCCCCTTATGTCACGGAGAGCAGGGGCGGGCAGAACACTGCAGCTCTCTGCCTGAGTTCCTCCCCCAGCCTCTGCTGCCTGCTCTCTGCAACCCTCGCCCCCAGCCTCTGCTGCCTGCTCTCTCTTCCACCCCCCCCCCCCCTGATCCAGCTTTGATGCTATGCCTGAATGTGCCTGCAGGCAAGCGGCTTTTAAGAGGACCGGAGGAGGAATGGTGGGGCCCTGACCTCTGTGGTCGTCGACTAGATGGCTGGGCCAAATGTCCCGGCTCTCACTGCTGTCGGCGGCCTTAAGTGGGCAAGCCCCCGGGCTTTGCCCAGATGTCCAGGCTACAACTACGCCCCTGTAAGGAACCCAGTAATTATATTGTGAAATTATGTGTAACCCCAACCTTCTCTAATAGTGCGTCTGAGATCAGATGTATTGTAAGGAACCCCAACTCTCTCTAATAGCGCGACTGAGATCAGATGCATTGCAGGGAACCCCAACCCTCTCTAATAGCGCGTCTGAGATCAGATGCATTGTAAAGACCCCAACCCTCTCTAATAGCACGTCTAAGATCAGATGCATTGTAAGGAACCCCAACCCTCTCTAATAGCGCGTCTGAGATCAGATGCATTGCAAGGAACTCCAACCCTCTCTAATAGCGCGTCTGAGATCAGATGCATTGCAAGGAACCCCAACCCTCTCTAATAGTGCATCTGAGATCAGGTGTATTGTACTGTATGCAACCCCATCCCTCTCTAGTAGCGCGTCTGAGATTAGATGCATTGTAAGGAACCCCGACCCTCTCTAATCGTGCATGTGAAATAAGATGCACCCCAACCCTCAATAATAGCATGTCTGAGATCAGATGCTTTGTAAATTCTTCTGTATTTTGTACAATTTGAAAATTACCTGAAAATTGCAGGGAACCTTTTAGGGATGCCCAGGGAACCCAAGGGTTCCTAGGAAACATGGTTGAAAAACACTGCCCTATTCTATTCCCACCACAGTCTACTTTCTGTTAAATATTTTAACATGATCACATTGTTTAATTCAGCAACTAACCAGATACCCTTAAACAATCTATAATCCAGTGTATGTTTATTGAGGTTACACATGTTTACACATTACGCATACATTTTAAATATTAAGTATACTATGCTTAAAACTAAACCTTCGGAAAAAGAGAAGTATTGGGTAAAATTCGCAAAATAACTTTTACTTGGATAAGTATAAAATGGATGTAATGATAAAGACACAGTTTAAAACAGAGTCATTACCTTGTGTGCTCAGTTTTATATAAACGTTTATAAACCGTCTGATTCTTTGCTTAAACCTGAAAGTGTGGTTTGTCTGGGAATCCCAAAGGAGCACTTTCCAAATTGGTTCTCAAATACATCTTCTAACCATTAGGATGACCATATGAAACCCCTTTTGTGAAGTTGATGCTGGCCCTTAATCATAATTGTCACTGTTCCCCCTGGAGCCGCTGTATGCCAGATTCTGCTGAACTTCTTCTCAAGCCACTTCCAGAACTGATTCATCAGCAAATAAATTAAACTTGTTAGCAGAGCACCACTTTGTTGTCAACAGATGAAAAATGGGTGTCTTCTGCAAATGCCTGCATGCAAAGCCAATAACTCACTCCATTGACCCACCATCTTTCCCATAACACCATTTCCATTGGACCTACAATATCCTCTCATTGCTCTCCAACTCATTCAGTAATACAGTTTTACATGTCTGACGAATTTCTTTAGCACAAGTCAAGTATGTATGCTTATTTAAATAGAAACATTGATAGAAACTGAATTCATTTTCATCAAGGCAATTTATGTAACAAATGAAAATGATACAAACCTAATGGAGCCACTTATGTTCATATCAGCAGTTGATAGCAAAGCCATTTTATGTTATTATTTGACTGGCTAAATAACATAACAGTTTCTGGTTTTATAGTGCATAGTATTGTACAGAGGACGAGTTAATGTCTTTGTACTGTGTTCCTTTGTCATTTCAGCTATGCACTTTTCAGTGGTAAAAAGACGGTGTGCTCTAAATTACCTCCCAATTAACACACGAAATTGAAGCATTGCAGATGCATTGAAGAGGCGACACATCCAGTTTTAAAAATTCACTTGAAAGAAACATCGCAGAGATGTTAGTAATGTAGGTAGAATGGATTGCAGAGGGGAGTGGGCACATAATAACAGTTAACTGGCAATCTCAAATAAAGGTTTGCATAATATAAAAAAAATCTATGAACTCTATTAGGGGTTACAGAAGGTGGGTTATTAAAATCCCTACATAGAAGGTGCATGTCCTCTCTTATGCATCCTCGGATCACAACCACCCTCTATTCTCTGTATATGTTGTTGGTTCTTCAATCCCTTCTTTGCCACGCACAGATAAAAAAAGGATTGTTGTTGTCCTTTCTTCAGGACTTACAACTGAACTTCAGGAGAACCTTTCTGGCTAAGAATCTGAGTCAAATCTAAGAAAGTTATTCACCAAGGCGCTTACATTTGAAGCATTAGCCAACAGAACAAAGATCGGTATTCAAGGCCCTTATTCATTTGATCAGAGCTCAGGCCTTGCCAAACAGGGAGAAGAGTCTTCACAGCATAAATGGTGGGACGTCGTGGTCTGGCTGTAGTGGGGAAAGCATCACCAAATTAATGTATTGCAGCCTCCAACCTGAAACCCCGTGTGGATGTCAGCCATCTGGCCATCAGACTGGTCCTTACTCATGGAATGTCCCCGCTAGTATTTCATCTTCACTGGCAGAAGGATTAGCAAGACATTGTTACATAATTCAGTGAAGACATTGCCGACAGCAAACGGATTCGTACTGTATGTGCTGTGAATACTTTTATTTTTTATTATTATTGGTCTTCCTAAAGGAGGATTTCTACAATAATGTCCCTCCTTGGGGGAAGCGGGAGGTCTCTGAAGCTGAAATTAAGGCAGCTTTAAGTTTGCTCCATAATACCATTTCAGTTACCTGTAGTTATAAAACAAATAAATGGTTGAAACACGTTCCATTTTAGAAGGCTAGGTTACGAAAGTAGCTACCATGAGAACCTAATATTTTCTCATGTTTGCCAGCAGCCTTTCTACCATTTCAAATAAGCAAGCCTAGAAATGCTATTGGAGAATGTACCATTCTTTGTGAAGCAAATTCTTGCTAATTAGCTTGTAGGCAAGCTACATTTTAGTCCTTGTTTCTAATATAATAGTGTTAATCTACCTCATGCTATAATGAGACATTTCCAAAAAGTTTGTTGGAAGCAGCCGGGGTCGCAGACAGGGAGGAGGCTCGGGGGAGCCCGACTGGCATGGACAGGAAGTTTGGTCTGAGCAGAAGCCGGGCTTAACACCACTGCAGCTCCTGGGAGGGTCCACCTCTCCCTCTTACTGGGACAAAACTTATCCCCCCCATCCATAACTTATCCTCCCATCCTCATTTTTCCCGGGGGGCCATACCTTCTGCCCCCTTAGCCCCCTTGCCTGCCACCTTTTGGTGTAGGGCCCTCTGCTGCCCACTGCCCCTCCACGGGACTTCCTCTAGCCTTCGGCACGGCCCCGCCATGTGACTTCCTCGGTCCTTCGGTAGGACCCTGCGCTAGCTGCAGGAAGGCCCACGTGGTCCTGCTACCCTCCTCCACAACCAACTGGGCCCGCACATCTGTTCCTGCCCTCCCTTTCTCCAGGCCCATACCTCCACCTTTCTCCACCCCCCCCCTACAAGCCCATACTTCTCCCCCAAGCCTATACCTATCCTTTCAAAGCCCATACCTTCTCTCTCCCCCACCCCACTATGGCTGCCCCATAACCTATTCCCATAACCGCAGTTTCAGAACCACGACTTCCTGCACCTAATCGCTACGGCGGTGATCCTCTTGGCTGTCGCGGGTTCCTTAACCAATGCTTTATACAATTTGAAATGACTCCATCTCGTTTTGTATTAAAGCGATCGAAGGTGGCATATATTGTATCTTTGTTGATCGATGATGCTTTGGCGTGCGCTTCACCCATCTGGGAACAAGACCGGACCTTGCTAGCAACTTAGCATAATTCACCAAGGAGTTTCGCAGAGTATTCGACACACCTAGACACAGGGTAACAGCTTCTTCCTCTCTTCTACATATTTCCCACGGTAGTCGTTCAATGGCCCGGTACGCGGTTGAATTTTGGAGGATAGCCGCTGAGGCCAGATGGAATGATGAGGAGCTGGTAGCAGTATTCTGGCAAGGCCTAACTGAAAATCTTAAAGACGACCTCGCCGCACTGGAACGTCCTTCTGAGTTAGAGCTTATCACCTTATGCATTTGGAAGGATCAGAGATTACAGGAGAGAAAATCCGGAAAAAAAACTTTGGGTTTGGTGCCACTGCGTGAATGTTCCTACCTGCTTTCACCTTCAGAGAACAGGGCCATGAAAGAATACATCCAAGATAACTTGCAAAGGGGATTTATCCTTAAGTCCTCCTCTCCTTCAGGCAAGGTTTTTTCCCCCGATGGATTACATAGACAATGCATCGATTACCGAGGACTTAACAAGATCACGATAAAGAACTGGTGTCATTTACCTTTCATTTCAGAACTCTTTAAGTGGACCACCTCCTATAGCGTTGTGTTGCCATGGTGACCGGCGTCAAATGACGCGGCAACACTATTAGTGGAGGGCTGCTCATCAAGGTATGTCCCCTTAACTTTTTTACAGGGGTGTCCCCGCTGCTTGCGTGCAGCCTTGGGCCCCGCAAAGCCTAAGGCCGGCACAGCGTGGCGGTTAGTACCTACACCCCTCAACATCTGCTCTATACCGGAGTCAGTCGTGGCCCGACATTCTGCCGCATGGAGTGCATAAATTGGAGATTGTGCCAAAGGGGCTATTAAGATGATGAATGATAGCATACGACTTATCAGGAACGATTACAGGACCTTAATATGCACAGTTAGAGGAGAGGTGGGGTATTATAGAAACTTTCAAATACATAAAGGGATTCAACAAAGTACAGGAGAGATGCATATGCCAAAGAACGAGAAGTGCTAGAACAAGAGGCCATTCTCTGAAGTGTCTGGAATGGGAGGAAGTACGTCTTCATGGAAGGGGTGCTGGTTTTGCGGAATAGTCCTCCAACATTGGTGGTCGGGGGTTAATACGGTAAGGGAATTCACACATGTTTGAGATAGACATAAGGCTTAATCCTAAATATAAAAGAGAGCCCAGGACCAAACAGCATCTAAAGTTTTACAGCAGATAGGAACATGGGTGGACTACATGGACCAATTTGTTCTTATCGGCCGGCAAATTACAGGTGCAGCCACGAGTATCCGAAAACTTGCCTTGGAAAATCTGGGGCAATCTCCCAGTAATGCTGCAACATTTCTGTAACATTTCTGCAGACAGACTAATGGCCCATCGGATTAACACAGCGGGGGTCCCTGGCAGTCCTATTCAAAGTGACCAGGGATCCCCGCTGTGTTAATCTGATGGGCCATTAGTCTTTCTGCAGAAATGTCAGAGAAATGTTGCAGCATTACTGGGAGATTGCCCCAGATTTTTGAAAGCAGTGTTCGGATACTTGTAGCTGCATCTGTATATGCATCTCGTAACCTCCAAATCTCTCTGATTTCAGTTCAGGAAGGTTTACATTTCAGGCATAACAAAGAAAACAAATATTTTTGGACCAATAAGTGGAACTGCAGCATTAATCTACCATTGGCAGAACCGAACTCATTAAAACCGGACCCTCTGATGAATTCCTGAGTCATACAGGTTTCAGCAGGCAAAGCCTTTCATTGCCTCAGTGGTATTTTAATGACTAGATTACTCTTTCATTGCATCTTCATGGCTCTTTCAACATTTAAAAATGGGCACAGAACACAGTGATAGAATATACATTTGAACTATGGTCTTGTGTTTGATTTCCATGTAGACATAAAGTGCTCGGCACTAAATGAGTTTATATGCGCTGGCTATATACTGTACATAGCTTAGCTCAGTCTCTGTTACCGTGTCAGGTTGCTGGGTGTGTGTGCGGGTATTGAAGAAAAGAAAAATTGTGGGGTGATAGCCGTAGCAACTGCGGCAACACCTCACAGAAAGAACCCCTTACAGCACTCTCCTATGTAAACTTTGGGCAAACTATAAAATGTAGCTTTCCTAGGTACTTTGCCCAAAATGAAGTTCTACTCTTTTTGTGTTATTATTCGGCACCTAATACCCTCTTTGAGTATGGTACTGAGCTCATCTCTATACTTTATTGTAGGATCTGCGTCAAGATGGATCTGCACTTCTTGTCTGAAAGTAACCTTAGATTTTCGGTGACATGATCCTCTCTATCCGAGAATGATGTTACCGCCCTCGTCCGACAGTTTTATTATAATGGACTTGTCATCCTCTAGTTATTTAAGTGCCATTCTTTCCCTCAGACTAAGATTACTCTTACATACAGATGTTGGTACTTTTTCTAGATCTTTAATAACAGTTCTGTGAATACTTCCACATTTGATCGGGTATTTGGTGGTGGTACAAAGAGATCTAGACCTTTGGGCTGTGAAGGGAGCTTTTGTTTGATCGCTTTCATTCTCTGTTACTAGTGCGTAACGTTCCTCCAGGAATTGTAATTCCTCCTCTCCTCACTGGAGGTTTTCTCTATGCGCCAATCTCTGTTTTCTTTTAATAAAATTCTTGCAAATAAATGCATGTCTTTAACCCATTCGAGTGTATGGAAACTCGCAGTTGGCGAGAGAGAAAGTCCTCGTTCTAAGACTCTCTCATGTGTGTCATTAAGAACAAACTTAGAAAAGTTTATAATTTGTGGACTAGTTGGGGTTATGGTTTGTTTGTCTAGAACCCTCCCCGTGTCGCTCTCAGATTGAAGGCCCATTTGCCTCTGTCGCTGAGGTCTCTGTAGACCCTCAATCGTTAACTTCACTTAGAGACTACAGTGTTTTATTGACTAATACTCAACTATAAGAAGGGTATACGTTCAAGAGGATCAATATTGCTCTATTGTGTTTATACTATAATACACCAGCATTTATGTTTGTATGTGTATAGGTTTTTTATACCCTGCCTTATTTTATTAATTGAGTTTATTAAAGTATATTTTTAACATAGTTAACCAATCAACACACACACAGGGGTCCTTTTTATTAGACATTGTCAATAAATACCATTAAGACCATTCCTGTTGTAGTATGCAAGTTTATTTACATAGGAGAGTGCTGTAAGGGGATCTTTCTGTGAGGTGTTGCCGCAGTTGCTACGGCTATCACCCCACAATTTTTATTTTCTTCAATATTGTTCAATTAACCCTAGTGCACCCCTATTCATGGTAATAGGAAGAGCAGGTGAATCCATAGTTACGCTCAAAGTGTGTGTGCGGGTGAAATAATAATGGTCGCCAGGAACCTTTGTGGTACAAACAATGAGCCTTCATTAACATCCATTGACCATGCCCTTCTCTTCAGTCACATACAGATTATTTACAGGTTACTTCACACTGCTGCATTGCTTGTACAATTACCTTCTGCTCCCCTAGGTGCCCTTAACACCATAGGGAGGTACCAACACTTGGTTTGACATTCCGTTCTGCACAACCTCCGTTGGGCTCCGTCACTAAGGAGCCCCTTGTGGGGCTGCGGCTGACTCATCACCATTAATGGATCCATGTCCAGGTTCTGTACTATGGTGGCAACTTCTATGCATGTAAGTGCTGAGGCCGATATGAACCTGCAGTTGGACTGATCCTGTTATACCCTGGAACCCTTCTCTTTGAAACCTCTGTAGGGTATACGCCTCCTCTATTGGGATACTATCTGAAAAGGCACTTGCCCTAGCTAGAACACAATCAATGGGGACAGATCCTTCTTCACTTACTTCTATATACTCAGGAACATATCTACAATATATACAGTGAGGCTCCTCCCAGGAACCTGTGTGAGGAATCATCTTAGCCGAGTGTATATATAGTCTAGTGGTGACATCACTATAACAAGGCAGACAGTGGGTATCTCTTAGTTTCTGCCAAGTCACCTTGTGTCACATGATGGGGGAGAGGAAGTAACTGTGTGTTACAGCTAACCCTCTAAGGTCCTCAACCCTTTAACTACTAGTGGTCCACAGCAAGGGGGCTACATAGATTCCTTCCAAGCGCCAATCGTGTTAATCCAAATGAACACTGATACTGCAGGTGACAAGCACTCGTTGATGTGGCCGAACTGGAGCAGGATCAGAATGGAACCTGCACATACAGTCCAGCATCTGAGAAATAAAGGACTTTGAAACCAAAGCTGCATTCAATCTGAACTTCGGTCTACATCTGCTGCAGCCCAAAGGTGGACGCCTGAAAGGGTTCACCAAGAGATGCTCCCCTCTGCACTGAACCAACATGCTAGGGCAGGCCTGCACAACTCCAGTCCTCGAGAGCCGCAAACAGGCCAGGTTTTCAGGATATCCCTACTTCAGCACAGCTGGCTCAATTAGGGGCTCAGTCATACTGAGCCACTAATTGATCCAGCTGTGCTGAAGTAGGGATATCCTGAAAACCTGGCCTGTTTGCGGCCCTCGAGGACTGGAGTTGTGCAGGCCTGTGCTAGGGGTTAATATCTGAGTTTGCTTGCTGATATGTGTTTTGTCAACCCTGCCCACAGGAATGTTAATGAGGAAGCAGGACAAAGGACTTTGAAACCACAGCTGGGTTAAATCTGAACCCCTTCAGTCTACATCTGCATCGCCCCAAAGGCATACAGCCTTTGGCACAGCCAAAGGGTGTGAGCCGTTTGCTGATGTTTGCTGATGTACGCTGATGTTTGCTGATGTTAAAGCTTCTCTATCTCAATCTGAAACTCACCAGCCCTTTTATCCTCTGTACCTAATATTCCAATTCTAACTGTCCATGAAATGTCTGTGAATTGACTCTGACTTTATAACCTCTGTTCTTTTAATGTAACTATGTATAATCATCTCAGGACATACTTGAAAATGAGAGGTAACGTTCAATGTATTACTTTCTGGTAAAACATTTTCTAAATAAATAAATGGTCGACAGAGAATGACAACAGCCAGATTTACAAACGAAGGCTCTGATTTCAAGTATGTGTTGATCAGTGGAAGGAGGGGGGTATCACATTTGTTTTGCAGGTCCTGTGCCCAGCTCTGAAGTACATGCACTCGGTATCTACTAAAACACTCCATGCTCTTGGTCATGCCAAGGTAGACAATACCCAACATTGGGAAGCTCCAGGCAGCTATATTAAATGAAACCACAACAGTACTAGATGTTCATGGAAACGGTTCCAGGAAGCAGAGACATGTTAAGGATTTTATCTCTGCTACCAGGAATCACAGCATGATAGTAAAACATGTGTATTCTACCCTGCTAACTAAATATATAAATGTATATACGGTATATCAAGCCAACTCTGCCAAAGGATCTCCCTTTGTGTGCGCTTCCTGTATACTGATATACTGAATACTGTTACTTTGGTAACAATAGTAATAGTTTTTATTATCCCTTATATCTATCTTTATCTATTATATTTTATTCAGTTGGCTAAATAATTGAACGTTTTGCTTTATCTCTTTCGTTTTTCATTATGATCACATCCTTTTTTGTGAAATCATCCAATAGATTCCAGTTTGGAACAAATATTGATATATGAACAGTTCTTGTTTAAAACTGGTCACTAAGGGGACTGTCTCAAATTACCTAATTTAAATAACTCAATTTTTGTAATAATGTATTTTTGTACAGGAATGGGACCGTGTTATGTTTAGCACAAGAGATCCCTGCCCCCATGAAGTTTCAGGTTTTATTGCCTTGAAACAATACTGTGTCACTATGCACTAAAACAATACTGTGCCACTATGCACTAAAACAATACTGTGTCACTATGCACTAAAACAATACTGTGCCACTATGCACTAAAACAATACTGTGTCACTATGCACTAAAACAATACTGTGCCACTATGCACTAAAACAATACTGTGCCACTATGCACTAAAACAATACTGTGCCACTATGCACTAAAACAATACTGTGCCACTATTTACTGAAACAATACTGTGCCAAGATGCACTGAAACAATACTGTGCCACTATGCACTGAAACAATACTGTACCAGTATGCATTAAAACAGTATTGTGCCAGTATGCATTAAAACAATACTGTGCCACTATTTACTGAAACAATACTGTGCCACTATTTACTGAAACAATACTGTGCCACTATGCACTGAAACAATACTGTGCCACTATTTACTGAAACAATACTGTGCCAAGATGCACTGAAACAATACTGTGCCACTATGCACTGACACAATACTGCGCCACTATGCACTGACACAATACTGCGCCACTATGCAATGACACAATACTGTGCCACTATGCACTGACATAATACTGTGCCAGTATGCACTGAAACAATACTGTGCCACTATGCACTGAAACAATACTGTGCCACTATGCACTGAAACAATACTGTGCCACTATGCACTGACACAATACTGTGCCAGTATGCACTGAAACAATACTGCGCCACTATGCACTGACACAATACTGCGCCACTATGCACTGACACAATACTGTGCCACTATGCACTGAAACAATACTGTGCCAGTATGCACTGACACAATACTGTGCCAGTATGCACTGACACAATACTGTGCCACTATGTACTGACACAATACTGTGCCACTATGCACTGACACAATACTGCGCCTATATTTATGCCTATAATTAAATAGCGGTTTAGCCCCAGCGCTTTTTTTCACATACTGTAGCTGGTTCAAAACAATGTCCGCTTCTCCTAATGTAGCGGTGTGTATGTTACACTGCAATGCGCCAGCGGGAGTAACAGTGTTGTGTACATCTGTAAGGTTTGTGTACATCTGTAAGGTTTGTGTACATCTGTAAGGTTTGTGTACATCTGTAAGGTTTGTGTACATCTGTAAGGTTTGTGTACATCTGTAAGGTTTGTGTACATCTGTAAGGTTTGTGTACATCTGTAAGGTTTGTGTACATCTGTAAGGTTTGTGTACATCTGTAAGGTTTGTGTACATCTGTAAGGTTTGTGTACATCTGTAAGGTTTGTGTACATCTGTAAGGTTTGTGTACATTTGTAAGGTTTGTGTACGTCTGTAAGGTTTGTGTACATTTGTAAGGTTTGCTCCGCTTAGTAATTAGAGCCTGTAACATCTGCAGTAAGCTCATTGTAGTACATGGCTTACTCTGTAAAGTGAACTGTTTGTGACTGTTATGTCAATTGGTGATATAAAAATAGCAGTATGCATACTGGATACTAGTTTCATATCTGAGTACTTTCATATACCGGAGCAAAGTATTGTAAAATGTTGTTAAATTCAGCACTTTATAACCAGATCCATATTAATGTTTTAGACTTGTATTGTGTTACTTTGTCAGTGCTGCTAATGTGCTCCGTTCAAGTGTAGCGGCTCTCACATAATGAATCATCAAATGTAACAATTTCAAAAGCATTGTACGTGCGCCAAATACCTAATGGTGGGATGCTGAAGTATACGTTTATTTCAGTGGTGCTCGTGCTTTACCTGCTGCTTAATATAACAGTCATATCTATTGTAATCTACACAACCATCCAGTTATTCCAAGCGCAGACATTCATTTCAGCTTGGCTTTGAACACACACGTGTTCCATATTATCACGGTAACTAAAAAGGCTAATTTAGTTTTGTTGTTGCCGTTTATAATAAGTAATTATGTACTTAGACAGCTCCTCAAAGTCCTTCAGTCAGAAGTCGTACATTGTATCATCATCAAACTACAATTAGTCCTGGTTTAAAACATTGATTATCAGGTTTCAGTTCCCAAAGTACAGATTTAATGGGTATCTTTTTTAGCAGTTGACCAAAATAAGATGTCTCCAACTGGAATATTGTAGGGTGGTGAAACAGGGCCTTAACCCCTGCCTAAAAGTGCTTCAATAGAAAGTCTGCATTGGTCTGACAAACTCAGCAGGGAGCTGGTTAATTGCAGGTAGAGACAATTAACCAGTCTCCACCTGACTAATTAGACAAGTAGGAAAGTCTCCTGCTTGGACTAAAGGGGAGATCTTGAGCACAGGACTGTGCTGCCTGCAAGACACCCGGAACCAGACATTAATTCCAGGGCACAACGGGCCCTGGAACCCACAGATGGTGTCCCCTCAACGGACACCACCAAGACCCAGAGACTGACATAAAGGGCCCCCTGCTTACAGGTACCTCTTTGGCCTTTCGGGTCACAGGTTGGAAAGAGGCTTATCCCCCCAGCCCTGCAGATAGGGACTAGGAAAGTGAGTTATTCCTTACACAGGGATAGGATGTTTATTTATTTTTGTATTTCCTTAAACTGCATTGTTTAAAGTGACGGCCTAAATAAAAGCCATGGTCTTATTTCCCCAAATCTGCCTCCCGGGTTGTACCACTGCACGTCTCACACAGGTGGGTTCTCCATGGAGAAACTGCTGGGTACTCACACAAGACAGCTGCTGTAACTGTACAAACGTCCCATTCTATCTTTTTGGCAAGATGGCTATGCCAGATCATGCATCCCTTGTCAGTTTTCAGGGCACCAGCATGCCCTACGGGAAGACTACCTGGATGTCTGATCTGCACAAGCCCAGCATATTTACTCAGCAATTGAAATGAATGTTGGCAGTGAAGAATTTAATTCCCACTATAATTATACCTGTGGATTAAAACGGCACAATACGTACCAAATAGCTTTTAATAAGGGAGTATGCAGGTGCTTGTGTAAAAATATCCACCTACTGGAGGGCAGGCAGTCTTATAATCTTTCTGATAGTTAATACACTAAAATGTATTTATAGTATGCCGTGATCTGGACCGTAGCCATGCAGAACTCATTTCTATTAGAAGGTTGTAGAGTTGTATAAGTGGAACTTGCTGTTATAAGCATGTCCCCACTGCCAGTTCTCTTCCAGTCAATCCCAGTTGGTGGCCGACATTGATCCAATTGTGAGTAATACATCACTGTATGATGCCAGATGGCTAGCTCAATAATTCTACATGGTATTTGGAATATTTTATATGCAAACAAAAGACATATATATATATATATATAAAAAAAAAAAAAGTTTCTTTTATATCATATGTTCTTAGTATCACAGTTTACTCAAACCCTTTTACCCTTCAAGATAAAAGGCTTATTCAATAAGCCCTGAAGCATCTGATCGCGCCGTGATCGGCCAAAAACTCCCATTAACTTGACTCCTGAGAAACGCTGCATGAGTTTTTTGTTTGCAATAGATGTATAAAATGTTTAACATTAAAGCAGTAGCACTCAACATTTTGATAAATTCCCCAGTAGGCAGCACTCTATATGAACATATAAATCCTACCTTGAATAGTGTTAGTGCAACCAGATATAATATTCATAGAAGTTTCATTCTGCAGGACACTAGTTACTGGCTTCCCACTACCCCAGCCCAAGTACGATAGCAGATATCCAAGAAAGTAAGCAGACCAAAGGCTGATGAGACATTTGTGTTCATACCAATTCTTCTTTATACTGCTGGTTGATAGAATAAAAAATACGCATTGCACAGCCTACTTACTGGTATAGCAAACAATAATATATTTGTCCAAGAAAACCACAAGGTGTAAAAAAAAAAATAAACCTGGTAATGTCCAGCAAACGAAAGCAAAGATCCAACTGGAGGATTGTTTTCAAAATTATGGTAAGTGGTTTACACCCAATAAATTCGGTGATACACGTTAATGCACCAATATTACAGGTCTCCACATATATCATTTTCAAGATCTCGGAGTATATTCTTCAGATGCCCTGTAGTTATAAAGCAGGAGGAATGAAGAAATCCTATACACTCAAAGAAATGTGATGGGTAGAAAGGTGAAGGGCACCAAAGTGTTTGTGCAACAATGTATTTCTGTGAAGAAGTGGCATATTGGCTGGTTAGAAGGTATCACCGTCTCCAACAAGCCGGCACTTCTCAAGGACTCATACGTGTGTACCGTATCAAAACAAAGAAAGGAAACGTTTGATCAACAAAATGGGATTATACTTGTGATTGTGTCTTTGATGCTCTTTGAAGTATAAAGCCTCTGAGTAAGAATAGGGCCTTACAACTTGCACATTGCTACATTTCGTCTTATTGTGCGAGCAGGTGTACAAGAACTCTTGTTTGGTTAATGGAGACAATACCGGCTCTTTGAAACACATTTAACTATGTTGTTGCAAGAGAAATGCAGGTTTTTGGTGGGTAAAAAAAAACCTTTAACTGTACAAAGCACAACAAGAAAGCTAAAATACTTACAAATGTGTGTCAATCTTTGGGGGGGGCTCTGACCCTCACAAGTAGGCCCCCTCTTCCATTCCCCATACAGCTATATTTTGCCGCCATGAGGGAATCTCACTGGACCCTAGGGTACAGAGGGCCGATATGTCGCCCACCAAAATAAAAAGGGGGAACCCCCACTCTTTAATCTGAGGGGGTGCGACCTTAAAGCACAGCAGGGCTCCATGATGAAAACGTTGGTTTTCATGGCACATTAAACCTTCTTGTTGCTGATTGTGCCTGTTTCTTCATTACCTTCTGGACTTCTTTGGGATGTCAGGAGCTCCCTAGAACCAGTGCACCGGCAGCTAAGTACCCCTCATTTACCAGTGTGACTGAGTGCGTACACTACCCTCTATCTATGCAAAATGAGTGTCCATGCTAACACTGATCCTTCTTAGGGATGTTATTTTCATCTACCTTTTTATTATTATACAGCTTGTTTCCACATATGTGACAAGGTTTAATAACAATTTCTATGGCGTTCCTGCATCATTAGGGTATCCAATTCTGAAAATGTTTTTATTGAAGTGTAGTCATGCGCTGCGTTTCACATATCTCCAGCAAATAAAAACGTACTTTTCTACCTTCCTTCTCCAATCCCGACCCGGCACTCCAGACTATCCGCCCACCAGGCCTGCCCTCGCTGTCGGGGTGCGTGGTGTCATACCTTACCACCGCAGTACTGGGTCCAGCCTTGTTCGTGGTGAGCGCAAGCGTTGCATTACGTTCACGTCACAAATAGGTCTGCAACCCTGCCTTTCTCTATTATATTTACTTGAGTGCAAGCTCCTAGGTCTAGCATTCATTGGCTGTGCTGCAATTATTATAAAGGCTTAATATTCAGGCCATGCAAACGACAGTAATCTGATGGTGAAATATGTCCAGTGCTATAGTCTTTCCTAATCAATAATTATGTTAATGATGCCATGGAAAAAAGCCTTCAACCACAAAAGCTGCCGTCCGATTGAATAAACAGTACACAGCATGCCTGTGGCATATTGCTGGGTTTCTTTTAGAAGTGCTTATTAAAGTACTGTTGTACACTAGAGAAATCAATTAGCAAATCAATACTATTCAGAAATAGATTCTCTGCATTTTGTGGATGGACCGTATAACACAGATGTTGACATTTATTTTTTTATATTTGTCTTTTTTTGTAAACTAGTTTTACACCTGAGAATTTATGACAGAAATTTCAAGGTGTTGCAGCAATTTAATAAATTTTCCTGAAAAAGAACTGACATTCAAACTCATCTGATCTGCTGTTTTTCTACACTCCAGCTGGATCCAGCCATCTGTTCATAGGCCACAATGCAATAACGAACGCACAACCAGAACACTATACGCCTTATTGTGCTGTATAAATTATCCACCGGAGCAGCTGTTTGGGCCTTCGATGGGGATTTGTGGCCGAAAACGTCTCGAGCTGCCATTTCAGTGGCTATAGATCGATCGTGCTGAAGTATATTTAGTAAAGTTTGATAACCAGTATTGCTTGTTAACAGACATTCAAGTAAATGGCCCTTAGCATGACTATGTCTATCAGGGGAATACAAATCAGAACAGAACTTAGCTGGGGCCCGGGCAAGATTCATGTCAGACACCAGTGGACTATAAAGGTCCCATATGCTATCAGCTTTCTTCCAAGTAGACTATAATTGTCCCATTTACCATCAATCCAATGTTTCATAAACACCTACTGTTGGTGAGCGGAGTCAATTAAATATTGTACCCAAGAACAGGATGGAATTATTGGCTGGCTATACCCAGGATTTTGCCGGAGGGGTGGCATTTTGGGCTGGTAGTGAAGTACTGCCGGAAGGAATTAGCGCTGCACAAAGTGTGGTGTGCCACAGAGGTGTCCTGGTATTACATGTTGGGCCTAAATTCCAGTATAGGCCATGTGTTGGGGCCTAAACCCTTGTCTAAATCGGGTTCCTAATCGAAAGCGTGTATCTGGCTGATGTGTTCAGCAGGGAGCTGGTTAATTGCAGCTACAGAGAATTAACCAGTCTCCACCTGGATTATCAATCGGTAGAAAAGCCTCCTGCTTAATCTGCAGTAGATCTCTCTAGCACAAATGAAGTGTGTGCTGCCAGAGAGATCCCAGGGAACCACACCCTCTTTTCCAGTATGCCATGAACCTGTCAGAGGAATCACCCCTGGTACAACAATCCCAGACCCTGGACTGCGGGATAGAGCACCCTGATACCAGGTACCTCTTTGGACTTTGGGGTCAGAGTTTGACAAGAGGTCTAGCCTCCCAGGCCTGCAGATAGGGACTAGAAGTGTCAGCTAGCCCTTACACAGGGATATGCTATTTGTTTATTTGGATGCTGTATTGTTTGAAGCTACGGGCTGAATAAAAGCAAAAGTTAATTTTCCCCAATATATGTCTCCCTGGTTATACCTCTGCCGTTGTCTCCTACGGGCCGCTTGCAGGGCCGACTGGGAATATCAGGGGACCCAGTGCACTCTGTGGGTGGGGCCTCACCTCCGGAGCTGCGCCTCCCCTCACGTGATGACGTTGCGTGAGCCTTTGTCTGCTCGCGGCACGTGATGACATAATGTGATGTTCGACGCATCATCACATGGTACAAAGAGAGACCGGCGGCTCATATCAAAGACCTGCGCTCTCCATCGGCCCAACTTCGGTAATCACAGTTTAAATGTTGTGGTGATTAGTTTAACCACAAAAAAAACTGTGATTGCAGAAGTTGGGCTAGGGGTGAGCACGGGGCCTCTAAGCACGGGGCATGGTGCAGTCACATTGATGGCTCCATCATCAGTCCTACTCCGGTGCTGGGTAGGGCCCAGACAGACACCGCCCTATGAGTTGGGCCTAGGTAGAGAGGATGCAGAGGGAGAGAGAGAGGTAGGGAAAGAGTGAGAGAGAGATAGGGAAAGAGAGTGGGGAGGAGTAGAGGGAAGTGAGGGAGAGAAAGAGGTGGACAAAAGGAGTGAAGAAAAGAGGGGGAGAGAGGGAAAGTGAGAGAGATGATTGAGAGTGAGAGAGAAAAGGGGGGAAGGTGTAGGGGAGAGAAGATGGTGAGTATGTTAGAGATGGGGGGGTGGCTCGCAGGGCCATCAGCAGGCAGACATCTCCCTCCGGTCAACAATCCGGGGCCTCGGTGGGGACTCTAGTACTAGGCCCCTGGAAAGGTGCCATGGCAACGGGACGGTGCTGGAAGAAGACGGTGGCACCAGGTAAGTGCCTCAGGGCGCCATTTTTGGTTAAATCTGACACTGGCGGTGCGGCGGTGCGGGGGTGCGTTTCTCCGGACATGACCCATTATTCAGGAGCCTGACTTTTATGTTGGGCATTTTCTCACTCAGGTCCTCACCCGGCTATGCCCCTGGCTATATCTCTCCACACTCATAGCTGCCATAGTTTGTAACATGTCCAACAACTTAACGTCACTGGCTGAGTAGGAGGTGCTGAAACTTGTTATTTACTCACTCCAGCACACTCCTTTCCTACAAAATGACAGTTCTAACACTATTTGACATAATTACACTATAAAAAATGAAACCACCATCACTGGAATCAACATTACAGCACATTAGAGCAACATTACAGCAATAGAAAGTAAGATCAACCCTAAAAAGTTCTTTAAGTACTTTAATAACAATAAAATGAGAAAAGAAAATATAGGACCCTTTCAGTGTGCGATGGGCAAGTAGATTATTGGAGATAATGGAAAAGCTGAGGTATTAAACAAATTCTTTGCCTCTGTGTTTACCAGGGAAGAATCAATTTCAATAGTAGTGCAGCAGGAGGAAGCCACAACCTCCATATTAATGAACAATTGGTTAACTGAGGAAGAAGTTCATACAGTAGGTGGCTTGAAAACAAAATAAGAAGTAAATAAGGCACCTGGCCCCGATGGCATACATCCAAGAGTTCTTAAGGAGTTAAGTTCAGTAATAGCCAAACCATTACATTTAATATTCAAGAACTCCATTTCCACAGGCTCAGTACCACGAGATTGGCGTAAAGCAGAAATGGTGCCTATATTTAAAAAGGGAGCTAGATCACAACCGGGGAATTACAGACCTGTAAGCCTGACTTCAATAGTGGGTAAACTACTTGAAGGTTTAATACAGGATAATATTCAGGAATACCTAATGGAAAACAAAATTATTAGTAATCGGCATGGATTTATGAAGGATAGATCATGCCAAACTAACTGTATTTGTTTCTTTGAGGAGGTAATTAGGAATTTAGACCAGGGTAATGCAGTTGATGTGGTCTACTTAGATTTTGCATAGGCTTTTGATACAGTTCCATACAAGAGGTTGGTGTACAAAATAAAGCAAATTGGACTCAGTAAAAAATTATGCACCTGTATTGAAAACTGGTTGAAGGATAGACAACAGATGTTGTCATAAATGGAACTTTTTCAGGTTGGGCTAAGGTCATGAATGGAGTACCTCAGGGGTTGGTACTAGGACCCCTGCTTTTCAACTTGTTTATTAATGACCTTGAGGTTGGCATCAATAGCAAAGTCTCCATCTCTGCTGAAGATACTAAATTGTGTAAGGTAGTAGAATCAGAGCAGGATGTAATTTCTCTCCAGAAGGACTTGGAGAGACTGGAAACTTGGGCAGGTAAGTGGCAGATGAGGTTTAATACAGATAAATGTAAGGTTATGCATTTGGGATGCAAGAATAAACAGGCGACTTACAAATTAAATGGAGATAAATTGGGGGAAGCCTTGATGGAGAAGGATTTAGGAGTGCTTGTAGACAGCAGGCTTAGCAATGGTGCCCAATGTCATGCAGTAGCTGCAAAGGCAAACAAGATCTTATCTTGCATTAAACGGGCAAAGGATGGAAGGGAAGTAAACATAATTATGCCCCTTTATAAAGCATTAGTAAGACCACACCTTGAATATGGAGTACAATTTTGGGCACTACTCCTTAGAGAAGACATTATGGAACTAGAGAGAGTGCAGAGAAGAGCCACCAAATTAATAAAGGGGGTGGGCAATCTAACTTATGAGGTGAGGCTAGCTAAATTAGATTTATTTACATTAGAAAAGAGGAGTCTAAGAGGGGATATGATAACTATATATATAAATATATTTGGGGACAATACAAGGAGCTTTCAAAATAACTATTCATCCCAAGGACAGTACCAAGGACTCGGGGGCATCCCTTTAGGTTGGAGGAAAGGAGATTTCACCAGCAACAATGGAAAGGGTTCTTTACAGTAAGGGCAGTTAAAATGTGGAATGCATTACCAATGGAGACTGTGATGGCAGATACCATAGATTTGTTCAAAAAAAGATTGGACATCTTTTTAGAAAGGAAAGGTATACAGGGATATACCAAAAAAGTAAACATGGGAAGGATGTTGATCCAGGGATTAATCCGATTGCCAATTCTTGGAGTCAGGAAGGAATTTATTTTTCTCCTTATGAGATATCATTGGATGATATGACTGTGGGTTTTTGTTTGCCTTCCTCTGGATCAATAAGAAAGCACAGATATAGGATAAAGTATCTGTTGTCTAAATTTAGCGTAGGCTGAACTTGACACAAATATGTCGTTTTACAACCTCATCTACCATGTAACTATGTAACTGTAGCCAGGTCCCCCTTGACATGCTAGCCCCCCTTGCGCACTCACCCCCTCCTTCTGGTATGCGAGCGCGCGTTGTTAGTTCTTGCTGAGGTGTTAGAGTGAGTTCCTGTTGCTGTGCTGCCTCTGTCAGTAAGAGGCACCTGGAGGTCTGCAACATTGTTGCGGTAGTCTGATGCAGAGCTGTGAGTCTGGCAGCACAAAGCAGACAGAGAAAGGCAGTTGGTGACTGGAGCAGCTAGGGGAAGGAGGTAGGGTGCAGGGGTCTGTGACTCTCTGCACTAGGCCAGCAAATCCCCTAGGCCCCAGATAGACCTGAGTCATCCTAGCTGAGTATTGTAGGGACAGGCCCTAGGTTAGGGACCCTGCCCCATTATATACTTGTTAGGAGGGTATCACGGACATTGCTTGGATTGCTACAAGGGAGCTGGACTATCTCCACGGAGGCACAGCTAGCGTGACTGTGGCCTACTGGCAGCAGACAGACCCTAATTAAGGTAGAGACGGCGTGGAGCTGTATGGTGATATTATCCGCGCTGGAATTCACCCCACGCGTACGAGGATATCCCGGCGGATCCAACCCCCGTGATATAGCGGCACCCGTGGCTGGAGCCCGGGCAGGTAACCCACAACTCACGTGCACCAACAAGGCCTATCACCAGACATAGTGGCTGCGCAGTCACACCCACACACACATTGGTATATGACCTGGGAGTGCGAGACATTGGGTTGGGGTTGCTGGACACAGGGTGGGAACACTCTTTGGAAGGTTAGCGTCCGCCGTGACGCCTAGAGGTGGTAGCGTCCGCCGTGACGCCTAGAGGTGGTAGCGTCCGCCGTGACGCCTAGAGGTTAGCGTCCGCCGTGGCGCATAGAGGTTAGCGTCCTGCGTGACGCCATACGTGGCTCCTCTAGAGAGGAGCACCGGTTATGTAAGATATTGTGGTTAAATACGTTGTTGCATGTAGTAAAGTCAATAGTTATATAGAGCTGTCTGTGTGGTCATTGTGTATTGTCCTGCGAGGAACTACTCCCCCTCTGGTGGGAGCCATCGCAGGTGGAGGCGCTGCATCATTGTAAATTAGTATTGTAGTATATTGCCCCAGGTTCCCTATAGCGGAAGCTCAGCCTTCTGTGAGCCAACAGGTATTGCACCACGCACACCCTTGGTAACATTGCATGTTCCCCGCACTCACATGGTATATACGATTGGGTGGGGTGATATGACCGTTACATAACATTAACTTAAGGGCTGGCTTCAGCAAATGCAGGGCCCTGTGATATCCCACACACGGAGAGTAGGAGAGGAGCACAGGGAGGGTCAGGGAGCACAGGGAGGGGAGGAACAGAGAGTGCGGAAGTGGAGCTCAGGGAGGAGCAAGGAGTGCGGGAGTGGAGCACAGGGAGTGGCTGGTAGCACAGGAAAGAGCAGGAAGGAGCACAGGAAGAGGCAGGGAGGAGCAGGGATCACTGCGGGGCAGGGAGAACAGGGAGGAGTAGGGAGTGCAGGAGGGGAGCACAGGGAGTGCGGGAGGAGCAGGGAGTGCAGGAGGGGAGCACAAGGAAGGGCAGGAAGGAGCACAAGGA
This sequence comes from Ascaphus truei, assembly GCF_040206685.1. Taxonomy (NCBI): domain Eukaryota; kingdom Metazoa; phylum Chordata; class Amphibia; order Anura; family Ascaphidae; genus Ascaphus; species Ascaphus truei. The sequence goes on from NC_134498.1 coordinate 27,801,428, forward strand.
GAGGCAGGAGGAGCAGGGATCATGGAGGAGCAGGGATCATGGAGGAGTAGGGAGTGCGAGAGGAGCAGGGAGTGCAGGAGGGCAGCACATGAATGGGCAGGGAGGAGGAGGGGCAGGGAGCACAGGGAGGGGGAGGGGAGTGTGGGAGAGGAGCATAGGGAAGAGCAGGGAGTGCGGGAGTGGAGCACAGGGAGTGGCTGGTAGCACAGGAAAGAGCAGGAAGGAGCACAGGAAGAGGCAGGGAGGAGCAGGGATCACCGCGGGGCAGGGAGAACAGGGAGGAGTAGGGAGTGCAGGAGGGGAGCACAGGGAGTGCGGGAGGAGCAGGGAGTGCAGGAGGGGAGCACAAGGAAGGGCAGGGAGTGCGGGAGTGGAGCATAGGGAAGAGCAGGGAGTGTGGGAGAGGAGCATAGGGAAGAGCAGGGAGTGCGGGAGTGGAGCACAGAAGCATCTGCCCACCTGCTCCATGGGGTTAAATATATATAAATGAATATTATATACAGTACACACACACAGTAAGTGTGTATATTATGTACAGACACACCCACACCCACACATGCACATATCAAACTAGGGACTAACAAGAAGCTACATAATGTGATTATAAAATCATTAGGAATAAGAGGCAACTGTATTTTCTGTCATTTTTTTTGCAGATAAGCAAATAAATATGTATTTATATCTAAACGTTCAGAAACCTTTTTCCCAACAGAAAACCCCCTATATGTATGCACACGCGCAGACACAATGCAGTACAGGTTAATACACGCAGGGGGCGCCAACTCCAGTTCTCAAGGGCCACCACCATGTCACGTTTTTAGGATATCCCTGCTTCAGCACAGGTGGCTCAATCAGAATGACTGATCCCCCCTGTGCTGAAGCAGGGATATCCTGAAAGCTCAACCTGTTGGTGACCCTTGAGGATTGGATTTGGCCACCCCTGCAGTTAGTAAGAGCGCCCGTGGCCGCTGCCTAAAGTCAGCTATTTAATAATATCGTGTAACATTTATGTTTTTGTTCAATCCCATTAGCATTTTCCTTTCACCCCTTCATACCACATTTTATTGTGAAATGATATAGAAGTTTTGCGCTGCGCATGACAAAATCAACTTTTCTCTGAGATCGCCATAGTGACATCCTCTGTAATGTGTCACGGGAGACCAGGACGGTTACACAGGATCGCAAACACCAGACAGCATGAAGGCGTTAAATAAAATACGTTAAATTCACCAAAACAGGGGCTACAGGGGGGGAATCCTAACTCGCTTGGTGCTGGGCGCCACTTCGGTTGCGTTACCCAGGGCATCTTCCACACTCCGAGAGTCTCTGGGTACCACAGTACCGTAGGGATGGTAGTTGCTAAGGACCTCTGGAACTGAGGCAGTCTGGGCTAAGACCCAGGCCTTGGTTTCCAATTTCAGCCTGAGATTAACAATGGCTCTGATTTTGGGGGTGACTGTTCCCCCGGCGTGAGTCAACACCCCTAACAACCTCTCCAGTATCCCAAGTACTACACCCAGCCAATATTTATATAGAAGGCCTAGATTCCTTTCTGTGCTGGCTGGCTAAGTGAAGTACCCGCCCCACCGCACAAAGGAGTCATTCTAATACATTACATTAGTCAAGGAGGATCACAGACGTGATCAAATACCAGCACAACACAAGGGGTAAATAAAGAGAGGTGTATTGTCCATCATGCAGACATATCCCGATGTTTTGGTCCCCAGGGGGACTTTCTTCAGGGGTCATTACACATTACATTATACAGTGTTCGACAAATCGATTAAAATACAGGCCCGTGGCGACTGGATTTGACCCCGTGGAGACCTCCTCATGGCCGACACCAAGCAGGGCGTGATTGGGAGCGGGACTAGGTGGCAAGTAGATTTTTTGGTTCGGCGAGTAGATTTTTGGGTGATTTGTCAACCACTGACATTATATATGCATGGGGGAATAACCAGTTACAGGTCACAGTATCACACACGTCAGCCATTTTGGCTGCACTAAGATGGTACAATGTGCCAGAAACTTGGCATCCATATTGACTTGTTGGGGCAATTGCTAGGTTTAACCTTTAATATGCTGGCCCCATTGCCCTTACTGTCCCATACGGTGCAAACGTTTCCTTAGTTAAGCCTGAGCCCTTATCATTGTGTATAGAAAATGTGTCAGTGTGATAGAGGGAAAATGTAATCATTCAATTCACCATATCTTAAATAGTGGAAGAAATGTTTAATACCCTACAGAACTTGTTACTTCGCTGAAAGTGTTCACCTTTCTGCAACTTGGATATTTGTTCCTAATTGCGCATTTAAAATGTACAGATTTTACAAACATGCAAAATAAAGCAACACCCCGGCCCTTTTTTTCTTGCTTTAACAGACAATTAAATATAACAGATAAGACAGCAGCATCTGGCACACCACGCTTAAATTGTTCAATTATACACAAGCACCACATTTTAATGCTTAAATTCCTGTATAAATCTAGGCCACTAGTCCTTTGGGTTTGATCAACGAGACCTAAAACTACAACAAAAATAAACAGAAACATATCTGTATTTCTTTACAAAAAATTGGCAGAAGCAGCAAATTGTTTTAGGTCGTTTTGTGACCTAGTTGTGACCTCATCGTTCCTGCAACCAGCCATTTTGTGATGAGGAACATGTTGCCTCCATGCCTGAGGCCTCGTCCAGGGTGGCGCTGGGTGGGCGCGCTCACGCTGGCCGCAATTAAACACATTGCGCCTGTTCGTCGCTTAGCTGCTTGCCGAACAAGCAAATTTTGAATTTGCTGCTCGTAAGCGCGTCATGTGAGTGGTTCGTCCAATGAGGGCGATCCAGCTCCGTGACGTCGTGGCCGCGCCCCCAGACGCACGCACCTACCCGGCTACGAATCGCCCAGCAGGGCGCAGCGCAAGAGCGTCTGTTCCCAACCTGGCCGAGGCATAACAATGAAGAGTCTCGCGCGAACTCCACGAATGGAATGAGGTAGCTTAATTCCATATGCAAAAAGTTTGAAGGGGAGCCCCCCCCCACACACTTTCCCTTTACAGTAGCTTGTGGTCAGATTGTGAATGACCCCTAGAAAATTAGAAAAGCATACGTATTCCCCGTCTCTCCCACCACCCCCCACCCAGCTCAAATAATGTAGGCCTTGAGCCCACCACGACGCTCAACAAATCTCGGGTGGGTTGCCCAAACCGGTGATCATGGTTGCCCCATGGTGCAGTGTGGTGGGCCGGTGCTGCAGCTACCCAGCGGCGGCGGCTGCCAATGACTCCCCAGCTCCCTGACGGCCAGCAATACTCTCCCTCCTCCTGTTGGCGCCAGGATACAACTTCCACCCAACCAGATCGGCAGGAAAGCTCCTCACCACAAGGCGTGTGGTGTGTTGTAGTGAATGGTGAGAGAGTGGGGGGGTGTCTTACCTTCTCCGAAGCGCCTGTCCTCCTGCAGCAGCACGTTGTCATGACGATCTGCCATCAAATAACGCTGTGTTGCCGTCACAACTCTTAGTCACATGATGCCGTGACGCTGCAGGAGGAAGGCCGCTCTTCAAGGAATTGCCTGGGTCGGCAAGTAAGTACAATCCAGTCCTGACCCCAACTTCCCTTCCACCCCCCCCCCCCCTCTCTCCATTGGTTCCCAAGTCAAAATACAGTCCTGGGCCCAAGAAAACTTTCAGCTGCTATGAATGAGTTAAATCTGCCTGTCTCTTGGATACAATGTCTCTCCTAAATTGTTATTCCTTCCATTTCACATGTACTTCTCCAAAGACTCATTTTTATAGATCTTTTTAAAGTGCCCACAATTTCCATTCCACAATCTGTGGTTTTGCTGGTTGCTAAAACATTCCGCTTGCATTTCCCGAACAGGTCCTGCGACTGCTCCGGCACGGATAAAAACAAACGTTTCGTAGCTTCTTTTTAAGGATAAAAGCCACGATGGTAGAAGCAGTAATAAGGCTATTTTTGCTGATTGTCCCAGGCATAGTCCAAGTTCAGGCACTAAATACCTTTAACCAGGCGCGGCGATTCCACGTCAGTATAAAGAGACAAAACGAGCCACTTGTCAGGCTCAGAAACAGCCGTTCTGCATTACGTTAATGAAAGAATGTTACAACTCAACCCCGTTATAACGCGATCCGTTACAACGCGATTCCGCTTATAACGCGATGTAAGCGTGGCTCCCAATTTTCGTATTAATGAATACTTTACAACACGATTATTGGTGTCTGAAATACTTTATTGTACAATGCATACAATTGTACGTTATTTCTAACGCGATCCGCTTATAGACCGATGCGATTCTTTGGACCCCAAGCACTTTATAAGGGGGTTGAGCTGTATATTGAACATGTGTAATTTGGGCTTTCTGTATCAAATGACGAATGGCGGTGCAGTCATTGATATGTCGCAACCCGAGCTAAAATAGATGGCGGTTATGTATTAACCTCGCGTGCGACATCTGTGTCTGTCGCGACGAGAGGAGGGAATGATTGAGCAAGTGGGAGGAGTTAGGGGTGGAGTTACATTTGCATATGGGACAGGTACATGTTTTAAATGAGGGGCGGCCAACTCCAGTCCTCAAGGGCCACCAACAGGTCAGGTTTTCAGGCTATCCCTGCTTCAGCCCAGGTGGCCAATTTGACTCAAAGACTGAGCCACTGATTGAGCCACCTGTATAGCCAGTATATCCTGAAAACCTGACCTGTTGGTGGCACTTGAGGGCTGGAGTTCGCCGGTCCTGTATTAAGTATTGCGCTGTTGCGCATCTTTTCGTGATGGTTTTCGGTGTCGGTTTTCTCCAGCGTAACAATTTTTGTTCGCGCAGCATCCACGAAATTCTATAACAGCAGAAATACGCTTCTTAAATATGTTCGTTCCAGACAACAACAAAGAAGCGAATATTTGGACGCAGCTGCGTCAGTGGATACGGACTTCCCGATACATGGATCTGTATGCGTTGATTTTTACGGCTTTTGAGTCTTGTCCTCTTTCGGGGGAGTCTTTCAAGGAAGGGTCCGCCGTGCTACCGGATATTACAATGTATCAAATTCAAAATCCGCATTAAAAAAAGTACACTCGGTATAAGGTAGCTACGGATCGCTATGAAATGTAAGAGAGTGGATAAGCAAACAGGACATTTATTTGGATGAATATAGGAAAATAGAGCACCATTCACACCAAAAGGCTAAGTAGAATGAGTTCCAAGAGAGTGCGTACCCATAAAAATAAGCCTTTAATGGATCATCAAAAAACAGCTACGTCACAGGGCCAAAAAACCCCACCAACGCGTTTCGAGCGGGAGCTCTTTTTCAAGGACATATATTTGGAAACGTTTTATACTTCTCCAATGTGCGCTCTGTTTCAAGAAGATTATATTTTAAATGGAGTAATGTCATCTAGAGCATCAATTATTTAATACTCTTGTCTCGAACCTCTTCTAGAGATGTGTATAACAGTGTTCCAGGTTCTAAAGGTTGATATATTGATAAATACTATATTTTATTTATAAAATGTTTTACCAGGAAGTAATACATTGAGCGTTACCTCTCGTTTTCAGGTATGTCCTGGGCATAGAGTTAAGATGGCAAATAATACATGGTTACAAATATAGTTGCATAAGTGAACAGGACAAGACATAGCATATATACAAGACATAGCATGCACAGTTAGAGATAATACTGTATATATTATAGGCGTATGTAGCAGTTACAGACCAGGTTAAAATGTGAGACAGCTTTGGTGTTGAAAGAACTTAGACTGGTGGAGGGTCATATTTACTTTGCTTTGCTATTCAATAAGGCACCATCACCAAAAAAAACCTTTACCATGAATGGGCTGTAGAGTGTGTTCCAGCGATGGAATATCTCCTATGGAATAGCACCACTGTGTAGATATAGCTCACAGAACCCTACATTGGTTATATAGAGAATATTGCACTTCCCGATCTAATTGAAAGTATATCGACTGTTGGCACAGTACGTCAAAATGACCACTCAGTTACAATGTGTATTTTGGATCAAGTCACTTTTATTCTGTACATAATATTTGCACTACAATACAGTAGCAGAATTCATGCTTTCAGATGACCGGGAATAACCCTGTAGCAATAATTAGCAGTTCATTAAAAATGTGCCTGTAAAGAATGCATTTGTGAAGGCATTAAGCAGCAGGACAGACAGAGAATCATCTCTCCATATATCCTATGAAGGCATTTTATTTTAGCCATCCCCTGTTGACCATCACGCAGCACATCAGAAACACTCACCGGTATCTAATGTAATATCAGTTTATTGGACGCTGTTTCCCATGTTAATTCCTTTTCACGGGTTACACAATCTTGCCCTGTGCTGCAGCATCAAACCTGGAAGAATATCATATGTTCCATAGAACAGGGTCAATGGAAGTTTCCATGCAACAGAGCCCCGATCCGCACTATCTTAGTTTAAAGCTGCAGTTCAGGCAATATCCTGCATGTGTGTTTTTTTTAAAATAAATCAGCTCTGTAGTAAGAAAAAATACGTTTAGCATTTTCTGTTTAAAAAAAACAACAACTTTGAAAGACCAATTTTCTTGTATTCTATTTTAACAAGCATGCTTGTTCCTATAGCAACGATTTACATTCCCCATATTTAAAGATGTCGCCAAACTTTGCCGATCAATAGACGGAGAACGAATTGACCGGCAGCTATGCAGTTCTTTAGGTAATTAGAGATGGCCCACATGAAACTATTGAAGTAAAAAAATAAATAAAATAAAAAAAAAGACTGAACTGCAGCTTTAACCCTTTGTGTGAAACATAAAGTAGCTATCACGTCACAGGGCCTGGCACTCCAGGGGACCCGCGATGTAGTAACTGCCTCATGTGCTATTTTCTCTGCGCTACTGTGGAGCTCTGAACAGGATGTGGCCGGCTAAGGAATGGAAGAGAAGGACTTCTGTTCCGTCATCAGCGACGCCGCGATCAGTCATGTGACTGCAAAGTGCTGGAGGGGCTGTGACCTCTTGCACTCAAGGGGTTAATGAAAAATCCCCTAGAGCAGGCCTGCACAACTCAGTCCTTGAGGGCCGCAAACAGGCCAGGTTTTCAGGATATCCCTAAATCAGCACAGCTGGCTCAATTAGTGGCTCAGTCATACTGAGCCACTAATTGAGCCAGCTGTGCTGAAGTAGGGATATCCTAAAAACCTGGCCTGTTTGCGGCCCTCAAGGACTGGAGTTGTGCAGGCCTGCTCTAGAGCAATACCACCCATCAAATCATTGAATAGTGAAATTAACCTTGCAAGGCACAAATGATAACTGTAGGCAGATATACAAGTGTGAGGAGTCACGGGTGCCTCAACATGGACGTCCCTCTGACTTCGCCAGGTGCACCAAGATAGCCACCAAACAGGAAGTTAGCTTCTTCTTTGAACTGGTAATTGTCTACACCTGATCTAGGCCTATAAATGATCACCAGAATGACCAGTCCTTGGCCCAAACAAGGTATCTCTTTCGTTCAGTTCCTGGACCCTGTCTGTTATCCTGTTACGCTTTGCCTAGCTGAACCTCTGCCGGAACTTGGACCTTCTGCCTCTGTCTTGCTCTGACCCGTCTATGCAGCCACACCCTGCCCTGAACTGGAACCGTGACTCAACTACGCTGCTGCACCTTGTTCTGAACCTGGAACCATGACACATCTACGCTGCCACACACTGCCCTAAACCTGGAACCGTGACCCGACTACCCTGCCACACCCTGTCTTGAAGCCGGAACCGTGACCCATCTACACTGCTGCATCCTGCCCTGAACTGTGACCCGACTACGCTGCCGCACCTTGTTCTGAACCCGGAACCGGACCTGACTATTCTTGCTTGTCTAGGAACCAGATCCCAGGTCAAGGGTTGGTTACTATACCCCCTACTTCTGTCCTGCGGGTCCATCTCCTGGAGATCTCCAACGTTATACGAAGATTTTGAAGAGGGTGCATAATTGTCATTTTACGTCAGATCGTTGTGTTGCAAGTGGGGCGTTCCATGCAATTGTGCTGAATCTGAGCTATCACACTGAATAGAATAAGGCCCTCGGTGTGGTGCTATCTCCACCTATAACAAAGTAAGAAACATAGGGGTCATTCAATAAACGCGGCCATTTTTATAGCTTATTATCAATTATTCCCTTCACTGGCTGGCCTATCTTCAGTATCTAAACCAAGGTAAGCAGCGGGCACTCCAGCATTTGAAGAAAAAAAGATTTATTAAACACGTCAATCCTACGCATTTTGATCCCGACAGAGCGAAACGCGTAGGATTAACGTTTGTTCAATAAACACTTTTTTCTTCATCTGCTGGAGTGTCCGCTACTTATCTTGGTTTGGACTGTCCACTCAGGATCTACTGCAGGATTAGATCCCTGTCAGCATTTGGTACACTATATTTATGTTCCAGTGGGAACTTACTTTACTTACAGTGAGTACTTATAGGGGTGCATGCTCTATACTACTCTTTTCTCTAGTACCTTCCTGTCTTCAAACTGGAGTATGTTTAGTCAGTAGAAAGTATACAAACTGATCTAGTATTCAATGATGAAGCCCATTATTGTTGTCATGTTTTGGTATGCAAACGGACGTCTTTACATCTCCGTCTGTCTAGAAATCTCCCAGTTCGGTATGAACAGTGCGGTCTGGGAGGTTTGGCTGCGGCAGGTCACCTTTTGACATTAAGCCGTTCGCGTGACACCCAACGCCATCTTTAAATCTCAATGTCCCACACGGCCAAGAGGCCCACATGCTTGCCGCCCATGCGCCCTCATCATTGTTCCGCACTCCCGCCACGCCGAGTTCCACACCCGCCACGCCATCTTTATATGGCAGCCGCGAGGGGCATTGAGATTTAAAGATGGCCGTATCTTGCCATTTTGCCGCCATCTTTAAATCATGGGAATGGGACATTTGGCCGTGACCAAAGAGCCACCAGTGGTCTGCCGCCACTACAGCTCACCCATTCCGTGTACAGTGCCACTAACAAAAGCAATATATATTGCATTTATCATGGCTATTTGTTGCACTAACTTGGTCTGCTAGGCCTACATTTGTTTTAAAATCTTTTTGATTTAAAAACAAAAGGGGAAAAAACACAACACTTTTTAAAAAAAAATGTGTTATATGAAAAAGTGCTTTTACTTGATTGAATTTCCAGAATCTGTTGCTAGGTGGGACTGCAGCAGAAATAAATTAAAAAAAATGTTCAGTAAAACCAAAATGTCATTCAAAACAAGTTGATTATTTCCTGTGTGACGGTCGTGCATCGTTATAAATCTGAATGAATCAAATGAAATTCGGTGTAAAAATGCAAATGACTTTGCAGGTTCAGTATTTCCTTGTTATAGCGGCAGACAAACCATGTGCAGTTTCTGTGACAAGTATAGTTGCTGCCTCTCTTCCTCTCTTCCTTTTACTTACAGTAGACACAGAAGAACAAATACATGAGGATCGTGAAAAGATGATTGAATCAGGTCCCCGGACTGGACCTCTGACAACATGAGGAATTATTGTGTCTCGTTGCCTGTAAATGAGTAAATAAACCCTAAATGTCCTATAAGCTGCCACTCTCTCTCCGCGGAGATAACAAAGGCTATTTTCAGAGCTGATAACGTTTGAACGTCGATTCCGTTCAATTAGCCTCGCCCGGAATAGAATCAATAATGTATCAAATGTTGAGAGCTGATTGTCTGCCAGCAGTAACTTGGCAAATATCTCCCCAGTCATTCCCGACATATGAGAAAATGATTCAGTGTTTGTCTTCAGCTTAGAGCTTCTTCCCCGGCTGCAATCAAAATATTATGTGAGAATTGTAAAGGATGATGCTCTGAGACAACCTTGTTAGATGAGACATTTGTCTCTGGCAGAGGTATATTTACTGATCATACTGCTGTCTCGCTGACGTGAAAGGTAAATGGATCAGTCGTACATATTACGCTTCTACTTTTATTGTTATGGGGCTAAAGTAGCAGCTCTGGGGTAATGTCACTGACCTTTGAAGTGGGTGAGCCTCGTTTGGATACCAGTTAGCTCTTCTAGTGGCCTCGGGCAAGTCACGTTATCTCACTGTGCATCAGGTACCAAAATTAGATTGTAAGCTCTACAGGGCAGGGACTGGGTGTGCCTGCAAAAAGTCTGTGTACAGCACTGAGGACACTGTCAACAGTATAAAAGACAAAAATACTGTTATCACTATTGATAATACTAGACTATAAGCATGGAAGATTGCAGTATAAGACTGCAGGACACGTTGCGTTTAGTTTGGTAAAAATGTACATTGGAGATTCAGTATGTCTCTCTGTAGGTCATTTTAACTCTTTCATGATTGGGAAGGCTACGGTAGTGTAACAGGTGCTCGCCACAAAATGGATGGGACCGCGGGGTAGCCTTGTCCTTTTGTACCATTTGTAATGGCTATGTCATGGGTTAATTTGTGTGTTTATGGTACTGCAAATTTAGGCCTGAAAGTGCAACAGCCCAATAACTTCCAAGGGCCCTTATTGTATAAGGTATGATAATACTGACGTGCTGCTATCACATGGGAAGCGATATTTTAGCAAACCCTCTAACTGTCCCTATTTAGCAGGAACACCACATGTTCTGGCTCCTGTTAGAGCAGCTGCACCTACAGTATTACACAGAAAGTTTTGTGCATGCGGTAAGCTGCAGGTTATGAGACTTCCTTGGGGATTGCATGGATGTACCTCTATCCAGCACGAGTACAGGAACAACGGCGATACCTGTTTTATACCCACAAAATGTTGGAGGTCTGAATTAAATCCTTGGGAATTTTCATGTGATAGCTACAGATTGGTGCAATCAAACCATGCAGAACAAGGGGAAATACCTATTGGTTTCATATACTGTAGAGTCTCATAGATAAAGAAAGTAACAAAGGAGGGAGAGGGAGTAGGGTGTATGATGTCTTTTGTATCACTATTTTGTACATTGTTGATGTATGATGTATCTCTGGGTAGGGGTAGGACCCGATAAAGAACCCTGAGAGGTTGGAAAGCCTGTAACACATCAACTACTTGTTGGTCCAATAAAAAGGTAATTTAAATGGTGAATTTAAAATTTGCTGCACCGGGCCGCCTCCTCCTGCAGCGCTGCCCTCCTTCTACAGTGTTGCAGCGTTAAATGACGCCACATTGGCACGCGATTACATGTTTCCATGACAATCTGATACCATGTGACGTCATGTTGTCAGGCCAATGCGTTGCTATCTGACATTACAGCATCATTTGACGCTGCAATTCCACGCGAAGGAGAAGGTGAGAACTTTACGGAGGCCCCACGCTCTCCCCCGACAATCAGTGGGGAAGAGAGTCTGTACGCCGACCCCAAATTTTGCCGCCACAGGCCCTGGCCTAATGGGAAATCCGCCACTGGCCTTACTTACTCCCTCCCCTTCTTTTATTACTACATGGAAGAAAGGACCAGCAAAGCTCCCCACCCTTCTCTGCCATACTGTAGCTAAGGAGAGGAAGAATTCAGACTCGGTTCCAAAGATGCAGTGATCGGTTATAAAACAGTGTTTACAATTCTCTATTTTAAAGTAGTTACTCAATCCTTCTCGGAAAAGAAACGTAATTCTCCCACAATTTTTAAAGTTTTATTGGGTTTACACAAATTATACCGATTAACATTACATCTCATCTCATTTTTCGAAATCAACAAACAATATCCAATGATCACAACCCATCAAAATCCCCGAAGGGGGGGTAGAGAGGAGGGAGGGGAGAGGGGGGCGGAGGTTCTCTTTAATCTTTTTGGTCCAAGTCTTCCATCTTTTGTCATCTCCTTGCAGCCATCTTGTGCCTTAACCTCTCCCATGCGGTCTCGATCACCTATTATCGTCACGAGGGTCAGGTTTTAACCCCCTAATCTTCAATGTCTTTGTAAACTATGATTCCCTCAGTCAGTCAGAGGGGAATGCATTTATTTCTATCAAAGCATAACTGTGGCACCGTTCACCCCTGGGATATCTGTTTGGGCCAGTCATAGTAGCCAAACTTTTTGGAATTTGGCGCCAGTGTCATTAACTAGACTGGTTAGTTTTTTCCATCTGCAGACAAACCAAATTCTACTTTGAATTGTAGTAATACATGGAATTTCATTTTGCTTCCATACTGCTGTGATCTCGCATCTCGTTGCTATTGCAACTAATTTATTTTTGACCCTGGCTAATCCCTGAGTTGGTCTGTTTAATAGGAAGAGCTACGGGTCCATGGGAATGGTGAGGCCCAATATCCTCTGTAGCCAATCTTTAATCTACTCGCACAGGGGCACAACTCGAGGGCAAGACCACAGCATACAGTATGCAGCTCTTTCTCCACATTGTTTAGGACACATTGGTGGTAATCTCATTAACACCTTATATGCGTTCTCCTTTACTGTCGTGCAAATCGAACTCTTGGCCACCACCAAAAAAATCTCATCCCAGTCTTCCTCGTCTAATACCTCTCCCAAGCCTGACTCCAATTAGGACATATACTGTAACTTTCGGGAACACTCCGAGCTCGAACAGGTCACTTCCTTGTACATTTGAGAGGTTAGTCCCCTAGTGTCTGTTTCCAAAATACAGAGATTTTCGAAATTTGTCAATGCAGGACGGGGCAGCAATTTGTTGAAGAATGCCCTAATCTGGAGGTATCTGAAAAATTCTGAATTGGGAATGTCTTTGTCTGACTTAATTTGCCCAAATGATTTAATATTGATTCTACCCTCTAGATTTTTGAGTCTTAAAAGCCCTTTTTGTTTCCAAATCGAAAAATCCTTACCATTCAGACCCGGAGCAAAGTCAAGGTTGTCAAATAGAGGGGTACTTAAAGAGTATTTGGTAGTCAGTGAGCACATTAATTTAGCAGCCCCCCAAACTGCTAATGAGCTGGTCATCGAGGAGAGCGGTTCTCGTATGGACATATGGGTCATATTGGGTGGTCAGATTAGATCATGAAGCTCCAGAGGGGCACACATATCCCTCTCTACTGCCACCCAACATTTAAATGCAGGGTCGCCATGCCACTGTGCAATTTGACATAATAGGGCCGCTTTGTAGTATGATAAGAAGTAAGGTACTGCTAGTCGCCTGATAATGTTGGTCTCTGTAGGATCTTCCTCCTCACTCTTGGTCTTTTATCATTCCAGATAAACTTTGTTATTAAGGATTGCATTCAAAGTATGTCCTTCCCAAGTACTGGTACTGGGAGGGTTTGGAATAGGTACAGGATCTGGGGAAGTAAATTCATTTTGAAACAATAGAGCAGCGTAGCGCAAACTGGGGTGCGCGCCCCCGGGGGTGCGTGGCAGTTGCAGAGGCCCCACGCTCTTCCCCAAAGGCATTTAAATTAATGCTGGGGATCGAGTGAGGCCTCTTCAACTTCACTTAACTTCACTTAACTTCTCTTCAGTGACGCGTCGCCATGGCAACGCTGCATCAACTGACGCCGCGGGGTCATGTGACGTCATGTTGGCATGGCAACGTGACTCCGTGGTGCCATTTGACGCCAGAGAGACGATAAGGGAGGGGGGGCACGAGCAGGGAGGGAAGCAGGAAAGGAGGCGCACGCTGGAAAGATTGCGCACCGCTGAAATAGATCTTACCTATCCACGAGATATTATATTTGGACCACGTTTGAATGTTCCCTCTCAGCATTTAAAGTAATTTGGGATAGTTTTCTCCATTTAGGGTTTTATAGTTATTCGTAATCTGAACTCCCAAATATTTAAGGGCGCGAGGCTGCCATTTAAAATTGAAATTTATATCTATCAATTTTTCCACTGCCTTGGGTAAATTTATATTTAGGGCCTCAGACTTCGACTGATTAATTTTGAATCCAGATATCTTATTGAATTTCCCCAGAAGACTGAACAAGTTAGGCAGAGAGGTGAGGGGTTTTGATAGCGTTAAGATAATATCATCCGCATACAGTATAAAGCCACCTTATGTTTCTGGTCTTCAATTTGGATTCCTGTTATGTCTGAGTTCTTCCGAATTTGGGCTGCTAGTGGCTCCATGCTTAATGCGAATAGCAAGGGCAAGAGTGGACAGCCCTGTCTTGTGCCACTCTTAATTTCGAAAATATCGGATGGATAACCCTGATGTGTTATTCTTGCCGCTGGTCTGGAATTCAGTGCCTTGATTGCTTTTAATATTCTACCCCCAAAGCCGAATGCTCCAAGCATAGCATTAAGGTATGGCAAATCGATCCTGTCAAAAGCTTTTTCGGCATCTTGACTCAAAACAATAACTTGGATCTTTTTTGTATTAGCTATCTCAATCCGATTAATAATTAGTCTGGTGTTGTCCACCGCCTGCCTACCCTTTATAAATCCTGCTTGGTCAGGATGAACCAGTCTAGGCAGGATATGGCTTAGTCTGTTAGCCAGCATTTTAGAGTAAATTTTGATATCTGAGTTTATTAACGAGATTGGTCTATAGCTTTTGCAGTCCGCTGGATCTTTATCTTGTTTGTAGATTAATGAGATAGACGCTTGAAGCATCTGCTCCGGGAAGGAAGCACCCGCCAGCACTGTACTGAACATGCGCAGAAGGTGGGGGGCTAGCAATTTTATAAAACATTTATAGTATAAATTAGAGAATACATCAGGACCTGGTGCTTTGGATGGTTTTAGTTCCTTAATTACTTGTGTTAATTCTTCTATGGTGAAATCCTGTTGTAGCCCTTCTCTCTCCTCTCTGCTCAACCTAGGAATATCCGAGTCAGACAGAAAGTCTCTCATAGCCTGACTCCCCTTTACATTATGTGTGACCTTCTCCCCATTATATAGAGTTCCATAGTATTTCTTAAACTCTTCTACTATCAATTTAGGGTTTGGGGTGGTATTAATGGCTTTCAACCGAATTGCCTGTATATGATAATTTGCCTGTTTGTTTTTAATTTTATTAGCTAGCAGGGTATCTGGCTTAAGAAACAAATAACAGACAGGTGCACTAAGGGATAATGAACACTTTATTTAAACACTCTAATAAAAAACAAGACAGTATGCCCACTGTCTTGTTTTTTATTAGAGTGTTTAAATAAAGTGTTCATTATCCCTTAGTGCGCCTGTCTGTTATTTGTTTCTTTTGTCTGTGAGCCCCCCCTGTGGGAGCTCACCTTTATAGGGGATGCGTGGAACCACCCCAGACTAACGGCTGCAAGAGGGACTTTTTACAGTGGCATCTTTAGCGCGGAACAACATATCTATCTTAGGGTATCTGGCTTGTTTACTTTTTCAAAAAACTTCCTCTTAGACCAGCTCATGGAGTTCTCATCCTGGGAGGTCAATAGCATATTTATCTCTATTCTGACATCTTTCAACTCTTTCAAGGAGTCAGGTCTATTATTACATTTATGTAGGGCAGAAAGCTCTTTACATTTTGCTTGTAGTTTCGCAATTTTGCCTCTTTTTCTCTTTTCCGCCCTGCAGCAATGCTGGTAAGGGTACCTCTGAGTGTGGCCTTAAGGGCTTCCCACAGGGTGATGTCCACACTACCTAGATTGGTTCTGAAAAATTGGTCCATCTATTGACCTTCTGAAACACCTCTGGGATTTTTATAATTGATTCATTTAGTTTCCAGTTTGCTCCAGGTCTGTTTAAATTAATTTGGGCGCACCGTAATTCTATTGGTGCGTGATCTGACCACGAAATATCATGGATCCACGTAGAGGAGATCTTTGGGACCAGTCTGTGTGATACAAAGAAGTAATCTATTCTGCTGTAACTGGAGTGTGGGTGTGAGTAAAATGTATATCTTTTGTCTGTCGGGTGTAATTCCCTGCAGATGTCAGTCAGTTGATTATCCCGCAATCCTTTGCTAAGTGAGTCCGTGCCTTGCTTTCTGAGCACCTTACTCTCTTAGATTTGTCTAGGCCGGGGTCTATGGCTTTGTTGAAATCACCCGCTCGAATTCTGTAGCCTTTGGCCACCTAATTTAATATATTGAAAAATGATGCAAATAATAGCAGGTCGGACTCACTTGGCAAATATACATTACCAATAGTTAAGTACTGGCCATGTATAGTTCCAATTAGGATCAAAAATCTACCATCTTTGTCTTTTTTTGTCTGCTCCATTACCTGTTGTGGAATAAAATCGCTACACCTCTCTTTTTGACGGTGGCCGAAGAAAGAAAGCATTGTCGAAACTGTTTCTCAATAAACATAGGAAAGCTGCTGATGCTAAAATGTGTTTCTTGTAGTAATATGATGTTGGCCTTCTTCTGTTTGTAATCTGCTAATGCTAACCGTCTTTTGCTTGGGCAGTTAAGGCCCTTCACGTTATGTGAGATAATGTTTACAGACATCTTAACACACAGTATCTTTGGCTTACCAACTCTGCAACATGGTGTGTCCCGAACCGATGGAGATGCTGCAACCATCTTCTGAGAACTCTGACCCTCCAGTTGGACCAGGGAGGGGGGTGGGAAGAGGTAACTTATGGGCAGGGAGGGGTGAAACAAAAAACAGGAATGAGCCATATATTGTCCAATATGACCATGACTCCTCTGCCCTTGGGTGGGAAGAATCCACTAGTCCCAAAAAAGATAGGAACCAGTGACTTGCATGAAAAAAGCACGCAAGTTCCCAGGGGTCTTGTTTGGAAGCGTGGGTGAGACCCACGCCATCCTTCAACAGGAACATGTGAATGACTGGGGCCGTACCTCTCCTCCTCCGATGCCGGCTTAACATTTTCAGCAACTTGCATTAATAAAACAGCATACATGTCTGACTCAAATTGTCTTTGACATTCAACTTTCAATGATGAAACTAGACCCTAAATATGCCTGTCTAGTATGTAGGATAAAATACTCATTACAGGTCTCGGTGGAACCTCAGTGTCTTGTGGGAAGATGACCCACTCTCCTCTTCATTGGGTAACTATGCTCATGCTGCTTGACATAGGTGACCCCCCCCCCAGAATATTTTAACCTTCTAATATTGTAGCCTTTCCTAAACATGGTTATATATAACAGTAACTGTTAACCTGAGTGTACTTAATGGGATATTTATATTTATATAAGGCTAAACTAAGCCTACAGGGTCCATATTGCACATAACCTCAGACAGTTCTTTTAAGACTAAATGATAATTCTGGTGTGAGGTTGTACATGCGACTACATCTCCTTAAATTGTTAATTGTCTTTGGTTGGTCGCCTTTTCTTTGTTCTTTCATGCCGAGTTCCTCACTTCAGACCAGGACTGCTCAGGTGAGGCAGCTGCTTCATGCTGATGAGTGAAGTCCGATTTTATTCCTATTTTTTCCAGGGTTTCTTTGCTGTCCTCCAGGTATCTCATGGAGAAGGCCTTTCCATTTTTTAGGACCATCAGGTCGAAGGGAAACGGCCATCTATATCTGACACCTTTTTCCCTCAGAAGTTTGGTGATCGGTTGTAACTGCCTTCACCTACTTAGCGTAGTAGGCGATAAGTCCTGAAAGATTTGCAGGTTAATTCCCTCAAATGCATTGGATGGGGCATTCCTTGTAATTTGGCATAGTTCCTCTTTGGTTTTAAAATCATGGAACCGCATAATTATGTCCCTTGGTGGATCCTCGGGCTGCGGCTTGGATCTCAAAGCCCTGTGACCTTTATCTAATTGCTATTCGGCTTCTGTTTTGGCGGGAAGCAGGGAAGTTAACCACCTTGAGATGAATTCCTCGGTATCCGTAATAGTCTCATGGACCCCTCTAAGTCTTATATTATCTCGTTTGTCTCTGTTTCCAGAGTATTCTTGGCGATCCGCGATATCCGCATTCTGAGTTTTTAGGTACGCCGTTGTTTTTTCATTTTTACGGAGAGCTTTGCTGATTGAATCCAATTTTTTTCCAGCTCATCTGTGCGGTCTCCGATGTGGGTAATATCACTTCTCAGCTCTTTCAGTTCTGCCTGGAATAGGGACTTCAAATCGTTAAACAGTTTATTGAGGCCATTTTTCAGATCACTCTTTGTGACCAATTCCCTGCCTGTGCTTGCGCTTCTTTCTCTCTCTGACTCACTCTCTGAGTCAGAGCCATAGTTGGATGCTGAGGCTTGAGCTTTCCCTGCACTCGCCATGTTTGGATTTTGAAAGTAGTTTTTTTTTAAATTCAGTGTCTTTCTTCTGTTCTGATGGGTTCTTATGGGCTCATAGATTTTGTAAATTATCCTTCCTGGACCATGTTTTTAAAACCGTTTTTGCATATACATTATGTACAAAAGTGATTTTTTTAATCAATTTTTATTCATGTTTGTACATTTAAAAGAACTTCTTTTAACGGTGTTTCAGGGCTGTTTATTTTAATTTTCATTGCGTGGTTGAATGTCGGCTGTTTGATTCTTTATTCTTTATCATGCAGGGCCAGAGCGGAGCTGCCATTCCCGCAGCCGACGCGCATGCGGCCATTGTAAACATTACAAATAAAGTCCCCGTCTTGCTGGGGTTTTTTTTAATAGCAGCAATAGTGTAGGTGAGGGGACTATTGTGGCGTTAAAGGATTTTATTTGCAGAAGATCTGGGTTCTGCAGTGTGCTTTGTTATGTTACAATTACTTACTGCTGTATATGCCACTTACGTTTTCCTCCCTTCAAATCTCCCTCCGCCCCAAGCTTCTATCTGGGCTCCAACAATTTCATCTTGTCCAATGTAGCCCCGGCGCCGGGCACGGATCGGGTGTTCCCCCGATGCTCTCTCCCCCGGCCGGGGACCTACTTGCTCAGGTAGGGCCTCTCCCAACTCCCAGGACCCCACGGTATCTCTTACCCTCTGTAGGAGGCGACTCTCCGCTCGCGCTCGCCCCATTGTAGTAGCTCGCCGGAGACAAGATGGCTGCGCTGTCTCCTTCCTCGGGCCTCCTGCGCCTGCCACTCACAGGTATTGATTAGCTGTGTTGCATGGGGGGCGGGGGTGGTCTCCTTCTGTGCCCACCACATTTAGTTAAGATTTATTTTGTGATCATTTCTTTATGGTGTGGGCTGGCCCAAAGGAGCGTGCGGTGGTTGTTGTGAAAAATTAGATTGCGTGGCCTCTTCGGCATTCACTTATGACCAGGCTGAACAGGGAAAAGGGAACCCGCCAGTCCCTCTTATTGCTCGGATTTTGTCCCCCGCCGTGCGTCTCTCCCGTGGTAGCCTTTCTCTGTCGAGCAGGTGGGGGGGGGGGGGGGTTGTCATCAGCCCTGCGTTGCGATCTGGTCGCAGAAGTCTGGGGATAAGGATGAGGAGTGTGGCCTCTGTCTGCTAGGCCCCAAGTTACAGCTTTTGGTTTTTGAGCGAAATAATGTTAAGAAATCTCAATCTTGGGCTCTAAATGATCCTCTTTTCAAGTACTACCCAATTTTAATAAATGTTGTTATTTTCAGCCAAATTTGAGTTAGGATTGCTCTGGATTATAAATCTGCTGTGAGGAGCTTCAGATAAACACAGCCATCACTGTAAAGCTCCAGGCCACGCTCACCACAATTTCTTTTTTAAAGGAAATGGTGGTAACCTGAACCCCAATAAAGAAGGAGGGAAAAGAGAAGCCCATAACTAACAGCCTCTTAAATTAATTAAAAAAGCTGTTAATGGGACAAAATGCCTTATGTCTATGGGAAGAACTTGGTTAGTTATGCAGAGAGTTCAGCAAGCTTGGGGAATCTGCTGTACATTAGCACAGCCATTCCCTGCTACTGTTGTCCTTCTTGTCTGCCTTATTATGTTGAGTTCAGTTCCCCAGTCTGGAGCTTGAGGTCCAGCTGCTTACTGTATAATAATTATATTATACTGTGTGTTTATTTCAACCAATATTGCCGACCCTTCAATGGTTCATCCCAGTATCCACTGGGTAGATTTATTTTATCATACAAGCACCAATTATTTCCACAAAATAATGTACACCAAAGTATCCCTAATTCTGTGCAGAGACCCAACTTGGCAGGCGTCTGATTGGGTAGGATGTAGACAAAAAGACAAAGGCAAAACTTTAATGTAGGCCGTGTACTGAAATATTTGCTAACAATAAAGTTACAGGATTGCTTTAACATCTAGTCTCAACCATGTGCTCTCTCTATTCATTATATTCATAAGATGCTTCCCCTGATACCAGCTGGGTATTGTCATTGCCTTGCACAGCGCCAGAAAGCTATTGGTACGAAGGTTCTTTCACGTACATTTTACCCTATCCGTTTAACATACAAAATAATACACCTTTCTCTACAGTAAGTTACAAAATGCAGTGAAAAGAAAACACAATTGCTCCCATCTCCAAAATAGCAAATCTTTAGAAAATGGTTCTTTTATTGAATGCGAAAGCAAACCCCACACTTGCCCTTGTCTCTATAATGAGACGGAATAGTTATGGGCTGAACAACGAAGGGAAGCGGGCTTATCAGTGAAACATTTTTATATTTTTATTTCAAACGCGATGGATTACTGGGGATGAATATCTGCAAGCCTTACATTTACCATTACGCATTTTCCGTTGCATTTGAACATACTTTAGTAACAAAGTGTCATTGTAATTGAGGTTGAAAAAAGTAATAAGTCCTCCTAGCCCAAACTATATTTGACCGACGCGTTTCGTGCCTACAGGTTTAATTGCATGCATAAAATGCTCCAGGAGGACCCTGCAGTACTTAATGTAATGAGAGAGGAGACAGTGTTCAGAGAAAAGTTAGAGAGATTCAAATATGTAAATGGCTTTTATGCTTTTTAATATAGATAATGGGGTTTGACCTTCTAGCCTGAATTAGTTTCTATGTTTGGTACTGCTAGAGTCATCTTTTGCTAGAGCCCATTTTAATGTCATATTTAGAGAAGAGATCTTTGCCGGCAGGAAAGGGAACCGTTGCATGACATGTTCCAACACATGGAATTGAGATAAGATAAGAAGAAAGGTGGAAATACAAAGATAAGAGGATAGGGAAGCAACGGGAGAGAGAAGAGAGGACGCACGGAACAGAGGCAAGGAGAAGAGAGATCACAGGAAAGAGAATGGGGTGAGCTGGCTTTGGAAAAATACGAGGACGTGCTAGAAAAATATGCTCCAAAACTGATGTAAATAGTATCATTTTAACACTGTGTGACTCGGAGCAATGCATCTTGGTACATTGACGCAATCGTGTGCCATCAGCGTTTTGGGGAGGTTGTAGGAGGCGTTAGGGGAGGAGAAAGAGCAATTATATAATATGTCTACAAACTTGCACTTATGGCAGGTGCAATTTTCCTCGGCCTTTGCATTAAATAAATCTGCCAGGTTTGGGTGGCGTTAACCTCTGCTCAAAAGAGATTGGCGCCAAATGCAAGAAGTGGGTGTACATGAGAAAGAGGAGAAATTACTCTAAATTGCATTGAGAGGCGGAAGAGATGGGAAATATGGACTTGTACTGGGATATACCATGAACTGTGGTATTGCCAACCGGGGGAACTATTGCAAAGTAACTCCCATTAAAGTAAATGGGATTGTGCGCTGATCGGAACTATCATAGTTCAACGAATGGCCCCCATGGCCAAGTGAATATTAAAAAAAACAGAATTAATTAACACAAAAGTGTAAAGTTCATATCCGCCAGTAATAAGTTATACATTCTTCTTGCACACCGGGTGCTGTAGGTTTTAAGTAGAGAATCACAAATGTGATTAATTTTACATTAATTTACATTGTTAATGTTCAATATAATGAAATAATGACCGTGTAGAGGGGGTGTTGTTCAGGTGTTGTTTCACACAAGTCATATAATTTATTTCCCACACATTCAGAGCCATCTAGTTATCTTACGTTCCTTAGCATCTGCCTTGTCCGATGCAGCTCGGGAGAAACAGGTGCAAGAGAAGTTGGCAGTCAGCACTGTGCATGTGTTTCATTGAAAGGTTTGGAAGCTGAATTACATTTATTTTCAGCGGTAGGTTGCCTAATGATTACATTGGAGTCCAAATTAGCACTGTAAAAGTTGGGAAAGCAGCAATATGCAGTTATGGAGAAACATTTCCAAAGTGTCTTCTAGTCCTATGTGATTAGCCTCACCGCATAAAGAGCAACTGTGCTCTGTTAGCAAACAAGAACAGCGGAAAATTACCTCAGCCAACACGAACAGCATTTATTGTGATCTTGGAGCTGTGGAATTATAATTTCAGCTCAGTGTAAACGTACTGATGTGTAGAGAAGTACAGTCCTTTCCTGGTTTGGTGTGTGGATTTATTCTCACATTGTTGAGACTATTCTTTAAAGAAGTCCTGCACAGAATTAATTGATTCGTTGGAAAATAAATATACAAATAGCAGGCCGCCCCCAACAGGTATGCGGCGACCGTCGCATAACAAGACTCTGACGCCCTCCCCCTATTGGCCCAAAATTGGGGTTAGGATGTATTTGAAGGGCTTTGCAGGGTGTTATAATTTATTCTACCAGCATTACCTGGAGTCATCAGTTTGCTCACCCACCGCAGATTGAGTTGGGTAATAGGTCAGTGTAGTAATGGATGAATTGTTGCTCTTGGTTAGGTCATAATAGGTTCAATAGTAGAAAGGCAACGGGCGCTTGTAGAGTTGAAGAAATTTTTTTATTTTCTTTATTAGTTTGACATATTCTTCTTATGCGTTTCGGGCCCAGCTGGGACTGAAACGCGTAGGAGAAATATGTATAACTCAATAAAGAAACTTTTTTCTTCAACTCTACGAGTGCCCATTGCCTTTCTAGTATTGAACGTATTCATACAACAGGATCAGACCCCCTGACACCAAATGGTACTCCACTACTTATTTGTTTTGGTACCATGAGTACTAAAGGAGTGCAAGCTCTAAAATTCCTTTTTTCATGTCATAATATAATATAGGGAAACTGGACAAACAGTATATCATACTCCAAAAAAGAGGTGGCCAATCTTAAACCCAGCAGTGGTGTGAAACGAGCTATTTGTCGGTATGACAAGGTAACTTAAGTGGGTTTAACCCTTTGGGTGCCCTATTGATGAGTTCTGGCACTAAAGGGGCCCCATGACCTAGTAGCTATACCCTACTTGTTTTTCTAGGGGAGAGACACAGGAGTGCAGAAATGTCACTAAGTAGAACAGAACAGAAGGACTCCTCCCCCCCTCCCCCTTTTCCATTATGGCACAATCACATGATCACTCTGGCACTCAGAGGGTTAGACTAGTGCTTTGTTGTTTAGCTTATGGATATTTTTTTACCCTAGGAACTCACAGACTAGTGAATGGCCTCTGCAGATTTTCATTTTTATCCTGCTTTCTGAATTATTTATATACCAGAGAAGTGCATCCCTCATTATACTCTATATGTGAAATAATACAACATCCTATTACTTGCCAATTCAGTAACACAAGCTGTGTGAAAACGGAGTGGACCTTCTCGCTTTCATTTCAGACTGTCTCTTCGACCTTTAAATGGATAGGCAAATCTTGTAATTAGGAGTGGGCGTTTTCCCGTCCCTTGTTTTTGAAACATGTCACTGATGAAATGTTTTAACTCCTCACATTTGAATAGTCTACGTAATTTGAATTTTAAAAAGGACCTAACATTCTGTGCCGAGCCTGTAAGATATTCAGCTGTTCCACAGCAAGAAGAAATAGTCATTTAACACATTTGCTGTAACGATGCAGTCTCGCTTACTGCAGGAACAAAGACACAGATGTGTGAAGCTACATTAGACGATTTTTCGTTCTAATAATCCTAACACCTCTCCTAAAGGGAATAACTTAACCATAAACAAGAGTTAGCCACCGAAATAGTGTATCGATACATTTCTCCGGATGTGAGGCTCACACGTGTGCAAATAAGATGCAAATAAGATGCGAACGAACCATTAGCCTAATATTGCAGATGCACTATATTCCATCAATTCTAGTGCAGGGAAATAACGCTACGATAAACAGGTCACACCTACACCGTGCCGTTATTCAAAGCCAAACCCTGATTATCGTTACGTCATTTCAACGACCATTAGGTAACATATTGCCTATGAAGAATTAACAATGTGACATTTATAAAAACAGTGAGCCTAATACAGGAGTGGCCAGCTCTAGACTTCAAGGGCCACCAACAGTTCAGGCTTTCAGGATATCCCTGCTTCAGCACAGGTGGCTGAGACACTGATTGAGCCACCTGTGCTGAAGCAGGGATATCCTTAAAACCTGACCTGTTGGTGGCCCTTCAGGACTGGAGTTGGCCACCGTTGGCCTAAAACAGGTATAAATGATGCAGCTTCTCATAGGGGAATTTTTGGGGTACTTAACATAGCCTAAAGCATGGGTACGCAAACTGGGGGGCGCAAGATTTTCCAGGGGGCGCAGGCTGTTACAGAGGCCCCCCCACTCTTCCCCAAGGCATTTCAATTAAATGCAGGAGGATCGCGCGAGGCCTCTGCAACTTCCCTTACCTTGTCTTCGGCATCGCGGCATCAAATGACATCGCGGGGTCATGTGACCCCGCGGCGTCATTTGACGTCGGAGATAAGGTAAGGAAGGGGTCACGAGCAGGGAGGGAGAGCAGGCAGGGGGGGCGCAGATGGATATGTTGCGCACCCCTGGCCTAAAACATAATTTCATTACTCATTACAAAATATATCATGTTGGTTATTACGCTCATACACCAGGTGTGTATGGCTTGGCCTAATAAGGTTTAGGTGCTCAATATTTTATTTATTTATTTATTTATAAAATATTTTACCAGGAAGTAATACATTGAGAGTTACCTCTCGTTTTCAAGTATGTCCTGGGCACAGAGTAAAACAAATAATACATGGTTACAAGTACAGTTACATAAATGAACAGGGTATACATTATATATAAGACATTGCGTGCACAGTTAAAGAAAATGTATATTATGAGCGTACTGTATGAAACAGTTACACAGGTTAAAATGTGAGACAGCCTTAGATTTGAAAGAACTTAAACTGGTGGTGGATGTGAGAGTCTCTGGTAGGTTGTTCCAGTTTTGGGGTGCACGGAAGGAGAAGGAGGAACGTCCGGATACTTTGTTGAGCCTTGGGACCATGAATAATCTTTTGGAGTCTGATCTCAGGTGATAAGTGCTGCAGGTGGTAGGGGTGAGGAGCTTGTTCAGGTAGCTGGGTAGCTTGCCCATGAAGAATTTAAAGGCAAAACAGGAAAGGTGAACTTTGCGCCTAGACTCTAGTGTTGACCAATCTAGTTCTTTGAGCATTTCGCAGTGATGTGTGCTTAGCAGCATTAGCAAACGAGCCATGCCAATACCATGTTACGTTTCTTTGTAAGGAACCCCAACCCTCTCTAATAGCGCGTCTGAGATCAGATCATTGTAAGCAACCCCAACCCTCTCTAATAGCTCGTCTGAGATCAGATGCATTGTAAGGAACCCCAACCCTCTCTAATAGCGCGTCTGAGATCAGTGGCATTGTAAGGAACCCCAACCCTCTCTAATAGCGCGTCTGAGATCAGATGCATTGGAAGGAACCCCAACCCTCTCTAATAGTGTGTCTGAGATCAGATACATTGTAAATTCTTTTGTATAAAACTAGCGGAAACCCTGTTAAAAATCACTGGTTTACATGAATACAAATATCATTTGGAAGTAAAAATGATCAGATGCATTGTAAGTGTAACCATCCTTGCCCGGCAGCAGGGAGATTACATTGGTGTGCAGTATTTGGCTACCCAGCATAGTTTGTCTTAATTCAGGGATCTGGGTGATGAGGTAGGAAGGGGGAAAACAAAGTCAAGTAGGATTCGTACTACAATGAATTTTGATTTCTCAGAATAGTTGTGTGAGAAGTGAGGAACTTGTTGAGTAAATATAGTTTACCTGCTCGAATACAGGCAGGAACAGGCATATAACACGCTGGGGTTTTTTTTTAGTCTGCCATTAAAAATATCTCTGAGGCTGCCCTTAAGTCCAAAAGTAATATACTATTTATCTAGCTACTGAAAGTTCAACACCGGGTTAGTAGAAATGACATACATAATGCATTTTGTCAAGCAGAGCACCTGAGGGATGCAAACATGTCCACTACAGACGCCAGGACAATTTAACTCGAGGTCTAATCTGTTCAGAATTGCTGTGAGGCTTCTAGGAAAGAGATTTTTTTCTCTCCCCCTTTTAGATCCATTTTCTTCCATTTCCATACAAGTTTGGCTTTATTCCAACTGCACATATATATGAAGCGACTAAAAAGTGCCGGGGTCATTTCAAGAGCGTAGCATTTATAAATTCTTGGCTGCAGCACGGCAGTCTTCTAATTGCGCCCTCGATGAGCGCATTACAATGTAATTCTCAAGTCGTCGGTAGTTTTTCAAACAAAGAATGTTAATAGAGAGTAATTCTAGGCTCTGTTTAGCAGGGAAGGTTGTACATTTTAGAAGGTAGATACCTTTCCATTAGCGCCATTCATAAACCTTGGGCACTGTAGGGATGGATGTTTGAACGCATGCGGACAGCTACTAGCCATTAAACACTACTGCACAGTTAGAACAGTGTCCATGCCTTTAAATCTGCATTGCTCATCCTGATCTGCTGGATGAAGTTCCTGAGACTGGTCGATGCATTTTACCCTGACACTATAATGTTAAAAACTGCAGGTCCCGACTAGAACTGTACAAAACTGCCCGAAAAGCATTAGCAAAATTATAAGCGACACACAGACACACACACAAACGCCACGGTGAGTACAACATGGTGTCTTATTTGTAGTACAGGAGACAAAAAGGCCCCAAATGCTACATCCAACTTAGCACATCATTCGGTACATTAATATGTATTTTCTTTTTCTTTCTTCATTTTGGCCAAAGTATTGAACTAAATGACCCATACTTATTAAGAAAGAGTATATATAAAATACATAGTAATGTACTAAATAATTTCTCACGTTAGATGTAGCATTGGGGCCATTTTGTCTTTTGTTGTATACATTATGTCAGGGGGGCTCAGCTCCAGTCCTCAAATCCCCCAACAGGTCAGGTTTTAATGATATCCCAGCTTTAGCACAGCACAGGCTGAGACTCCTGTGCTGAAGCTGGGACTGATTGAACCTCCTGTGCTGAAGCCGGGACTGATTGAGCCACCTGTGCCGAAGCAGGGACTGATTAAGCCAATTGTGCTGAAGCAGGGACTGATTGAGCCACCTGTGCTAACGCAGGAATATCCTGAAAACCTGACCTGTTGGGGGTTGCTTGGGGACTGGAGTTGAGCACCACTGCATTATGTCACAAACCCAGTAGCACTCCAAATGACGCAACTATATACAATGTAGTGGGTTTGGGTTTTGTGCTGGCTAAGACTGTATGACTTGCTGTATTTAGAGTGTCGGCATTCGGTGAACGTAGCGATTGTAGAGAATTTTGCACGTTGCCATTAGAAATAAAATTGCAATGCACATTGACGCATGGACTGCGGACCCTGACTGCGCCACGGCTTTTGTTCACGAGTAAAGAAAGGCCAGTTGTGTATGGTACACAAACTCATGCCAAAGGCTAGGACCTCTCTACTCCTGGACAGGAACCCTCTGTACTCCCTCCTCACCTTATTCCCGATTACAACCTTTGCCTGTGACAGGGTGAAGTCAGGTACTGATAATTATGCCTGGGAAACATACATCTAAGTCCTTCATCCAGCACTCAGAAGGTTAACCCAATAAGAATACTTGGGCAATCAGGAAGTAAGCTGAGACAGCTGACAACCAGTTTGATAAGGAGGCTACTGCTTGTAGTAGGTGGCTGACTCAGACTACAGAGCTGTCCTGTGCAATCGCCTAGCCAAAAGGATTTCCTAAACTCTGTCTAGGGACAGAGATTCCCAAACAAAGATACTGTAAAGACTTTAATATTGTTCCATAACTACTGTGGAATATGTTTAGGGGTTGGGAACTGGACAAAGCCATCCCGATGGATAGGGCCTGGAATGTTTAGCAACATCTCCATATTGGGAGTAGGCATTCTTTTTATCAGTTTTGTTTTGCCTTAAATGGACAGTGTGCCCAAATGTTTATTTATGTTGTGGAGAAATAAAGCCACTCAACATTTGGTTTGCCCTGAAACTGCACGTGTGGACTGCTGTCTAATCTCGCCTACATGCCGTCCTGCTACAGTGCCTATAATTGGTAGCCTGCCCACGTGGAAAAGCAGCTTTTGTTTATTTTTTTTGGATGGCAAAAGGTAATATACGAGTATAAGAACAGTGCGGCAAACTGGAGTTATTTATTTGGAATTGTTTTCATGCATTTGTGGAATGCTTCTATATGTGGAAGACTAAAGGGAATGGAATAAACATCATTTAAATATATCTTTATACATACAGATCCAGTAGATGAGTATTATTCGAAAAAAAGGATAAAATAGGAACATTCTCCCTTTAAACACCAATAAAATGCTGGAGTGAGGAAGCTATTGGTTTGCTGGTCTCTATTGGGCCATAGTCGTTGGAAGACTGAGTGATACAGATGGTACTGGGACCTGTTTGTCCCAGGTGTCTGCAAAACAACCCTAAGATTAATCAGTAAAACGAGGAACGGAAGTTAAGGCATGGAGGCGGGGTGTTAGTGTTATAGTAGAGTGATAATGCATGTTATAGAGAGTTGTAGAAGAGGAACATAAACTATCGACAGGTGAAGTGGTTCTGCTGTCAAATTCTCCGCATGTGAGAAGCCTATGAGGTCTGGAAAGCTCTGTACACTATAATTTAATATAATGTTGGTCTTCTAAAAGGTAACACAACTTGCATGGTATCTGATTTTATACATGACCATTACGGCTGGTCGGCTTTGGACTAGAAGAGAAATGGACGTGCAAATCCCTAATTGTGTGACTCGGGTTGATAAGATAGAGTGACTTGCCACATGTCAGAAAAATGGTAACGAGTCTCAAGCATCACTAGTGCATTATGGGCAGTTTCACACATCTCTAGTAATTAAGGTTTCTTTATTATAAATAACTTTTAAAGTTCATGATTCTCATGCAAACCTCACTGGCAGATGCTGCTGTGAGTGTGCGACTGTCGTATCTGGTTAAAAACAAACAAAGCAGTACAGTACATAGATTATGTTACAAAAATATCTTTATATTAATTAAGTTTTCTCTTTCTGTAGCAGCATTTACGAGCACTGTAGTATTAGTAATTTAAGTTAATTGGTATTTTGAATTCATCTTTGTTCTTATTGTACTCAACATCATAATATGCCTATTATGCTTATTCCATGTATATATTCATATATTCATGACTTTATTGAGTGCAAGATATTAATGAACATGCGGTATTATGCTTATTCCATGAAGGATACCAATGCTCAAGATTCCAAGAAAGAAACCCAGTTGCATTTTTTTGGGATTATTTCAATATGTAAGAAAATGGCAATGTTCGTATTATTCTTATTTCATACAATGTACTAAGTACTGTAATGTACATGAATATCTAATACAACGTCACCTACAATACAATAGAATATGGATATCATAATATAAGATTGCATTATAGGACTAGAAAAGCACAGAAAGCCATAAAATTAATAAAAAGGTTAAAACTTATGAGTAAAGATGATGCAGTTTAGAGCTGTTCAGTATTCAGAGCAGGACGAAAGGATCCAGGAAAGTTAAAGTGCTCTTTTCCTTGCTTATCCTGGGGTCCCCAGAGCAGAATCGCTTTTATTTCGGGTATGGGACTACCTGGTTCCCAGGATAATTACTACAGAAGGTGCTGCAGGTGGCGCCCCCTTCAGGGGAAACAAAATAGCTGTTTCAATCTGCCGGATTACGCGAGCCAATAGGAAGCCCGCAGTTTCATCCTTGACGGCTGCTTATTGGCCGGGGGGCATTTAAATAACCAGGATGTACGGGAGGCACCTTTACTGGTAAGTTTCAGAACGCGAATTAAAGGGGTTCAGCTCCGTGGGGCCCCACCTGTTAGGCGCCCTGGTAAAACATAATGGAGTATTCAGGGGAGTTGTGGGAAGGGCTGCTCCGGTAGTGGGAGATTAGTGTAAAGAATATATCTCCAGCAGCAGTGAGAGTGGTGAGAATGGGGTATTTACCTATGGAGAGCGCGAGGGCAGATACAGATAACATTAGATATCGCTATAGAAAAGGAACGTAGTAAGGGAGTGTCACATAGTTCCAAACATTGGCAGCTTTGTGTGTCTGTATCATTGTACTTATATAGCGACAGCCATATACGTAGTGCTTTATAATATTACAACAGGAGGTAAACAGTGTACATTACAGTACAAACAATGGGAATAAATGAAATGGGTAAATTGCAACATAGGGCTATAGGGAACCCAGTCCCAAAGAGCTTACACTCTAATGGATTCAGATCTAAGTTTTTAGGTACAAATGGGGGTTATTCAATAAAATGCAATAGTGCCGATCAGGCGCTACTACACAAACTTTTATTGACTTGAATAGAAGTTTCTGTGCATCAGTGCACGATCGGCACTATCATTCATAGGCTCTTATTCAGTGTGCTGGGAAGTCGCTGGTCTGCAGTGTAATGGAGAGCAATGGAGTCCCATTCCCCTGCGGTACATAGAGCAGATTGGCAGCATGTTGGATAAGGACATAGAGAGATCTGATTGCAATTTACTGGACTCAGGAAGGACTTGTACTTCTCCCCTGGTAACTCAATGGGCAAATGCTGCACTTTTATTTTTTCAGATGGATATTTGCCTTTTTTACCCTCGATTACTGTGTCACTAACTTGTATGGATGCCAACGTTTGTTTTATGCTTATTTCATCATTTACGAAGACACCATGACATTTAAACTGATTTCTTTTTCATGCTTGCCACAATGGCAGACAAAGCGGATATAAAGAACAGGACGCAGCCTTGACCTTATTGCAAATAACACAGAGAAAAGGGGGCATTTTAACCTTGAAAATAATGCATTGCACATCGATCCTACAGAGAACGCCGCATCATTGAGAAGATTGTGTATAACAGGGGGTGCCAACTCTAGTCCTCAAGGGCCACCAACAGTACAGGTGTTAAGGATATCCCTGCTTCAGCACAGGTGCCTCAGTCAGGGGCTCAGTTGTTGACTGGTGGTCAACTCCAGTACTCAAGGGCCATGAACAGGTCAGGTGTTAAGGATATCCCTGCTGCAGCACAGTCTTAGACTGAGCCACTGATTGAGCCACCTGTGCTGAAGCAGGGATATCCTTAACACCTGACCTGTTCATGGCCCTTGAGGACTGGAGTTGGCTACCCATGGTATATAACATCATCCAATAATCATGATGTTTGAAGCACTATGCATACATCATACAGCTCAACCCCTTTATGACGCTGTGCTTGGGGTCCAAAGAATCACATCGCGTTATAAGCGGGTCGCGTTAGAAATAATGTACAATTGTATGTATTGTACAATAAAGTATGTAAGATACCAATAACCGTGTTGTAAAATATTCATAAATACGAAAATTGGGAGCCACGCTTGCACCGCGTTATAAGCGGATTCGCGTTGTAGCGGATCGCGTTATAACGGGGCTGATCTGTATATATATATATATATGCTGTGATACAATTTGTGATTTAATGACAAAAGCAGAAAGAAGTGATCACATATAACGTTACAATTCCCTTGCCCTACAGGAGAATGCGTGTGCGATATGCTACATGTATGTTATCCTTGAGCAGCAAAAGATGTCAAACCAAAGTGCAATACTGTGTATCCCCTCCTTTTTTTCTCTGCTCCTGTTTTGCTGTGAGCTGAAATACGTTTATTTGAGACATACATACAGTAGGCAGGCGGCAGGATTAAGAAAGGGAAACACAGTGGAAATTCCCATAAACCTGCCTGGCCATTAAAGGCATAATAAAGGGAGCGAGAAACGGAGACAGGCTATCCCTGAGGTCCCCTGTGACTCATCCCAGCAGTCACGTGATGGTGCCAGCCTGCTGCAATGTTTCTGACAAGCCAGCCAAACCTCCGACCAGCTTAGCAGAAACTGGGGGAGAATAGGTTGTGTGTGGTTGGTTTATTTGTGTTTTACTTAGTTTAGTGTGAAAAGCTTATTTGCCTTTCAGAACAAGTACAACCATTATATAGCAAATTATTCTCAATGCGCACGTGTGTATATATATATAGGCAGGGGAGGGGGGAGGGGCAGAAAGGCAGGGGAGGGAGAGGAGGGGGGAGGGGGGGAAAGGCAGGGAAGGGGGGGAGGGGGGAAAGGCGGGGGAGGGGGGGAAAGGCAGGGAAGGGGGGGGAGGGGGGGAAAGGCAGGGAAGGGGGGGGGAAGGGGGGGAAGGGGGGAAGGGGGGAGGGGGGGAAAGGCGGGGGAGGGGGGAGGGGGGAAAGGCGGGGGAGGGGTGGAGGGGGGGAAAGGCAGGGGAGGGAGGGGGGGAAAGGCAGGGGAGGGAGGGGAGGGGAGGAAAGGCGGGAGGGGGGAGGGAGGAGGGAGGGGGCGGAAAGGCAGGGGGGGAAGGCAGGGGAGGGGGGAAAGGCAGGAGAGGGGGGAGGGGGGAAAGTCAGGAGAGGGGGGAGGGGAGAAAAGCAGGGGAGGGGGGAGGGGAGAAAAGCAGGGGAGGGGGGAGAAAAGCAGGGGAGGGGGGAGGGGGGGGAAAGGCAGGGGAGGGGGGAGAGGTGGGGAAAGAAGGGGAGGGGGGAGGGGGGGAAGAGAGGGCAGGGGAGGGAGAGGAGGGTGGGAGGAGGGGAAAGGCGGGGGAAAGGCGGGGGAAAGGAGGGGAAAGGCGGGGGAAAGGCGGGGGAAAGGCAGGGGAGGAGGGGAGGAGGGGGGGAGGAGGGGAGGAGGAGGGGGAGGCAGTTGAGGGGGAGGGGGCAGAAAGGCAGAGGAGGGAGAGGAGGGGGGAAAGGGAGAGGAGGGGGGAGGGGGGAGAGGAGGGGGGAGGGGGGAAAGGGAGAGGAGGGGGGAAAGGGAGAGGAGGGGGGAGGGGGGAAAGGGAGAGGAGGGGGGAAAGGGAGAGGAGGGGGGAGGGGGGAAAGGGAGAGGAGGGGGGAGAGGGGAAAGGCAGGGGAGGGGGGAAGGAGGGGGAAAGGCAGGGGAGGGGGGAAGGAGGGGGAAAGGCAGGGGAGGGGGAAGGAGGGGGAAAGGCAGGGGAGGGGGGAAAGGCAGGGGAGGGGGAGGAGGGGGAAAGGCAGGGGAGGGGAGGAGGGGGAAAGGCAGGGGAGGGGTGGGAAAGGGAGGGGGAGGGGGGGAAAGGCAGGGGAGTGGGGGAGGGGTGGGAAAGGGAGGGGGGGAAAGGCAGGGGAGTGGGGGAGGGGGGAGGGGGGGAAGGCAGGGGAGTGGGGGAGGGGTGGGAAAGGGAGGGGGAGGGGGGGAAAGGGAGGGAGGGAAAGGGAGGGGAGTGGGGGAGGGGTGGGAAAGGCAGGGAGTGGGGGGAGGGGGGGGGGGGGGGAAAAGGGAGGGAGAGGGGGGGAAAGGGAGGGGAGTGGGGGAGGGGTGGGAAAGGGAGGGGAGTGGGGGAGGGGTGGGAAAGGGAGGGGGGAGGGGTGGGAAAGGGAGGGGGGAGGGGTGGGAAAGGGAGGGGAGTGGGGTGGGAAAGGGAGGGGAGAGGGTGGGAAAGGGAGGGGAGAGGGGTGGGAAAGGGAGGGGAGAGGGTGGGAAAGGGAGGGAGAGGGTGGGAAAGGGAGGGGAGAGGGGTGGGAAAGGGAGGGGAGAGGGGTGGGAAAGGGAGGGGAGAGGGGTGGGAAAGGGAGGGGAGAGGGGTGGGAAAGGGAGGGGAGAGGGTGGGAAAGGGAGGGGAGAGGGGTGGGAAAGGGAGGGGAGAGGGGTGGGAAAGGGAGGGGAGAGGGGGGGAGAGGGGGGGAAAGGCAGGGGAGGGGGAGAGGAGGGGGGAGGTGGGGGAAATGCATGGGAGGGTGGGAAAGGCGGGGGGAGGGGGGGAAAGGTGGGGGGGAGGGGGGGAAAGATGGGGGGGAGGGGGGAGGGGGGGAAAGGTGGGGGGGAGGGGGGGGGGGGGGGAGGGGGGGAAAGGTGGGGGGGAGGGGGGGAAAGGCGGGAGGGAGGGGGGAGGGGGGAAAGGCAGGGGGAGGGGGGGAAAGGCGGGGGGAGGGGGGAAAGGCGGGGGGGAGGGGGGAAAGGCGGGGTGAGGGGGGAAAGGCAGGGGGGGGAGGGGGGGAGGTGGGGAGGGGGGGAGGTGGGGGAAAGGCATGGGAGGTGGGGGAAAGGCATGGGAGGGGGGGAAAGGCAGGGGGGAGGGGGGGAAAGGCGGGGAGGGGTGGGAAAGGGAGGGGGAGGGGGGAAAGGCAGGGGGATGGGGGGAGGGGGGGAAAGCAGGGGGAGGGGGGAGGGGGGGGAAAGGCAGGGGGGAGGGGGGGAAAGGCGGGGAGGGGTGGGAAAGGGAGGGGGAGGGGGGAAAGGCAGGGGAGGGGGGTGGGGGGGAAAGGCAGGGGGAGGGGGGGAGGGGGGGAAAGGCAGGGGGAGGGGGAGGGGGGGGAAAGGCAGGGGGAGGGGGGAGGGGGGGAAAGGCAGGGGGAGGGGGGAGGGGGGGAGGGGGGGAGGGGGGGAAGGCAGAGGAAGGGGGAGGGGGGAAGGGGGGGGAAAGGCAGAGGAAGGGGGAGAGGAGGGGGGAGGTGGGCGAAAGGCATGGGAGGGGGGAAAGGCAGGGGGAGGGGGGTGAGGGGGGAAAGGCAGGGGGAGGGGGGTGAGGGGGGAAAGGCAGGGGGAGGGGGGTGAGGGGGGAAGGCAGGGGGAGGGGGGTGAGGGGGGAGGGGGGGAAAGGCAGAGGAAGGGGGAGGGGGGAAGGGGGAAGGGGGGGAGGGGGGAGGGGGGGGAAGGCAGAGGAGGGGGAGGGGGGAAGGGGGGGGAAAGGCAGAGGAAGGGGGAGGGGGGAGGGGGGGGAGGAAGGAAGGGGGAAGGAGGAAGGGAGGAGGGGGGGAGGGAGGAAGGGGGAAGGAGGAAGGGGGAGGGGGGAGGGAGGAAGGGGGGAGGGGGGAGGGAGGAAGGGGGAGGGGGGAGGGAGGAAGGGGGGAGGGGGGAAGGGGGAGGGGGGAGGGAGGAAGGGGGAGGGAGGGGGGAAAGGCGGGGGAGGGGGGGAAAAGGTGGGGTAGGGGGATGGCAGGAGAGGGGGGGATGGCAGGAGAGGGGGGAAAGGCAGGGGAGGGGGGGAAAAGGTGGGGTAGGGGGGATGGCAGGAGAGGGTGGAAGGGGGGGGGAAAGGTGGGGTAGGGGGGATGGCAGGAGAGGGGGGAAGGCAGGGGAGGGGTGGAAAGGCAGGGGAGGGGAGGGGGAAAGGCAGGGGAGGGGGGGAGGGGTGGAAAGGCAGGGGAGGGGAGGGGGAAAGGCAGGGGAGGGGGGAGGGGGGAAAGGCAGGGGAGGGGGGAGGGGGGAAAGGCGGGGGAGGGGGGAGGGGGGAAAGGCGGGGGAGGGGGGGGAAAGGCGGGGGAGGGGGGGAAAGGCGGGGGAGGGGGGGAAAGGCGGGGGAGGGGGGGGAAAGGCGGGGAGGGGGGGAAGGCAGGGGAGGGGAGGAGGGGGGGAAGGGCAGGCGAGGGGGGGAGGAGGGGGAAAGGCAGGGGAGGGGGGAAAGGCAGGGGAGGGGGGAAAGGCAGGGGATGGGGGGAAAGGCAGGGGATGGGGGGAAAGGCAGGGGATGGGGGGGAGGGGGGAAAGGTAGGGATGGGGGGAACGGGGGAAAGGCAGGGGATGGGGGGGGAGGGGGGAAAGGCAGGGGATGGGGGGAGGGGGGAAAGGCAGGGGATGGGGGGGGAAAGGCAGGGGATGGGGGGAGGGGGGAAAGGCAGGGGATGGGGGAGGGGGGAAAGGCAGGGGATGGGGGAGGGGGGGAAAGGCAGGGGAGAGGGGGAAAGGCAGGGGAGGGGGGAGAGGGGGGAAAGGCAGGGGAGGGGGGAGAGGGGGGAAAGGCAGGGGAGGGGGGGGAAAGGCAGGGGAGGGGGGAGGGGGGGGAAAGGCAGGGGAGGGGGGGAAAGGCGGGGGAGGGGGGGGGAAAGGCAGGGGAGGGGGGAGGGGGGGAAAGGCAGGGGAGGGGGGGGAGTGGTGGGGAAAGGCAGGGGAAGGGGGGGAGTGGCGGGGAAAGGCAGGGGAGGGGGGGAGTGGCGGGGAAAGGCAGGGGAAGGGGGGGGGAGTGGCGTGGAAAGGCAGGGGAAGGGGGGGGAGTGGCGGGCAAGGGAGGGGGGGGGGAAAGGCAGGGAAGGGGGAGGGGGGAAAGGCAGGGAAGGGGGAGGGGCGAAAGGCAGGGAAGGGGGAGGGGGGAAAGGCAGGGAAGGGGGAGGGGTGGAAGGGATGGCAGGAGAGGGGGGGGAAGGCAGGGGCGCGGTGGAAAGGCAGGGGAGGGAGGTGGAAAGGCAGGGGCGCGGTGGAAAGGCAGGGGAGGGGAGGGGGAAAGGCAGGGGAGGGGAGGGGGAAAGGCAGGGGAGGGGAGGGGTAAAGGCAGGGGAGGGGAGGGGGAAAGGCAGGGGAGGGGGAAAGGCAGGGGAGGGGAGGGGGAAAGGCAGGGGAGGGGAGGGGGAAAGGCAGGGGAGGGGAGGGGAAAGGCAGGGGAGGGGGGGAAAGGCAGGGGAGGGGGGGAAAGGCAGGGGAGGGGGGGAGGGGGGGGGAAAGGCAGGGGAGGGGGGGGAGGGGGGGGAAAGGCAGGGAGGGGGGAAAGGCAGGGGAGGGGGGGAGGGGGGGAAAGGCAGGGGAGGGGGGGAGGGGGGGAAAGGCAGGGGAGGGGGGAGGGGGGGAGGGGGGGAAAGGCAGGGGAGGGGGGGAGGGGGGGAAAGGCAGGGGAGGGGGGGAGGGGGGGAAAGGCAGGGGAGGGGGGGAGGGGGGGAAAGGCAGGGGAGGGGGGGAGGGGGGAAAGGCAGGGGATGGGGGGAGGGGGAAAAGGCAGGGGATGGGGGAGGGGGGAAAGGCAGGGAGAGGGGGGAAAGGCAGGGGAGGGGGGAGAGGGGGGAAAGGCAGGGGAGGGGGGGGAAAGGCAGGGGAGGGGGGAGGGGGGGAAGGCAGGGGAGGGGGGAAAGGCGGGGGAGGGGGGGGAAAGGCAGGGGAGGGGGGAGGGGGGGAAAGGCAGGGGAGGGGGGGAGTGGGGGGGAAAGGCAGGGGAGGGGGGGGAGTGGCGGGGAGGGGGGGGAAAGGCAGGGGAGGGGGGAGGGGGGGAAAGGCAGGGGAGGGGGGGGAGTGGCGGGGAAAGGCAGGGGAAGGGGGGGGAGTGGCGGGGAAAGGCAGGGGAGGGGGGGAGTGGCGGGCAAAGGCAGGGGAAGGGGGGGGAGTGGCTTGGAAAGGCAGGGGAAGGGGGGGGAGTGGCGGGCAAGGGAGGGGGGGGGAAAGGCAGGGGGGAAGGGGGGAGGGGGGGGGAAAGGCAGGGAAGGGGGAGGGGGGAAAGGCAGGGAAGGGGGAGGGGGGAAAGGCAGGGAAGGGGGAGGGGGGAAAGGCAGGGAAGGGGGAGGGGTGGAAGGGATGGCAGGAGAGGGGGGGAAGGCAGGGGCGCGGTGGAAAGGCAGGGGAGGGGAGGTGGAAAGGCAGGGGAGGGGAGGGGGAAAGGCAGGGGAGGGGAGGGGGGAAAGGCAGGGGAGGGGAGGGGGAAAGGCAGGGGAGGGGGAGGGGGAAAGGCAGGGGAGGGGGAAAGGCAGGGGAGGGGAGGGGGAAAGGCAGGGGAGGGGAGGGGGAAAGGCAGGGGAGGGGAGGGGGAAAGGCAGGGGAGGGGAGGGGGAAAGGCAGGGGAGGGCGGAAAGGCAGGGGAGGGGGGGAGGGGGGAAAGGCAGGGGAGGGGGGAGGGGGGGAAAGGCAGGGGAGGGGGGAGGGGGGGAAAGGCAGGGGAGGGGGGAAAGGAAGGGGAGGGGGAAAGGCAGGGGAGGGGGGGAGGGGGGGAAAGGCAGGGGAGGGGGGGAGGGGGGGAAAGGCAGGGGAGGGGGGGAGGGGGGGAAAGGCAGGGGAGGGGGGGAGGGGGGAAAGGCAGGGGAGGGGGGGAAAGGCAGGGGAGGGGGGGAGGGGGGGAAAGGCAGGGGAGGGGGGGAGGGGGGGAAAGGCAGGGGAGGGGGAGGGGGAGAGGGGGGGAAAGGCAGGGGAGGGGGGGAGGGGGGGGGGAAAGGCAGGGGAGGGGGGGAGGGGGGGAAAGGCAGGGGAGGGGGGTAGGGGG
This sequence comes from Ascaphus truei, assembly GCF_040206685.1. NCBI lineage: Eukaryota > Metazoa > Chordata > Amphibia > Anura > Ascaphidae > Ascaphus > Ascaphus truei. The sequence goes on from NC_134498.1 coordinate 27,839,426, forward strand.
GAAAGGCAGGGGAGGGGGGGGAAAGGCAGGGGTGGGGGGAGGGGAAGGAAAGGCAGAGGAAGGGGGAGAGGGGGGAAAAGCAGGGGGGAAAGCAGGGGAGGGGGAGGGAGGGGGCGGAAAGGCAGGGGAGGGGGAGGGAGGGGGCGGAAAGGCAGGGGAGTGGGGGAGGAGTGGGAAAGGCAGGGGAGGGGGGAGGAGGAGGGAAAGGCAGGGGAGGAGGGGGAAAGGCAGGGGAGGGGGGAGGAGGGGGGAGGGAGGAGAGGGGGGAGGAGGGAGGAAAGGCAGGGGAGGGGGGAGGAGGGGGGGAAAGGCAGGGGAAGGGGGGGGAGTGGCTTGGAAAGGCAGGGGAAGGGGGGGGAGTGGCGGGCAAGGGAGGGGGGGGGAAAGGCAGGGAAGGGGGAGGGGGAAAGGCAGGAAGGGGGAGGGGGGAAAGGCAGGGGAGGGGGAAAGGCAGGGGAGGGGAGGGGGAAAGGCAGGGGAGGGGAGGGGGAAAGGCAGGGGAGGGGAGGGGGAAAGGCAGGGGAGGGGGGGGAAAGGCAGGGGAGGGGGGGAAAGGCAGGGGAGGGGGGGAAAGGCAGGGGAGGGGGGGAGGGGGGGGAAAGGCAGGGGAGGGGGGAAAGGCAGGGGAGGGGGGAAAGGCAGGGGAGGGGGGGAGGGGGGGAAAGGCAGGGGAGGGGGGGAGGGGGGGAAAGGCAGGGGAGGGGGGGAGGGGGGGAAAGGCAGGGGAGGGGGGGAGGGGGGAAAGGCAGGGGAGGGGGGGAGGGGGGAAAGGCAGGGGAGGGGGGAGGGGGGGAAAGGCAGGGGAGGGGGGAAAGGCAGGGGAGGGGGGAAAGGCAGGGGAGGGGGGGAGGGGGGGAAAGGCAGGGGAGGGGGGGAGGGGGGGAAAGGCAGGGGAGGGGGGGAGGGGGGGAAAGGCAGGGGAGGGGGGGAGGGGGGGAAAGGCAGGGGAGGGGGGGAGGGAGGGGGCGGAAAGGCAGGGGAGGGGGAGGGAGGGGGGCGGAAAGGCAGGGGAGTGGGGGAGGAGTGGGAAAGGCAGGGGAGGGGGGAGGAGGAGGGAAAGGCAGGGGGAGGAGGGGGAAAGGCAGGGGAGGGGGGAGGAGGGGGGAGGGGGAGGAGGGGGGAGGGGGAGGAGGGGGGAGGAGGGAGGAAAGGCAGGGGAGGGGGGAGGAGGGGGGAAAGGCAGGGGAAGGGGGGGAGTGGCTTGGAAAGGCAGGGGAAGGGGGGGGAGTGGCGGGCAAGGGAGGGGGGGGGAAAGGCAGGGAAGGGGGAGGGGGGAAAGGCAGGGAAGGGGGAGGGGGGAAAGGCAGGGGAGGGGAGGGGGAAAGGCAGGGGAGGGGGAAAGGCAGGGGAGGGGAGGGGGAAAGGCAGGGGAGGGGAGGGGGAAAGGCAGGGGAGGGGGGGAAAGGCAGGGGAGGGGGGGAAAGGCAGGGGAGGGGGGGAAAGGCAGGGGAGGGGGGGAGGGGGGGGGAAAGGCAGGGGAGGGGGGGAGGGGGGGGAAAGGCAGGGGAGGGGGGAAAGGCAGGGGAGGGGGGAAAGGCAGGGGAGGGGGGGAGGGGGGGAAAGGCAGGGGAGGGGGGGAGGGGGGGAAAGGCAGGGGAGGGGGGGAGGGGGAAAGGCAGGGGAGGGGGGGAGGGGGGAAAGGCAGGGGAGGGGGGAGGGGGGGAAAGGCAGGGGAGGGGGGAAAGGCAGGGGAGGGGGGAAAGGCAGGGGAGGGGGGAAAGGCAGGGGAGGGGGGGAGGGGGGGAAAGGCAGGGGAGGGGGGGAGGGGGGGAAAGGCAGGGGAGGGGGGGAGGGGGGGAAAGGCAGGGGAGGGGGGGAGGGGGGGAAAGGCAGGGGAGGGGGGGAGCAGGGGAGGGGGGGAGGGGGGGAAAGGCAGGGGAGGGGGGGGGAGGGGGAAAGGCAGGGGAGGGGGGGGAGGGGGGGAAAGGCAGGGGAGGGGGGGAGGGGGGGAAAGGCAGGGGAGGGGGGGAGGGGGGGAAAGGCAGGGGAGGGGGGGAGGGGGGGAAAGGCAGGGGAGGGGGGGAGGGGGGGAAAGGCAGGGGAGGGGGGGGAAAGGCAGGGGTGGGGGGAGGGGAAGGAAAGGCAGAGGAAGGGGGAGAGGGGGAAAAGCAGGGGGGAAAGCAGGGGAGGGGGAGGGAGGGGGGGGGAAAGCAGGGGAGGGGGAGGGAGGGGGCGGAAAGGCAGGGGAGGGGGAGGGAGGGGGCGGAAAGGCAGGGGAGTGGGGGAGGAGTGGGAAAGGCAGGGGAGGGGGGAGGAGGAGGGGAAAGGCAGGGGAGGAGGGGGAAAGGCAGGGGAGGGGGGAGGAGGGGGGGAGGGGGAGGAGGGGGGAGGAGGGAGGAAAGGCAGGGGAGGGGGGAGGAGGGGGGAAAGGCAGGGGAGGGGGGAGGAGGGGGGAAAGGCAGGGGAGGGGGGAAGGCAGGGGAGGGGGGAGGAGGGGGGAAAGGCAGGGGAGGGGGGAAAGGCAGGGGAGGGGGGAGGAGGGGGGAAAGGCAGGGGAGGGGGGAGGGGGGAAAGGCAGGGGAGGGGGGAGGGGGAAAGGCAGGGGAGGGGGGAGGGGGGAAAGGCAGGGGAGGGGGGAGGGGGGAAAGGCAGGGGAGGGGGGAGGGGGGAAAGGCAGGGGAGGGGGGAGGGGGGAAAGGCAGGGGAGGGGGGAGGGGGGAAAGGCAGGGGAGGGGGGAGGGGGGAAAGGCAGGGGAGGGGGAGGGGGGAAAGGCAGGGGAGGGGGGAGGAGGGGGGAGGAGGGGGAAGGGGAGGAGGGGGAAGGGAGGGGGGGGAAGGGCAGGGGGGGGAAGGGCAGGGAGGGGGAAAAGGCAGGGGGGGGGAGGGGGGGGAAAAGGCAGGGGAGGGGGGGAAGGCAGGGGAGGGGGGGAAAGGCAGGGAGGGGGGGAAAGGCAGGGGAGGGGGGGAGCAGGAGGGGGGGAAAGGCAAGGGAGGGGGGAAAGGCAGGGGGGAGGGGGGAAAGGCAGGGGAGGGGGGATCTGTCCCTGTGTGTGTCAGTGTGTCTGTCCCTGTGTGTGTCAGTTTGTCAGTCACTGTGTGTGTCATTGTGTCTGTCACTGTGTATGTCGGGGGGTGGGGGGTGGGCAAAAACGGAGCTGGGGGAGGGGTAAAAAACAGAGCTGGGGGAAGGGGTCAAAAACGGAGCTGGGGGAGGGGTCAGAGCTGGGGGAGGGGTCATAAACTAAGCCGGGGGGGTCAAACACCCCTCCCCCTCCAGCAATAGCAATTCCTCACCTCAGGCAGCAGCAGCAGCAGCAGCAGCAGCAGCAGCAGCAGCAGCAGCAGCAGCAGCAGCAGCAGCAGCAGCAGCAGCAGCAGCAGCAGCAGTGTGGCCAGGGGTTTGAGCGCACCGGCCAATGAGAGCCGTGGGGGGGGCGTGCAATCCGGAGGGGTGAGACATATGTGTGTGTATATACTGTTAGACCACACCGGCCAATGAGAGGTGTGCGGGGGGCGGGTGGGCCAAGGGAGCCATCTCATTGGCCTGAGGCTGAGTGACGGGCCAAAGGTCCAATGTGAACGACAGGCCAATAAGGGAAAGGCTCTATTAATGGACTACAACTTCCAGGAGCTCTGGGTCAGTCACCTGACGCTAGGAGCCAATGAGAAAGCTGGGATTAGGAGGAAGAGGAAGTGAGAGAGAGACCACGCTAGGAAGGAGAGGATGACATAGCGGGAGGAGGCAGTGTGAGTGCAGGGGGGTCTGTGACCCGCCTGCATAGGTCAGCTATTCCCCTCAGGCCCATAGGAGAATTCCCTGAGTCACCGTAGGCTGCGGTACTGCAGGGACGCCCGATAGCGGAAGGAATTGTCACTTTAGTTAGGGACAACGCACGGAGTTGTGGCTGGTCGCTTCATCTGGGATCAGACGACGGGACACCGCGACATCGGGAGGTTAAGGAGCGGAGGCACGGACCCTTTGTGAAGAAGGAACGGTCACCGCCGTGACCGGAAGGTACATTGCAACTGAAAGTGCACCAACACCGGTCATCAGGCGCTGATCCCGCCTTAGGAATAACTCTGTAGTGACACTAGCAAGTGGCTAGCGGACTGAGCATACTACCTAATACTTTACAAGGACAAACTCTATAAGAGCGTAGCGGAGCCACTGTTATACTGGAAAAATTCCCTAGAGGTGTGGCTGAGCCACTATAGATAAGGACTCTAACGTTATATATATATATGCAAGTTATGTGTGATGTTATATAGAGAATAAGATAAGACTGCCTGTGCATAGTAAAACTTGGTTGCACGCACTGTATGGTATGTTTCTTGCCCAGGGCAATCTTATATAACGGGGATCCTGGGCAAGTGGAGGCGCTGCGCTAGAACCGTTACCCCAGGCTCCCAGCTAGCGGAGGCTCAGATCTCTTGGAGCCGCAGGTTGTATACCGTACCAGTAGTCCCTTGTGGAAGGCGTCAGAGAAAGGGCTACATATATATATATATATATATATATATATATATATATATATATACACACACACACACACACACACACACACACACACACACACACACACACACACACACACTGAGTGATGTGAAAAAGAAAGTAAACCCTCTTTGAATTCTATGGTTATATATATATATATATATATATATATATATACATACAATCCCTTGCTGAAGTGGTAGCACTGTATGCTAGGAGATAATGGTGAAAAGCAGGGGTGCAGAACCTAAGACATGTGAATGTGCTCACAAGTAATATTTATATATGCTATACAGTGGAGGGTTTTTAGTCACCTTTTCACCCACCATAACATATATATATTTGTGCATACATCTATCTCTATACATTTATACACATTTCTTTTCTAGGCTAAGCTGTCGGTAATATTTTTACAATATATTAGGTGATTAGTCCTCTTGAATACTTGTGATAAAATTAGAACAATAGAATAAGGCTATCGAAGAAGAAATGCACACAAAAAACCCCCAATTTGCTTAAAAATGTTCTGAATACATATTCATTTTTTGCCCGCAGGATCTGCACGAGCTGCATGTATACACGATCAGACAATCCTTATATATGCATCGGGCGCCTCTCGTGTGTTATGTAAATGAAGTACTTTCACCGCTTGCAAAACATTGATACCATGCGAAGCACAACATCATTTCATGAAAAGCTAAAAGATTAGGAGGGGTTGGCACAAGCCGCTGGAAAATCCCTTTTAATAAATGTCTGAATATTATGAAGAAGATTAATTCAGTAAAGTCTGTTTAATTTCTGCACTCAAACTATTCTACACTGCAGAAGTAAAAGATTTAAAAGTTTTGATTCAATTTCAAATGGTTTCATTCTCATATTGATTGTATGCATCATTGTATCAATCCACCAGCCATTTTATTATAATACAACATAATGTAAAATAATATTCTATAATACCTGTGGTCGCAGTTGGCATTGTATTGTGTATGAGGAGAGGGAAAAGATAGGTAGTGTTGCTTGCCTAGCCGCACAGCCTGAGTTATCGGTCCTTTCGATACTGAGCTGACGTTTCATATCCAAAAATTATTGTGGTGCAATAATAAAAACTAGTCTGTGTGTGTGTGTGTGTACACAGATAGATTGTGGCATGGAGTGGAGGAGGATGGCCAGGGAGGGGCACACCCCAGCGATCTGACTTCTGGTGTCTGACGCTGCTTCAGCGCAAGTCCTCCCCTGCAGCACCTCAAGAAGACCGCAGCCAGCCTGGGAGACGGGTGGGCATTTTTAATAGGGTGAGGAGGAGAGAGGATGAGGAGGGGGGCTGAGAGAGAGAGAGGATGAGGAGGGGGGCTGAGAGAGAAAGGATGAGGAGGGGGTGAGAGGGAGAGAATGAGGAGGGGTTGAGAGAGAGGATGAGATGGGGGGTTGAGAGAGAGAAAGAGGAGAGGGTGAGAGAGAGGATGAGGACGGGGGTGAGAGAGAGGATGAGGACGGGGGTGAGAGAGAGGATGAGGACGGGGGTGAGAGGACGAGGAGGGGTGAGAGAGGACGAGGAGGGGTGAGAGAGAGGACGAGGAGGGGTGAGAGAGAGGACGAGGAGGCGGGAGAGAGGATGAGGAGGGGGTGAGAGAGAGGATGAGGAGTGGGGTTAGAGAGGATGAGGAGGGGGTGAGAAGATTTGGAGGGGGTGAGAGGATGAGGGGGGGTGAGAGAGAGTAGGATGAGGTGAGGGGTGAGAGAGAGTAGGATGAGGAGGAGGGGTGAGATAGGATGAGGAGGAGAGGGTGAGAGAGGATGAGGAGGGAGGGTGGGTGACAAACAACTACAATCATGCCTTTGGGGTCACCAATAGAAAGCTGCAATGTTATCTTCCATCTGACCTAGAAAATGTCTACCCTGACCATGCAGCATTTTTGCGTCCACACACCAAATATTCTTACCAGGTGGAGAAAACAGGTTGTCGATTAAAACTCAGGGGTCCCTGGTCTCTGGGGGACCACAAATCAGTACCCCCAGAGTACCCATTGGTTCAGGTATGTTTAAAAAAAGAAAAGGAAAAATCGCGAGCTGCGTAAATTGCTTTAAGATGAGCTTCAGCCATGGGTGGCCAACTCCAACACCAGCAGGTCATGTTTTACGGATATCCCTGCTTCAGCATAGATGTCTCAATCAGTGGCTCAGTCAACGACTGCATCACCTGTGCTGAAGCAGGGATATCCCTGAAAACCTGCCCGCTCCTGGCTTAAGCGCTTTCTGATGCCAGTAGACTTTCACATGACACCTGCACAATGTATTTAAATCTGCATCAATTATTTCTGCTGTTCCTTGTGTTACTATCATGCTCCGTCATATGCATTTCGCCATTAAAAATATCTACCCCCATTCCACAAACGTCCTATATTTCAGCAGATTTTGGACATTAGCCAAACAGTAATGGAATGACGTGTCTCTAGAAACCAGAAAGACTTTCATTCTCAACAGTAATAGCTTTGTGCGGAAGCAGAGAGAAATGCAATGGCATAGAACTAATATACAGTATGAACACCCTGAACTGTAATGCGAGCAAAAATTTGCACTTATCTTCACAACTGTATAGAGACGCCGAAGTCATGTATAAAGTGTTAAACAAAAAATATCTCAGTATTCATATTGCAGTAGATTTAATTTACAAATGCTAATTGGATTCCTTGCAGGTGTGATTTCTAGCACTGGTTTGTGATCTTTGATGATGATTATACAAGAACTCTCAAGACAATATGCACAGCAGATCCCTTCCTACAGTATACAAACACCCACATTGATTTATTCTTGCATGCTTTTCTTTTAAATTCTGTCTAGGAACTGAGCCCCATCACCCAACCGTTGGCATCTGCTGAAGCAGAGTCAGCATCACCTTGCAAACTTGCAGAGGCAAATTCTATTCTTTGCAAAGTTTCAAAGTATCCTAAATATGTGGGAAACGAGGTAGAGATTAAATAAGATCTAGGTTGGCCCTATATGCTGTAAATGTGTGTGTTTAAAAATGATAGAACACAAAGACTCCTTCCAAACTGCAATTTAATTAATAAAATACAGATTAGACATCTAAAGAAAATGCCAGAAAATAGGCGTCATACAACAATTCTCTGTAATACAATGTAGATACATTCAACAATTACATCTACAAAATTATATTTCTATGGGATTGCATTTTTAGTACCTTGAATTATGTGGCAATGTCTGTATTTACAAATGCCTTCAATTTGTTTCTTTTTGATAGTCCAAAAAAAATCCTTCTGTGCATATTAACCAGTGGGATGTGTATGAATAAAAGAAGCTTTGCAGATTCAGTCATTTACAAAAGCAAGTTCTGGTACCAAATAGTAAGGTGTAATGGCAGATATAGTATTTACCAAGGTGCAAGAAGCAATACAAACACGAGATATAGAGAGAGACTGTGCATAGATAGATAAACAGATGCAGTAGATAGATACAGTGTAAATAGATAAACAGATACAGTAGATATATATACAGTAGATACAGTATAGATTATAGATAGAAATGTACATACAGTAGAAAGATAAATAAACGATAGATAGATAGATAGAGACAGTGACACATAGATACAGAGACATTTAGACAGATCGATCGTTAGATAGAGATACAGATAGATACAGAGATAGAGAGATACATACAGAGATAGATATATAGAGAGATATACAGAGATACAGAGAGACAGATACAGAGAGAGATGGATAGATATATACAGAGATAGATAGATACAGAGATAGATAGATACAGAGATAGATAGATATAGAGATACAAGATACAGAGATACAAGATACAGAGATAGATAGATACAGAGATACAAGATACAGAGATACCGAGATACAAGATACCGAGAGATAGATAGATAGATAGATAGATAGATAGATAGATAGATAGATAGATAGATACAGCGATACAAGATACAGCGATACAAGATACAGCGATACAAGATACAGCGATACAAGATACAGCGATACAAGATACAGCGATAGATAGATACAGGGATACAAGATACAGAGATAGGTAGATACAGAGATAGGTAGATAGAGATACAGAGATAGATAGATACAGTGATAGATAGATACAGCGATAGATAGATAGAGATACAGAGATACAGAATGGATACAGAGATAAATGGATACAGAGATAAATGGATAGATACAGAAATTAATAGACGGATAGATACAGAGATTGATAGACGGATAGATACAGCGATTGATAGACGATAGATACAGAGATGGCTAGATACAGAGATTTATAGATAGATACACTGTAGATGGATATATAGATAAATCAATTGCAGATTTGTAGATAGATAGATAGTCAATAGAAAAAAAGATTCAATGTTTAACTACCAGAGCAAGATTACAGTTTACGTTGTATTTTGCTGTTATACATACTGTATGCGAAGGACTGAGGTCCAGATTTACTAAATGGTGTCAAGGTTTAGCACATCTTAAAGTCCATTAACATTGGTGAGGCTTTTTTTTGCACAGTTTAGTACATTTTGTCAAATGTTTTGAGACTTGCATGGTGGGAAAAAAGGCTTCCACATGCACAATTAGTGCAAAACTCCCACTACATTTGTCAAATAAAAAAATGTAATTTATTATTTTATTACCAGTATTTTGCAGCAATTGGGGCCATTTATCACTTTGCTGCACAATTAGTGCAACAACAAAAAAAACCCATCTCACTGCTTACGTATTGTCTCTTTAAAGCTGCAGTTCAGTCAATATCCTGCATGTGTGTGTGGTTTTTAATAAATCAGTTCTGTAGTAAGAAAAAATACTTTTAGCATTTTCTGTTTTAAAAAAACAACTTTGAAAGACCAATTTTCTTGTATTCTATTTTAACAAGCATGTTTGTTCCTATAGCAACCATTTACGTTCCCCAGATCTAAAGATGTCGCCAAACTTTGCCGATCAATAGACGGAGAACGAATTGACCGGCAGCTATGCAGTTCTTTAGGTAAGTGGAGATTACATAAAACTATTGAAGTAAAAAAAAACTAAAAAAAAAAAAAACGGGAGCTTGAACTGCAGCTTTAAAATAGTTTCTGTATTGTTTACTATATTGTTTTTGCAGCAATGTGTGCAATGTGCATGTTGCGTTTCAGTTTAAAATAATAACACATTAATAACACATTCAAACACAACTGTATCAACTGTATCAATCTGACTGCTAGGACTTTCTTACAAGGTGATTAGATAGACCACCTACTTGTGCAGAGACATGAAGAAAATACTGTTACATGTATTAATCTTAAAGGTTTTGAAGAAAATTGGGTCATCCCTAATCTTTTTTATTTTGAGTATGTAATTTATGTCATGCTTGTGGCTGGCAGCTGGTACAGAATCAGCAGAGACTCTGCTCAGCGCTTTAAGAAATACAATCAGAGACTGCACACAATATGTTTTGGGGTGATCAGATTTTTATTGGCACTAATAGTGTCTATGAACCCCCTTCCCAATCCAAATATCACAATACCAACAATGTGACACATCTGAGAAACACACATGTTGCCTTCAGAGCAGATGTAATACACACCTATTAGAAGCTTTCCTGGTGATGTAATAAGATGTATAAAAACGTGCAGATTATGTAGAATTTTTGCAGGGCCCAATATAACTGCTCGAACTCTGCAATATAATATCTTTTTTTGCAAATGTAATCCATCCAAAGATACAAAGCTGTTGTAAGAGTCGCAGCTCAGTTCCTATATTGGCTGGTGTACTATATGACCGTTTTTTTTTTAAAGGGATGTGACATCATCTTAAAGGGAGGGACATCGCATCTTTAAAAAAAAAATGGCAGCCATCACATGGTACTACGTCCAATCGGATTGTGAGATATACCATCTAAGGCATCACATGGTACATCCCCAATCCGATTGGTTGAAGTACCATGTGACAGGTTTGATTTTTTTTTTTTTTTTTAAAGGATGTGACATCATCCTTTTAAGATGTCCTGATACACTCCCATATATGTAACTATGCAGCTAGGCATAGATGTTCACTTATGTAGCATGCCCTTCACATTTCTCCACCTTCTTGATAGGAAAAATTTAAGTATGATTAATATTAGTATTGGTATTATTAATATTAGAATTAGCCACTCAATCACTATTTAGATATTTGAGGATCCAGGTATACAGTTTAATCACTTTATAACTTTAGTAGGTCCATTTTGACTCTTCTTGGCAGACCGATAGAGCACAAATCACTCCTACATAACAACCACACACCCTCGCTTTTTCACACTGAGATTCAGCGTTCTGCACTAAATATATAATAATACGGATCAATTAATAAACTTTTACTTTCCCCAGTATATATACAGTTGTGTGAAAAAGAAAGTACACCCTCGTTGAATTCTATGCTTTTACATACACTACCGACACACTTAATCCGAGCTGGGCTAGTTCCGCAAGCCGGGGGATGCCCCGGCTTGCTAGCCCCACTCCCTCGGCGTGCCGCGCGTCACCGATGCGCGGTCACGCATCATCGGGTGCCAGCGCCCCCTGCACGCGCGTCCAGGGCTCCCCGAGGGAGCCCTGGTTTCCCGCGATGTGGGGGACGGCGGCAGGGGGTTACGGGGGACCCGGCGGACCCGGCAGCGGGAGGGAGAGCGCCCCGATCGGAGGGTGCTCTTCCGCTGCTTCGGCGCGCGCCCGGCACCCTCCGGCGCGCGCCAGGTTACTGCTGCGGCCGAGAACGGGCAAATGCTCGAATAAACTCGGCCGCAGCAGTATCAGGATATAATAACAATCATCAGTTCCTTAGCAGGTCTAAAAATTAGGTAAATACAACCTCAGATGAACAACAACACATGACAGATCACACTGTGTCATGATTTATTTAACAAAAATAAAATCAAAATGGAGAAGCCATGTGTGAAAAACTAAGTTCACCTTATGATTCAATAACTTGTAGAACCACCTTTAGCAGCAATAACTTGAAGTAATCGTTTTCTGTATGACTATCAGTTGTGGAGGAATTTTGGCCCACTCTTCTTTGCAACGTTGCTTCAGTTCATTGAGGTTTGTGGGCATTTGTTTATGCACAGCTCTCTTAAGGTCCAGTCACAGCATTTCAATCGGGTTGAGGTCTGGACTTTGACTGGGCCATTGCCTTGATTCTTTTCTTTCTCAGCCATTCTGTTGTAGATTTGCTGGTGTGCTTGGGATCATTGTCCTGTTGCATGACCCAAAATTGGCCAAGCTTTAGCTGTCAGAAAGATGGCCTCACATTTGACTCTAGAATACTTTGGTATACAGAGGAGTTCATGGTCGACTCAATGACTGCAAGGTTCCCAGGTCCTGTGGCTGCAAAACAAGCCCAAATCATCACCCCTCCACCACAGTGAACAAACAAATATAAAGTCCCCAGCGCTAAAGTCCAAGATACCGTGATCTTTAAGGCAGTCTCTAGTCTTTAAGATGGTAGTTGGGCTCTGGTTTAGATGCTCCAGATGGGATAGATGTCCTTGATGTAGATGGATACACCGTCTGAAATAACAGATGAGCAGACACACCTGATTGCGCAGTGTGTTATAGCAATCAGAGCCCTATCTGAGATGTGAAAGAATCCTACTCACATAATCAACGCCAATATGTTCAGTGGAGAGGATCTGTGCTTGCTCCCCTTCTAATTCGCTCCTCACACGAATTACCTCCACCACAGTGCTTGACAGTTGGTATGAGGTGTTTGCGCTGATATGCTGTGTTTGGATTTCGCCAAACGTGGCGCTGTGCATTATGGCCAAACATCTCCACTTTTGTTCCAGAAGTCTTGTGGTTTGTTCAAATGCAACTTTGCAAACCTAAGCCGTGCTGCTTTCTCCTGGCAAACCTTCCAAACAAACCATACTTGTTCAGTCTTTTTCTAACTGTACTGTCATGAACTTTAACATTTAACATGCTAACTGAGGCCTGTAGAGTCTGAGATGTAACTCTTGGTTTTTTTTGCAATTTCTCTGAGCATTGCACGATCTGACCTTGGGGTGAATTTGTTGAGACGTCCACTCCTGGGAAGATTGGCAACTGTCTTGAATGTTTTCCACTTTTGAATAATCTTTCTCACTGTAGAATGATGGACTTTAAATCATTTAGAAATGGCCTTATAAGCCGTCCCAGATTGATGGGCAGCAACAACTGCTTCTCCCGGTTACTGTATATAGCCATGGTCTGCTCCTCCCCAAGACACTAGCCCCTGCACAATGACCCCAGCCAATGTACAGCCAGGAGGGAGGGGAGGCATCATTGGGCATGCCTGCCCATCACCAAGGGCTCATGGCCAACCATCACCTAGGGCTCATGGCTGACCATCACCTAGGACTCATGGGCGCACATCACCTAGGGCTCATAGCCACCCATCACCTGGGGCTCATAGTCGCCCATAACCTAAGACTCATGGCCTCCCATCACCTATGCCTCATGGCCAGCCAGGAGGGAGGGGAGGCACCATTGGGCATGACCACCCATCACCTAGGACTCAGGGCCACCCATCACCTAGAGCTCATAGCTCCCCATCACCTTGGGCTCATGGCTCCCCATCACCTAGGGCTCATGGCTCCCCATCACCTAGGGCTCAAGGCTCCCCATCACGAAGGGCTCATGGCTCCCCATCACCTAGAGCTCATAGCTCCCCATCACCTAGGGCTCATAGCCACCCACCACCTAGGGCTGATGGCTGCCTATCACCTAGCACTCATGGCCCCCCATCACCTAGAGCTCATAGCTCCCCATCACCTAGGGCTCATATCTCCCCATCACCTAGGGCTCATGGCTCCCCATCACCTAGGGCTCATAGCCAACCATCACCTAGGGCTCATGGCCCCCCATCACCTAGGACTCATGGCCTCCCATCACCTAGGACTCATGGCCCCCCATCACCTAGGACTCATGGCCCCCCATCACCTAGGGCTCATGGCAGCCCATCCCCTAGGGCTCATGGCCCCCCATCACCTAGGGCACATGGCCGCCTATCACCTAGGACTCATGGCCCCCCATCACCTAGGGCTCATGGCCGCTCATCACCGAGGGCACATGGCAGCCCATCCCCTAGGGCTCATGGCCCCCCATCACCTAGGGCTCATGGCCGCCTATCACCTAGGACTCATGGCCCCCCATCACCTAGGGCTCATGGCCGCCTATCACCTAGGACTCATGGCCCCCCATCACCTAGGGCTCATGGCCGCTCATCACCGAGGGCACATGGCAGCCCATCCCCTAGGGCTCATGGCCCCCCATCACCTAGGGCTCATGGCCGCCGATCACCTAGGACTCATGGCCCCCCATCCCCTAGGGCTCATGGCCGCTCATCACCGAGGGAACATGGCAGCCCATCCCCTAGGGCTCATGGCCCCCCATCACCTAGGGCTCATGGCCGCCTATCACCTAGGACTCATGGCCCCCCATCACCTAGGGCTCATGGCCGCCTATCACCTAGGACTCATGGCCCCCCATCACCTAGGGCTCATGGCCGCTCATCACCGAGGGCACATGGCAGCCCATCCCCTAGGGCTCATGGCCCCCCATCACCTAGGGCTCATGGCCGCCTATCACCTAGGACTCATGGCCCCCCATCACCTAGGGCTCATGGCCGCTCATCACCGAGGGCACATGGCAGCCCATCCCCTAGGGCTCATGGCTCCCCATCACCTAGGGCTCATGGCCGCTCATCACCGAGGGCACATGGCAGCCCATCCCCTAGGGCTCATGGCTCCCCATCACCTAGGGCTCATGGGCGCTCATCACCGAGGGCAAATGGCAGCCCATCCCCTAGGGCTCATGGCTCCCCATCACCTAGGGCTCATGGCTCCCCATCACCTAGGGCTCATAGCCACCCATCACCTAGGGCTCATGGCCGCCCATCACCTAGGGCTCATGGCCACCCATCACAGGCTCCTTGGCGTGTTTCACATCACTTATCGCATTTGAAAAAGAGACATATATCGTTTTGAATGCTCACGTAAAATCTCTATTATGTATCATTTTTATCCAGGGTGAATATACTGTAAGATGTCACAACCTACAAATAATTCACTTCAAAAGGCAAATATTACCGGCCTTTTCCGTACAAAGCTTTGTCATTCTGGGAGAATCGTATGCATGTTTGTGAAGCGGTTTATTTAACCATTTCAGTGTGGAGTCAGGGCCGCCAACAGAAATCACACACTCCCCTCCCCTCAAACCCATAGCGCACCTACCACAAAAAAAAATTCGCGCGCAACTTTTACTCAACGGTTTTCTTATTGTAATATGGAAAAAAACATTACAATGCAACCTGTTTATTTTTATATTTTCAACAGAAGACAGGTGACTGCCTGCCTCGGTGGGTGGGTGAGTGACTGGGTGGGTGAGTGAGTTACTGGGTGAGTGACTGGGTGAGTGACTGGGTGAGTGAGTGACTGGGTGGGTGAGTGACTGGGTGGGTGAGTAAGTGACTGGGTGGGTGAGTGAGTGACTTTGGGTGGGTGAGTGACTGGGTGGGTGAGTGACTGGGTGGGTTGGCGGGTGGCTTGGCGACATTTAGTGACTGGGTGACTTGGCGGGTTAGTGACTGGGTGGGTTAGTGACTGGGTGACAGTGACTGGGTGGGTGAGAGACTGGGTGGGTGGGTGACAGTGACTGGGTGGGTGGGTGACAGTGACTGGATGACAGTGACTGACTGGGTGACAGTGACTGACTGGGTGGGTGGGTTAGAGTGACTGGGTGGGTGGGTGAGAGTGACTGGGTGACAGTGACAGACTGGGTGGGTGAGAGTGACTTCGTGGGTGACGGTGACTGTGTGGGTGATGGTGACTGCGTGGGTGACGGTGACTGGGTGGGTGACAGTGACTGGGTGGGTGATGGTGACTGGGTGGGTGATGGTGACTGGATGGGTGATGGTGACTGGGTGGGTGACGGTGGGTGGGTGGGTGATGGTGGGTAACTGGGTGGGTGAGAGTTACTGACTGGGTGGGTGTGAGTGACTGGCTGGGTGACAGTGAGTGGGTGGGTGACGGTGGTTGGGAGACGGTGGTTGGGTGACAGTGACTGGGTGACAGTGACTGGGTGACAGTGTGACAGTGACTGGGTGGGTGACAGTGACTGGGTGGGTGACAGTGACTGGGTGACAGTGACTGGGTGGGAGACAGTGACTGGGTGACAGTGACTCAGTGGGTTGAGTGACACTGGGTGGGTGACAGTAACTGGGTTGGTGGGTGACACTGACTGGGTGGGTGACAGTGACTGGGTGGGTGACAGTGACTGGGTGGCAGTGACCCACAGTGACAGTGACCCACAGTGACAGTGACTTTTGAGTGACTGGGTGGGAGACAGTGACTGGGTGACAGTGACTGGGTGGGTGACAGTGACTTTTGAGTGACTGGGTGGGTGACAGTGACTGGGTGACAGTGTGACAGTGACTGGGTGACAGTGACTTTTGAGTGACTGGGTAACAGTGACTGGGTTGGTGGCAGTGACTGGGTGGGAGACAGTGACTGGGTGACAGTGACTTTTGAGTGACTGGGTGGGAGACAGTGACTGGGTGGGTGGGAGGCAGTGACTGGGTGGGTGACAGTGACTGGGTTGGTGGCAGTGACTCGGTGGGAGACAGTGACTGGGTGACAGTGACTTTTGAGTGACTGGGTGGGAGACAGTGGGTGGGTGGGAGACAGTGACTGGGTGGCAGTGACTGGGTGACAGTGACTGGGTGACAGTGACTTTTGAGTAACAGGGTGGGAGACAGTGACTGGGTGACTTACCTTGACCGGGTTGGTGCTGTGCTGCTTCCTTCTCCCTTGCCCGCCAGTCACTTCCCGCCAGTCGCTTCCCCCCCTGCCCCCGATATCCCCGCTGCAACTGCCTGGCGCGGGAGGTGGGCTTAGGGGGGGCGCGGGAGGTGGGCTCGGTGGCGAGAGAGGTGGGCGGCTTTTGAGACAGATGGGCTAATTCCGCGGCTGTTGCCAGGGCAGGAGGCGCGTGTGGGGGTAGTTGGGTTGGGGCGCGCGGGAGAAGTTGGGTTGGGGCGCGCACGTGGGAGAAATTGGGTGGGCACGCGGGAATCTCATGGCACTTTCCCTCCGTCCCACGTTGGGAGCGGAGGGGTGGGAGCGGGGGCGGGAGATGATCGGGCGGCCATTTTTTTTAAAAATCACTTTTTTTTAAAAAATTTAACGGGCATGGCCGCGCAGGGGGCGCAGAGGGCCGTGCCCTCCTGGCTCAAGGGGCCCGGGACGCCAGCGCCCTCTGTCCCCCCTGTTGGCGACCCTGTGTGCAGTAGTGTGGGAGTTATGTCATGCTGCTGTCATGCTGAGGTGCACCTCTGTGTCTTGTGGGGCCTTCTGAGCCCGAAAATGTCTTTGGTCCTAGTGGAGAAGCTGTGCAAGAGTTGGGATAGGGTTTAGGACAGGGGTGGCAAACTCCAGTCCTCAAGGGCCACCAACGGGTCAGGTTTTAAGGATATCCCTGCTTAAGCATGGATGTTACTGCCACTGATTGAGCCACCTCTGGATATGTCCTTTAAACAGGGATATCCTTAAAACCTGACCTGTTGGTGGCCCTGGAATTGGCCACCCCTGGTTTAGGGTTTAGAAATAGGGCTTAAACTAGAGTTAGACATTTGTTTGGAGTTCTAATTGGGCTTAAAGCTGGAAATAGCAGTAGGACTAGAATGAGGGCTGTGTTCTTTTTATCAGGTTAGAAATGTGTGTGTTGGGTAGGGTTAGTATTTGTAACTGGGTTTCGGTTAAAGTTTGGTGGCGAGTTAGGTTTTAGTTTAGTGTAGGGTTAGGGTTAACATTTGGAGGTATACTTTATGTATATATTTTTATGTAGGGTTATTGTTTTAGGGCAGCGCTACCCAAAATGGGATTAGGGTTGTGGTTAAGATTAATGTTTTTGAAACTGGATAATGTGTTGGGAAGGAATTAGGTTTAATGGATGTTTTGGGTGATGGATTGTGTTTGGTTAGCGTTAATGGTTTTATGTTCTTTTCTTTATGGTTTTTGGTTCTGATCATGGTAAAAGTTGGGAATATGTATAGGACTATAGTTTGTTTTATACAGTAGATAGGATTTAGGTTTTTCGGAGCGTTTCAGTTTGTTGATCAAGATCAAATGGGAAGCTAAGGTTTGGCATAATCCCTTTTTTTCATAATTTTGATTTTCTTCCCGTGGCAAAACCAAAATACAGATGTTACTACCAATCTAAATCGAAAAGCTATTTCTTTTAGCTAAAATTGTCTAGTTTTGACAGTGTAGCAAGCGTTATTACCATCGGCAACACAAGAAATAACAACGAACGAAGAGATAAATGCCCTTGGTACCCTTGTTTTCAATAGAACCGCATTATTTATTGACAGGAGAGGAAATGTCTAATACAACTGTAGGTTTCATAGATTATCATCTTGATGTCACATTCATTTCTTGTATTCATGTACTACGGCTAAATGATATGTACAATGCAAATCTAGGACTAGAAGTTACCATGTTCATGGCCATTTCTGAGGGTGTCAAGCTCTGAAAAAGAAAAAGAACGATTCCTGCGCTCCTACCAATTAGGCTAAAATAAAATAGTGATCTCATGAATAAGGGTTATTTTGTTAAACCATTTGGCCAGAGCGTTATAAGCCTGCAAGCCACGTCCAGGCATAACCAAATTTGCAGGTACCTACAATGAATATATGTTCTTATTGTCCCATGGACTGGTAAAAAATGTGAGAGAGCCCTGAACGGGTTAAATAAAACATATGCTTTTGTGAGTAGTGCAATTAAAAGCTGGCCAATAAAGATAGAAAGAAATATGTGTAAATGTTATTATATTCACACCAGAGAATTTGTGCACCCACAGTTTACCTCTATAGTAAGGTAACTATGATACTGGCTTTGGCCAGCTTTTAATTGCACTACTCACAAATGTCAAGAATGTGTGGTTTTTGATTTTTTTTTTACTTTAGCAAAATATAGTGGAAAATACTAAAAAAAAATAAAAAAAATGGCAAACGACTTTTGGACCCAATCACCCATCCCTATTTACTAAACAGACTAAGCCATAAATGTATACGACTCATTACAGCTTAGTAAACATAGCATTGAATGTTTTAAAGTGTGATTGTAAGAGCAAAGTATCAAGGGGTTAATTTACAAATAAAAAACATCTATGGGGCTTATGATGGATACATCTGGTGTTGTTCTCTTGCAGAGGGCACCGGTAATCTTCCTAGCTATGGTTTTATTGGCCATGCACTTCTTTAACCCAGGATGTGCTGAAAAGATGTGTAATGTGGCAGGCATAAACTTATAGGGGTTAAAACGAACTACTTGTTTTCTCCATTGAAGTCAACATCTTTTTGTCTCTTTGCCATCGAAATCACTATGGACGAGGCCTTTAGGAGTGCCTGTAGTCAGCAGACTTAGCAAATTGGCCCAAAGTCATACAGTAGCTGCAAAGTCAAACAAGATCTTATCTTGCATTAAACGGGCATTAGTAAGACCACACATTGAATATGGAGTACAATTTTGGGCACCAATTCTTAGAAAAGACATTATGGAACTAGAGAGAGTGCAGAGAAGAGCCACCAAATTAATAAAGAGGACGGATAATCTGATTTATAAGGAGAGGCTAGCGAAATTGGATTTGTTTACATTAGAAAAGAGGCGTCTAAGAGGGGATATAATAACTATATATACAAACATATTCGGGGACAGTACAAGGAGCTTTCAAAAGAACTATTTATCCCAAGGGCAGTATAAAGGACACGGAGTCATCCCTTAAGGTTGGGGGAAAGGGGATTTAACCAGCAACAAAGGAAAGGGTTCTTTACAGTAAGTATGTGTAGAAGCACATGCACACCGCTGGTAGGTGCTGGAGGGGGGTACTTATCTGCCGGTGCGCTGTATCCAGGGAGGTCCAGACATCCCAGAGGTACTTGAGCAAAGGAATGGAAGCAGGCACACGGTCTTACTAAAGGTGCAGTTTATTGTGCCACCAAAGGTCCAACGTTTCGGCAAATAGATTGCCTTTATCAAGGATAGGGCTACAGAACATGTTAAACATACCAGAATATATACACAAATGGGTACTCACCCCCCCACGATCACTGCTGCCTTGCTCCTGGATGTCAACGCCCCCATCGTGACGTCAGGGCGCCAGCGCGACGCAGCGTGATGACGTCATGCACCACCAGGGGAGGAGGAGACAGCCTCCCCAATGCCTGTAACAATGCCTGTATCCTATATGTAATGCTGCTAGCATAAATACAGCCTCCACCATTTTTTATACACTGCATTAGATGACACTGTGGTTATACTATTAGTTTGTACACTTTATTTGATTATTTTATTTAATAAAACTGTAGTCACATTACACTTGATTGTTTATGTAAGGGCTCTCACCCCATCACGATCATTCAGTCCTCCTTGGGCATCAGGCTGTCTTTCTTCCACTCCAGGGCAGGTCTGATGCCTGAGGCCCGCCCCCCCTCCTCCCCCGTGAGGGCGTCATGACGTCACCAGGGGAGCCTCTGCTGCCAGTGAGGGGGCGGCTCCCTGAGTTTCCAGCTTCCTGCAGGACAGCCATCTTAGCCTGTTACAGGCATTGGGGAGGCTGTCTCCTCCTCCCCTGGTGGTGCATGACGTCATCACGCTGCGTCGCGCTGGCGCCCTGACGTCACGATGGGGGCGTTGACATCCAGGAGCAAGGCAGCAGTGATCGTGGGGGGGGTGAGTACCCATTTGTGTATATATTGTGGTATGTTTAACATGTTCTGTAGCCCTCTCCTTGATAAAGGC
Source organism: Ascaphus truei (assembly GCF_040206685.1). Classification (NCBI taxonomy): domain Eukaryota; kingdom Metazoa; phylum Chordata; class Amphibia; order Anura; family Ascaphidae; genus Ascaphus; species Ascaphus truei. Next base: position 27,859,665 of record NC_134498.1, read on the forward strand.
AATCTATTTGCCGAAACGTTGGACCTTTGGTGGCACAATAAACTGCACCTTTAGTAAGACCGTGTGCCTGCTTCCATTCCTTTGTTCTTTACAGTAAGGGCAGATAAAATGTGAGATGCATTAACCATGGAGACTGTGATGGCAGATACAATAGATATCTTCAAAAAAAAGTTGGACAACTTTTTAGAAAGGAAAGGTATACAGGGATATACCAAATAAGTAAACATGGGAAGGATGTTGATCCAGGGAGTAATCCGATTGACAATTCTTGGAGTCAGGAAGGAATTTATTTTTCCCTTTAGGAGACATCATTGGATAATGTGTCACTGGGTTTTTTTGTTTGCCTTCCTCTGGATCAATATACTATAAGTCCATTTATAGAATAAAGTATCTGTCGTCTAAATTTAGCATAGGTTGAAGTTGATGGGCGCATGTCTTTTTTCAACCTCCTACTATGTAACTAGTCCTCTCAAACAACGTCTCCAGAAAGCAGTCGATTGAAGCACAATTAAACATATACAACCTTCTTTTGTTCTCTATATTATTCTCATTGTATAGGATATCATAAAATAATAATTTAATAACATCGATGTCATTAGTTCCTGGAGACAGGCAGCAGGTGTTTTAAACCTTTTCCAAAGCTAATTTGCAAGAAAGATATTTACAAGGAGCTATGGTATAAAATTACAGGAACCACGCACTGTAAAACAATGGAAATACATGTTGAATTCCGCAGCTGTGCACCAAGATGACACAATAACACAGCAGTTGTAGGAAGCTCAGTTGTGTTTCTTACATGAGATTTAGATTTCTTTGGATCAGAGGTTAACCCCCTGAAACCTAGTACACGTAGCTGACACAAAGAGAAAGGGAAACTGTTTTGGACCACTCACACAATCTGGCACTCCAGAGGCCTTCCAAAAATTATATTAAAAGTGTTTTATTGTGACATGTCGATCCTTACACAATAAAACACATTTGATATACTTTTTTGAAGACCTCTAGAGAGCTGGTTTGTTTCTTGCTTAGGACTATGATTTATCCAGATGACTCCCGCGTGTAGAGTGCCTCTGAGCACTCAAGGCAGGTCACTTACTGTTTTGTGAGTGCCCCTTTACTGGAATACACCAGGCCACACACAGACCTTGATACACTCGGTGCTCAGTATAATGTTGCACAGAATACCTCCTCCTCTAACTTATCTCACCAAATCTCCTACAGGCGCAAGCATAGAAAAGTCCAGCAAAGGACCGTGATACATTGAGGTGCAGCGGCTTATAGCGAGTTGTGCCATTCTGTGGGACATGATCAGGTTTGCAACATTTGATGCATATACAGTAACCTTGGGAACCTATGCTACGACCAGTCATGTGGATTCAGGTGCAGTGCTCAAATTGCATTACTTCTCTTCAACTTCAAGTGATCCTGAGACTCTCTCCAAGTGGATGACGGGAAATCATGTGACATTAGTGGACCATAAGCGTGCACAGCAAATAAACATATCACTTGTTAGCAGTCACATGTCTGAGACAGGTCGGCATCCCTGCCATTCTCTATTATATCTTAGCATATAGTGCTTCCACTGCAGCCAGGGATTCTGGGAAATGCCAAGCAAATGAGCACACAGTGTCACCTTTTGCTTCTTGTCCATTTTAACATGGACCCCTGTAAACTCATGCCTGCTGCATTACACAGCTTTTCAGCACAGCCTGGGTTAAAGAAGTGCATATCCAGTAACCTCACTCACAGACAGCTGTTTCAACCTTTTGGGTCTCATCAGTGTGAGGCTGCTCATACTGGCCTTGCAACGTGAAGCTGGCCTTAACTCAAATTCTTTGTCATGGGATGGGACCTGGTGCCAGACCATTTCTGGAGCCCAACCTTCCTCCATGCCCCCTACTCCTAAACGTGCTATGGATATATAGGTGGGGGGGGGGGGGGCAATTCTTCCCTGCTCTATGATGATTGACAGCTGACGAGCAGTGAAAAGTTGTGCCCCGCCATTTTTAATGGCACCGTACCACGAGTACCACCAAGGAAATAATGTTAAAAAAAAAATATTTCAGGGGGATGCGGTCCTGGGCTCTTTAAGGCCACGGGTCTCTGTGTTTTGCACCAACCATGGTTTCACTATACTATACCAATACTGACACACAGGCTGCGTCCATAGTCAGCCCAACATAGCACGTGTCGCAAACAAAAACTGTAAGGCAATGAGCACGGCCATACAGCGCGTGCGTGCACGAGAGCGAGGGCACGGCTGATTTTTCGCGAGACAAATGTTTTTTTATTTCTGTTGTGCAATGGCTGGGTCATGTGCGCAGTTCGGCAACTAAAACTGTAAAGTATCTGGAGAACTAGGGCTTCCCGAGCTAAACATAGTGGGGTTCAGCTCCCGAGGGCCCCTTAATTAGAATTCAATATTTAAAAAAAAATAAACATTAATTATGTAGCCCCCTGTAAACAGCACAGGCTATACATATCTTTCTCCTACTGAGGTAAGTCCTGTTAAGGGCAGGCACCAGTAGTAATCATGGGTTTTTCCCCCCCTTCAAGCCCTGCCCTGAGTGATAGATGCAGGCCCCTGACTCTGGTGCAGACATGAGACAGAGGGGAGGTCCTGCTGACATCATGAGGGGTGGGGCTGAGACTATTTAGCAGTCCATTCCTGTAAGTGACAGTTTGTCTACTTCCAGTGAGTTCTCTTCCGGGTCTGCTCTGGAGGTCTGTCCTGGAAGTTGGAAGAGAGCGGAGTGGGTCGAGCTCTCTATCCTGGGAGCAGGAGAGATACTAAGAGGACTCTGGCCTATGATAGTCAGCGAGCCAGCAGAGCTCCGGTGGAACCAATGCCCCTCACCCTGATGAGGGGGTGATGGGGAGGATCTACGCCCGCCCAGAGGGGACCCTCTGAGGTGGGCACTGGGGTATTGAGGCCCCTCACAGACCATCCTGTGGAGTACCTCTTGGAGGGAAGGAGAGGAGAGGAGAAAAGCCTGTACACTGTGTCTAAAGTGTTGCTGTGCGCTGCTACTGCTACTGCTGTTGTTGTTGCGGCTGTATGCTGCAAGGCTGCTGTGTGTCATCTAGATACAATAAAGAGAGACATTGCTGATCTTACTAAAGACTGTTGTGTGATTCTGGAGAATCCACCCTGGGACCAGGGGTCACTTCTTCTATAAGGGTCCTACCCCATACCCTGGGAAGGTATAGAGGATGGAGGCGCTGCACCACCACTAAGAGAATGAGGCAACTACCCCAGAAGCCTGGTCCTGTCTCCCCAACAACATCGCGGGAAGCTCAGGCCCTCCTGTTACCGGCAGGTATGCACCACTCACACGTGTAGCCAGCCCTCATACACCCTAGATATAGCACTTGTGTCTGGGGGGGGGGGACAAGGGCTACAATTAGTAAAACCAAAATTAATTAGTAGACAGGATTGCTGCTTTAAGACACATTACAAAAACAAATAGCACGATTTTATACACCTTGATATCCATAAAATCAATCATTTTTTTTACCATATTGACTGCTTGATTGATAACCTAACCAGTTATTGGATGGCTGTACTGCTAATTGGAAATGTTATTTATTTATTTATAAAATGTTTTACCAGGAAGTAATCCATTTAGCAAGTGACTTTCTGTTATAAAACACAATCAGGAGTAAGCCCTTTAGTGCATACAGAGAGTTACTTCATAACAAGCAAGAGGCTCAAATAGGCCTTTCTGACATTAAGTTGATACAAATAAGAGGTTTTGTGCCGGAATTTGGAGGAATTGCTCCACACAATACTGTGATGAGGATGAAAGTGTTTGGAAATATGCACCAGACACACAATTTCTTATTGTGACAAAAAATGACTTCTGTTCCTCATAGATATGTCTCAAAATAAGAAGCCGAAAATACAGGTTTTGTACATTTGACATCCGTGAAAATGTATACAACCGGAAGTTGCGTCATTTTGACACAAGTATCACCTATGGATTGCGAGATAAGATTGGGTAAGAAATTAGCTCCTCTGGTTGTAAAAGACACAAAATCCTGATTTTCCAATCCTTTCCCCAAAAGGAAAAATTGGGCTTCAAATCCCACTTCAGACACATTGATATGATGTGGGAGTAATGTTTGCCCCGCTGATACACTGCAGACACGTTGATATGATGTGGGAGTAATGTTTGCCCCGCTGATACACTGAGACACGTTGATATGATGTGGGAGTAATGTTTGCTCCGCTGATACACTGCACACACGTTGATATGATGTGGGAGTAATGTTTGCCCCGCTGATACACTGCACACACGTTGATATGATGTGGGAGTAATGTTTGCCCCGCTGATACACTGAGACACGTTGATATGATGTGGGAGTAATGTTTGCCCTGCTGATACACTGCACACACGTTGATATGATGTGGGAGTAATGTTTGCCCCGCTGATACACAGCACACACGTTGATATGATGTGGGAGTAATGTTTGCCACGCTGATACACTGCAGACACGTTGATATGATGTGGGAGTAATGTTTGCCTCGCTGATACACTGCACACACGTTGATATGATGTTGGAGTAATGTTTGCCCCGCTGATACACTGAGACACGTTGATATGATGTGGGAGTAATGTTTGCTCCGCTGATACACTGCACACACGTTGATATGATGTGGGAGTAATGTTTGCCCCGCTGATACACTGCACACACGTTGATATGATGTGGGAGTAATGTTTGCCCCGCTGATACACTGAGACACGTTGATATGATGAGGGAGTAATGTTTGCCCTGCTGATACACTGCACACACGTTGATATGATGTGGGAGTAATGTTTGCCCCGCTGATACACTGAGACACGTTGATATGATGTGGAAGTAATGTTTGCCCCGCTGATACACTGCAGACACGTTAATATGATGTGGGAGTAATGTTTGCCTCGCTGATACACTGCACACACGTTGATATGATGTGGGAGTAATGTTTGCCCCGCTGATACACTGAGACACGTTGATATGATGTGGGAGTAATGTTTGCCCCGCTGATACACTGCACACACGTTGATATGATGTGGGAGTAATGTTTGCCCCGCTGATACACTGAGACACGTTGATATGATGTGGGAGTAATGTTTGTCCCGCTGATACACTGAGACACGTTGATATGATGTGGGAGTAATGTTTGCCCCGCTGATACACTGCACACACATTGATATGATGAGGGAGTAATGTTTGCCCCGCTGATACACTGAGACACGTTGATATGATGTGGAAGTAATGTTTGCCCCGCTGATACACTGCAGACACGTTGATATGATGTGGGAGTAATGTTTGCCCCGCTGATACACTGAGACACGTTGATATGATGTGGGAGTAATGTTTGCCACGCTGATACACTGCACACACGTTGATATGATGTGGGAGTAATGTTTGCCCCGCTGATACACTGCACACACGTTGATATGATGTGGGAGTAATGTTTGCCCCGCTGATACACTGAGACACGTTGATATGATGTGGGAGTAATGTTTGCCACGCTGATACACTGCAGACACGTTGATATGATGTGGGAGTAATGTTTGCCCTGCTGATACACTGCACACACGTTGATATGATGTGGGAGTAATGTTTGCCCCGCTGATACACTGAGACACGTTGATATGATGTGGGAGTAATGTTTGCCCCGCTGATACACTGAGACACGTTGATATGATGTGGGAGTAATGTTTGCCACGCTGATACACTGCAGACATGTTGATATGATGTGGGAGTAATGTTTGTCCCGCTGCTACACTGCAGACACGTTGATATGATGTGGGAGTAATGTTTGCCCCGCTGATACACTGAGACACGTTGATATGATGTGGGAGTAATGTTTGCCCCGCTGATACACTGAGACACGTTGATATGATGTGGGAGTAATGTTTGCCCCGCTGATACACTGCAGACACGTTGATATGATGTGGGAGTAATGTTTGCCCCGCTGATACACTGCAGACACGTTGATATGATGTGGGAGTAATGTTTGCCCCGCTGATACACTGAGACACGTTGATATGATGTGGGAGTAATGTTTGCCCCGCTGATACACTGAGACACGTTGATATGATGTGGGAGTAATGTTTGCCCCGCTGATACACTGAGACACGTTGATATGATGCGGGAGTAATGTTTGCCCCGCTGATATACTGCACACACGTTGATATGATGTGGGAGTAATGTTTGCCCCGCTGATACACTGAGACACGTTGATATGATGTGGGAGTAATGTTTGCCCTGCTGATACACTGCACACACGTTGATATGATGTGGGAGTAATGTTTGCCCCGCTGATACACAGCACACACGTTGATATGATGTGGGAGTAATGTTTGCCACGCTGATACACTGCAGACACGTTGATATGATGTGGGAGTAATATTTGCCTCGCTGACACACTGCACACACGTTGATATGATGTTGGAGTAATGTTTGCCCCGCTGATACACTGAGACACGTTGATATGATGTGGGAGTAATGTTTGCTCCGCTGATACACTGCACACACGTTGATATGATGTGGGAGTAATGTTTGCCCCGCTGATACACTGCACACACGTTGATATGATGTGGGAGTAATGTTTGCCCCGCTGATACACTGAGACACGTTGATATGATGAGGGAGTAATGTTTGCCCTGCTGATACACTGCACACACGTTGATATGATGTGGGAGTAATGTTTGCCCCGCTGATACACTGAGACACGTTGATATGATGTGGAAGTAATGTTTGCCTCGCTGATACACTGCAGACACGTTAATATGATGTGGGAGTAATGTTTGCCTCGCTGATACACTGCACACACGTTGATATGATGTGGGAGTAATGTTTGCCCCGCTGATACACTGAGACACGTTGATATGATGTGGGAGTAATGTTTGTCCCGCTCATACACTGAGACACGTTGATATGATGTGGGAGTAATGTTTGCCCCGCTGATACACTGCACACACATTGATATGATGAGGGAGTAATGTTTGCCCCGCTGATACACTGAGACACGTTGATATGATGTGGAAGTAATGTTTGCCCCGCTGATACACTGCAGACACGTTGATATGATGTGGGAGTAATGTTTGCCCCGCTGATACACTGAGACACGTTGATATGATGTGGGAGTAATGTTTGCCACGCTGATACACTGCACACACGTTGATATGATGTGGGAGTAATTTTTGCCCCGCTGATACACTGCAGACACGTTGATATGATGTGGGAGTAATGTTTGCCCCGCTGATACACTGCAGACACGTTGATATGATGTGGGAGTAATGTTTGCCCCGCTGATACACTGAGAGACGTTGATATGATGTGGGAGTAATGTTTGCCCCGCTGATACACTGAAAACGTTGATATGATGTGGGAGTAATGTTTGCCCCGCTGATACACTGAGACACGTTGATATGATGCGGGAGTAATGTTTGCCCCGCTGATACACTGCACACACGTTGATATGATGTGGGAGTAATGTTTGCCCCGCTGATACACTGAGACACGTTGATATGATGTGGGAGTAATGTTTGCCCTGCTGATACACTGCACACACGTTGATATGATGTGGGAGTAATGTTTGCCCCGCTGATACACAGCACACACGTTGATATGATGTGGGAGTAATGTTTGCCACGCTGATACACTGCAGACACGTTGATATGATGTGGGAGTAATGTTTTCCTCGCTGATACACTGCACACACGTTGATATGATGTTGGAGTAATGTTTGCCCCGCTGATACACTGAGACACGTTGATATGATGTGGGAGTAATGTTTGCTCCGCTGATACACTGCACACACGTTGATATGATGTGGGAGTAATGTTTGCCCCGCTGATACACTGCACACACGTTGATATGATGTGGGAGTAATGTTTGCCCCGCTGATACACTGAGACACGTTGATATGATGAGGGAGTAATGTTTGCCCTGCTGATACACTGCACACACGTTGATATGATGTGGGAGTAATGTTTGCCCCGCTGATACACTGAGACACGTTGATATGATGTGGAAGTAATGTTTGCCCCGCTGATACACTGCAGACACGTTAATATGATGTGGGAGTAATGTTTGCCTCGCTGATACACTGCACACACGTTGATATGATGTGGGAGTAATGTTTGCCCCGCTGATACACTGAGACACGTTGATATGATGTGGGAGTAATGTTTCACCCCGCTGATACACTGCACACACGTTGATATGATGTGGGAGTAATGTTTGCCCCGCTGATACACTGAGACACGTTGATATGATGTGGGAGTAATGTTTGTCCCGCTGATACACTGAGACACGTTGATATGATGTGGGAGTAATGTTTGCCCCGCTGATACACTGCACACACATTGATATGATGAGGGAGTAATGTTTGCCCCGCTGATACACTGAGACACGTTGATATGATGTGGAAGTAATGTTTGCCCCGCTGATACACTGCAGACACGTTGATATGATGTGGGAGTAATGTTTGCCCCGCTGATACACTGAGACACGTTGATATGATGTGGGAGTAATGTTTGCCACGCTGATACACTGCACACACGTTGATATGATGTGGGAGTAATGTTTGCCCCGCTGATACACTGCACACACGTTGATATGATGTGGGAGTAATGTTTGCCCCGCTGATACACTGAGACACGTTGATATGATGTGGGAGTAATGTTTGCCACGCTGATACACTGCAGACACGTTGATATGATGTGGGAGTAATGTTTGCCCTGCTGATACACTGCACACACGTTGATATGATGTGGGAGTAATGTTTGCCCCGCTGATACACTGAGACACGTTGATATGATGTGGGAGTAATGTTTGCCCCGCTGATACACTGAGACACGTTGATATGATGTGGGAGTAATGTTTGCCACGCTGATACACTGCAGACATGTTGATATGATGTGGGAGTAATGTTTGCCCCGCTGATACACTGCAGACACGTTGATATGATGTGGGAGTAATGTTTGCCCCGCTGATACACTGAGACACGTTGATATGATGTGGGAGTAATGTTTGCCCCGCTGATACACTGAGACACGTTGATATGATGTGGGAGTAATGTTTGCCCCGCTGATACACTGAGACACGTTGATATGATGCGGGAGTAATGTTTGCCCCGCTGATACACTGCACACACGTTGATATGATGTGGGAGTAAGGTTCGCCCCGCTGATACACTGAGACACGTTGATATGATGTGGGAGTAATGTTTGCCCCGCTGATACACTGCAGACACATTGATATGATGTGGGAGTAATGTTTGCCCCGCTGATACACTGCAGACACATTGATATGATGTGGGAGTAATGTTTGCCCCGCTGATACACTGAGACACGTTGATATGATGTGGGAGTAATGTTTGCCCCGCTGATACACTGCACACACGTTGATATGATGTGGGAGTAAGGTTTGCCCCGCTGATACACTGAGACACGTTGATATGATGTGGGAGTAATGTTTGCCCCGCTGATACACTGCACACACGTTGATATGATGTGGGAGTAATGTTTGCCCCGCTGATACACTGCACACACGTTGATATGATGTGGGAGTAATGTTTGCCCCGCTGATACACTGCACACACGTTGATATGATGTGGGAGTAATGTTTGCCCCGCTGATACACTGCACACACGTTGATATGATGTGGGAGTAATGTTTGCCCCGCTGATACACTGCACACACGTTGATATGATGTGGGAGTAATGTTTGCCCCGCTGATACACTGCAGACACGTTGATATGATGTGGGAGTAATGTTTGCCCCGCTGATACACTGAGACACGTTGATATGATGTGGGAGTAATGTTTGCCCCGCTGATACACTGAGACACGTTGATATGATGTGGGAGTAATGTTTGCCCCGCTGATACACTGAGACACGTTGATATGATGCGGGAGTAATGTTTGCCCCGCTGATACACTGCACACACGTTGATATGATGTGGGAGTAAGGTTTGCCCCGCTGATACACTGAGACACGTTGATATGATGCGGGAGTAATGTTTACCCCGCTGATACACTGCACACACGTTGATATGATGTGGGAGTAAGGTTCGCCCCGCTGATACACTGAGACACGTTGATATGATGTGGGAGTAATGTTTGCCCCGCTGATACACTGCAGACACGTTGATATGATGTGGGAGTAATGTTTGCCCCGCTGATACACTGCAGACACATTGATATGATGTGGGAGTAATGTTTGCCCCGCTGATACACTGAGACACGTTGATATGATGTGGGAGTAATGTTTGCCCCGCTGATACACTGCAGACACGTTGATATGATGTGGGAGTAATGTTTGCCCCGCTGATACACTGAGACACGTTGATATGATGTGGGAGTAATGTTTGCCTCGCTGATACACTGAGACACGTTGATATGATGTGGGAGTAATGTTTGCCCCGCTGATACACTGCACACACGTTGATATGATGTGGGAGTAAGGTTTGCCCCGCTGATACACTGAGACACGTTGATATGATGTGGGAGTAATGTTTGCCCCGCTGATACACTGCAGACACGTTGATATGATGTGGGAGTAATGTTTGCCCCGCTGATACACTGCACACACGTTGATATGATGTGGGAGTAATGTTTGCCCCGCTGATACACTGCACACACGTTGATATGATGTGGGAGTAATGTTTGCCCCGCTGATACACTGAGACACGTTGATATGATGTGGGAGTAATGTTTGCCCCGCTGATACACTGCAGACACGTTGATATGATGTGGGAGTAATGTTTGCCTCGCTGATACACTGCAGACACGTTGATATGATGTGGGAGTAATGTTTGCCCCGCTGATACACTGCACACACGTTGATATGATGTGGGAGTAAGGTTTGCCCCGCTGATACACTGAGACACGTTGATATGATGTGGGAGTAATGTTTGCCCCGCTGATACACTGCAGACAAAGAGTGAAGCTATTTCAAAACAGTGGCATTGCATCTGATAAGGTGTGCTCTGAGAGATGTAAATGCAAATTACACAGACTGATCGTCAGTCGTAGAAAGGGCATCCTTCAGTTACAAGCAAGTTAATTTGCCACACTGTTAATCTTGACTAAAGTGAAGGAGTATGTAATAAATATAACGTACTTTTTGTCAGATAAGGGAGTGTTTAATAATGGACAGCTAAGGCACCTGTCCTACGTATTTAAAGTTACATTAAAGTGGGAGCATTAAACAAAGTAATGACTTCTTTGCCATTTCTGAGATGTGTTGAGTTCTGTTGTCCTTGTCCAGGAGAGAAATATTAATCACCTCCCTGTACATACAGTAAGCATGCAGCACTGTCTGATGTATCTGAGAATCGTTACACACGTACAGCTGCCCATTTAGCTTTTTCTTAGCACAAACGCAGGTTAACCTCCTAGGCAGCAGACCTCCACCATTTCCAGTCATGTAATAACTCCAGGAGTGATCACTAGTCATGCCCAATGTCATGCAGTAGCTGCAAAGGCAAACAAGATCTTATCTTGCATTAAACGGGCAGTGGATGGAAGGGAAATAAACATAATTATGCCCCTTTATAAAGTATTAGTTAGACCACACCTTCAATATGGAGTACAATTTTGGGCACCATTTCTTAGCAAAGACATTATGGAACTAGAGAGAGTGGAGAGAAGAGCCGCCAAATGAATAATGGGGATGGATAATCTGATTTATGAGGAGAGGCTAACTAAATTAGATTTGTTTACATTAGAAAAGAGGCGTGTAAGAGGGGATATGATAATTATATGCAAATATATTCAGGGACAGTACAAGGAGCTTTCAAAAGAACTATTCATCCCACGGGCAGTACAAAGGACTCGGGGCCATCCCTTAAGGTTGGAGGAGAGGAGATTTCACCAGCAACAAAGCAAAGGGTTCTTTACAGTAAGGGCAGTTACAATGTGGAGTTCATTACCCATGGATGGCAGATACAATAGATCTTATACTATATTAGTGAAAGCACTGTATGTTTGCCTGCCTGCCTGGATGTCCGGTGTCCCTAGGGGAAATCTCATTGGTCCCTTGGCCAGCCCGCCCCCGCACACCTCTCATTGGCCTGAGGCGGAGTGACGGGCCAAAGGACACACAGGGACACACACACACACAGGGAACACAGGGACACACACACAGGGAACACAGGGACACACACACACAGGGGGGACACAGACACACACACACACACACACACGGACACACACACACGGACACACACACGGACACACACACACAGGGACACACACACACACACAGGGACACACACACACAGTGACAGACACACACACACACACACACACAGGGACACAGGGACACACACACACAGTGACAGACACACACACAGTGACACACTCACACAGTGACACACACACACACACACACACACACTGTTACATACATTAGCGGGGCTCACAGTGTTAGCAGCACCCGCGCGCACCTCCTCCTCTCCCCGTGTCTCCCGCGCTTTCACCCCGACCCCCCCCCTCCCCCGGTGCCGTTACAGTCAGCGGGACACACACACTATTATTACCCCTTCAGCGCCCCCCCCACCCAGTGTCAGCGGCCGTGCGAGACCCCCCCTCTATATCTCCCACCTCTCCCCCCCCCACACATATACATGCCCCCCCTTCCCCGGCGCTACAACTCACCCCTCCCCGGCGGGGGAACAGCCAGTGGCCAGGCAGGCTGTCTCGCGGCGCCGAGTGCCCAAGATGGCGGCGCCCGGGACACAGCGGGGGAGCGGCCACAACACGCTGCCTCCCGCCTCAGATCCACGTGGGACCTGCCGGATGGGTGAGTGAGCGGCCTTCACCTCCCCTCCACCCCCCCTTCACCTCCCCTCCACCCCCCCCCTCCCCTCCAGTGTCAGTGTCTCCCCCCGGCGCCGCTACAGTCAGCGGGGGAGCGAGCGAGCGCCCGGGACACAGCGGGAGAGCGGCCACAACACGCTGACTCCCGCCTCAGATCCACGTGGGACCTGCCGGACGGGTGAGTGAGCGGCCCTCACCCCCCATCACCTCCCCTCACCTCCCCTCACCCGCTTTCACCTCCCCTCACTCCACTTCTCCCTTCCACCCCCCTTCATCTCCCCATTTACCTCCCCCCCTCCACCTCCCCTCCACCCCCCCTTCACCTCCCCTCCATCCCCCCCCCTTCACCTCCCCTCCACCCAACCCCCCTTCACCTCTCTTCCACCCCCCCTTCACCTCCCTTCCACCCCCCCCCTTCACCTCCCCTCCACCCCCCTTCACCTCCCCTCCACCCCCCCACCTTCACCTCCCCTCCACCCCCCCCTTCACCTCCCCTCCACCCCCCCTTCCCACCGCCTCCCCCCCCTTCCCACCGCCTCCCTCCCCCCTTCCCACTGCCTCCCTCCCCCCCCTTCCCACCGCCTCCCCCCCCCCCTTCCCACCGCCTCCCCCCCCTTCCCTCCACCTTCCCACCGCCTCCCCCCCCTTCCCACCGCCCCCCCCCTTCCCACCGCCTCCCCCTTCCCCCCCTTCCCACCGCCTCCCCCCCTTCCCACCGCCTCCCCCCACCCCTTCCCACCGCCCCCCCCCCTTCCCACCGCCTCCCACCCCCCCTTCCCACCGCCTCCCACCCCCCTTTCCCACCGCCTCCCAACCCCCCTTCCCACCGCCTCCCCCCCCCCTTCCCACCGCCTCCCCCCCCCCTTCCCACCGCCTCCCCCCCCCTTCCCACCGCCTCCCACCCCCCTTCCCACCGCCTCCCACCCCCCGCCTTCCCACCCCCCGCCTCCCCTCCGCCTCCCCCTTCCCACCTCCTCCCCCTTCCCACCACCTCACCCCTCCCCCCTTCCCACCACCTACCCCCCCTTTCCACCACCTCCCCCCCTTCCCACCACCTCCCCCCCCTTCCCACCACCTCCCCCCCCTTCCCACCACCTCCACCCTCCCCCCTTCCCACCCCCTCCCCCCCTTCCCACCACCTCCCCCCCTTCCCACCACCTCCCCCCTCCTCCCCTTCCCACCACCTTCCCTCTCCTCCCCCTTCCCCCTCCTCCCCCTTCCCACCACCTTCCCCCTCCTCCCCCTTCCCACCACATCCCCCCTTCTCTCCCTTTCCACCACCTTCCCCCTCCTCCTCCTTCCCACCACCTCCCCCCTTCCCACCACCTCCCCCCTTCTCCCCCTTCCCACCACCTCCCCCCTTCTCCCCCTTTCCACCACCTCCCCCCTTCTCCCCCTTTCCACCACCTCCCCCCTCCTCCCCCTTCCCACCACTTCTCCCCTTCCCCCCCTGCTCCCCTTCCCCCCCCGCGCTACCCTTCCCCCCCTCCGCTCCCCTTCCCCCCCCTCCGCTCCCCTTCACCCCCCCTCCGCTCCCCTTTCCACCCCCCCCTCCGCTCCTCTTCCCCCCCCCCTCCACCTCTTTTTCCCCTTTCCCCTCCCACCCCCTCCCACACTTCCACCCCCTCCTCTAACCCTTCCCCCCCCCTCCTCTAACCCTTCCCCCCCCTCCTCTAACCCTTCCCCCCCCTCCTCTAACCCTTCCCCCCCCTCCTCTAACCCTTCCCCCCCCTCCTCTAACCCTTCCCCCCTCCTCCACCCCTTGCCCCCCTCCTCCACCCCTTGCCCCCCTCCTCCACCCCTTGCCCCCCTCCTCCACCCCCTCCTCCCCTTCCCGCCGCCCTTCGCCTTCATGCCCGCCTTACCGCCTCCCCACCCCCGCCTCTGCCTTTCACCCGCCCTTACTCCGGCCGCCTCTGCCTTTCACCCACCTCCTCACAGCCGCTGCACGCACTCAACAGACACCCGCCACACTCGACACATACCTGCCGCCACACACACCTGCTGCCTCCCGCCCCTACGCACCGACATCACTGACCCACCGCCTCACACCCTAGCAGGACCCCCACTCACAGACAGCACTCACAACCCACGCGCCAGCCGCCGCCTCACACCCTTGCAGGACCCCCACTCACAGACAGCACTCACAACCCACGCGCCACCCGCCGCCTCACACCCTAGCAGGACCCCCACTCGCACACAGCACTCACAACCCACGCGCCACCCGCCGCCTCACACCCTAGCAGGACCCCCACTCACAGACAGCACTCACAACCCACGCGCCACCCGCCGCCTCACACCCTAGCAGGACACACGACTCAGATTTTTACATCACTTATGCCACCAAAATATACATTGTACTGTGGTGTGGTTACAATAAACCATTTTTATACAACATCGTATTACATTTTCTTCCATCTTTCTTTTCAATATTATTATCCAACCTTTACAACAAACAGTCACCTATTGTTCCACGATTTATAAATAATACTACCTATTACGCATTTACATCCCGGGCAACGCCGGGTCTCTCAGCTAGTATCTTCAAAAAAAAGGTTGGACATCTTTTTAGAAAGGAAAGGTATACAGGGATATAAACATGGGAAGGATGTAAATAAGTAAACATGGGAAGGATGTAAATAAGTAAACATGGGAAGGATGTTGATCCAGGGAGTAATCCGATTGCCAATATTTGGAGTCGGGAAGCAATTTATTTTTCCCCTTATGAGATATCATTGGATGATATGACACTGGGGTTTTTATTTGCCTTCCTGTGGATCAATATACTGTAAGTATGGATATAGGATAAAGTATCTGTCGTCTAAATGTAGCATAGGTTGAACTTGATAGACATGTCTTTTTCAACCTCATCTGCTATGTAACTATGTGTCTGTTACTATGTAACTACTATGTAACTGCTATGTAACTATGTAACTACTATGTGACTGTGACGATGTAACTATGTGACTGTGATTATGAAATTACTATGTAACTACTATGTGACTATGTAACTACTATGTAACTATGTGACTGTGACTATGTAACTATGTAACTACTATGTGACTATGTAGCTACTATGTAACTATGTAACTATGTGACTGTGACTATGTAACTATTATGTGACTGTGACTATGTAACTACTATGTAGCTATGTGAATATGTAACTATGCATCTATGTAACTACTATGTAGCTATGTGACTGTAACTATGTAACTACTATGTAGCTATGTGACTGTGACTATGTAACTACTGTGTCACTGTGACTATGTAACTACTAGGTAGCTATGTTAATATGTAACTAAGTAACTACTATGTAACTGTGATTATGCAACTACTATGTGATTGTGATTATGTAACTATATGACTGTAACTATGTAACATGACCTTCCTGCCCCCGGCTGACGTAAAGCAAGTGGTGGGGAGGAGATTACACATACGTTTCGGGCGGGCCACGCACTCCATTGGAGTGGTCTCAGTGATCAGTCCCTAGAAAAAGATAATGTTCCCATGGCGTACAGCTACCTGGTACGTTATAAGGGCCCTCCTCGTTTAAACTATCCCAATAACGGCAGTAGAAATTGGTCAGCTGTCTATCTGTGTAATTCTGCCCTGTGGCAGTAATAACCACAACCTCTCAAACCAAAATGAGAGATTTTCTTTTCACAAATGTTTCTCTATTGGTTGATGGAGGGTGTTAGAGAGAATTAAGGGTGCACAATGCACTTGGCAAAACGGGTGAAAATAACTTGATATATTAGTACTAGCATGTTCAAAATGAGTCTCTTAGTACAGCTCAACCCCCTTATAACGCTGTGCTTGGGGTCCAAAGAATCACATCGCGCTATAAGCGGATCGCGTTAGAAATAACGTACAGTTGTATGCATTGTACAATAAAGTATTTAAGATACCAATAATCGTGTTGTAAAGTATTTATAAATACCAAAATTGGGAGCCACGCTTGCATCGCGTTATAAGCAGATTCGCGCTGTAACGGGGTTGAGCTGTATCAATTTTGCTGCAAAAAGCATTAGCATCCCTTGATTCACACTCTTCATTATCCTTGGTTTTGATGAGATTTAGAATTTACATGCTCAGAGGCAAAACAACTTACTATACTGCTACTTAGATCTGCTGATTTGAACTCTTCATTGTGGGTGATCTCTGTAGCCTATTGCAAAATACACACTGGATATACATGCGGTTTGTGCTTTGGGAAATGAAATGGCTTGAGCACTTCGCTGATATTGCATTTCGAGTGTCGGCTGCGAGGAGAGATTGCTAATTGCAAATAGAAAGGTATTCTTACATTGAATTCCCACGCTGGGTCATCTGATATAATAAAGGACCCGCAAAACTGTGAAGGCAACATCAAGAATGCTGGATGAATCATCTCTGTGTTTAATTACAGCAAATGATTATATTAGTGGACCATTTGGATAGAAGGATATCTCTATCTGAAATAGGATTGCCTTGGTAAAGAAGTTACACATTACAGACAAACTACCATTTTTAAACTATTTTCTTGCTACTTTGCTATTTCTTTTTTGTTTTAAATATTCTTCAGTATGTACACTGTACCTTGTACACAGTGATCAACACGTAGAAAGGACGTGACGATTACCCAGAAGCTGCCAATGAGAATATACTGTAATTAAGTAATAATCCCAGAAGAACAGGGCATTACTGGCCAATAATGCCCTGGCTGGAAGACAAAACACTATGCACCCCTTCTCCACACACAAAACACACACTGAAGACACATACACTGTAGCTTCCCCTCTACACCAACAAAACACACACAGCAGAAACACACCAACAAGACTCTGCTGCCCCCTCTACACCTACAAAACACACACCAACAGAAGACACACACTAATAAAACACTCTGCTGCCCCCTCTACACCCACAAAACACACACCAACAGAAGGCACACACCAATAAAACACTCTGCTGGCCCCCATTACCCCCACAAAACACACAACAGACACACAAACCTTTCCCCACACTCTCCTGTGCGGAGCTCTCTGTAGGCAGGGTGGGGGAGGAGTCAGTGCCTTGCTGGTGCCTTCTGTCCAATCACCTCCCCTGTCTAAGAGCAAATTTCATTCTTTGTGAATGAAAACTGAAAGCTGATTGGCTGAAAAACCTGGCAGGGTGCCAAAAAGTCCGGGCCATTACTGATTGGATAATGCCCAGAATTTTAACCAATCAAAAAGCAGGGATTTCAATAATGCCCGGAATTTTCCAGCTTTAGCCTATAATGCTGGATAAAGGTAACTAACTCAGCAACATTATATACAGGAACAAATTGTCATATACAATAGCAATACGTTCAGTATTACCAAATATGTAGGTTATCAAATTGTGTCATATTTAATTTGTAGCTAGTATTTGCCTAAATACTCCAAATTAACAGTTATAATTAAAGATAAGCGGCCCTGGCGAGATTTGCTTTGCCGCTGTTTCGATTAGAAAAACCTGTGAAAATTGAAATCGACCATTTGGCGCTAACATTTTGTAGCGAAGCGGCCCAAATTGTTGAATTATTATTTTTTTATTTATTTCATGGTGGGGGGAACAGCAGCTCCAAGATTATTATTATTATTATTTTATAGTTTCAAGGCAAAAGTAATTGAAACGAATGAACCTTGCAATGGACATCGACTTTTAGCATTAAGCGAAGATTCAGTCTGCCAGCGCAGGCGGAAAGTTCACACGTCCCTGATTATAATAATTACAATTATTGTTTTACCCAGACTAGCAAATGAGAATACACAATACAGTCTGGGTCTTCACACTCCTAGGAGTAATTGGCAAGTCTATTAAAATACCTGCTCTAAGAACCAACAAACTAAATACTTTCAAAATGCTTTGCAAATATGAATGATTAATGAATCAGGAATTGGATGCATTTGAATGTGCAACGGAAACACAGGTATTTTAGGACATGTAATGCTAATGAAATTCATAGGGATATGGATATGAAATGCTAATTACATTTTTCTATGTAGCACCATGTTAGAATTGTTAATGCAATCACCACCCATTAGTAAAGTAATGGTTCACATTTCCAGCTGATGTTTAGTTATTTTAATGCAACAGACCATTTCATTTTTTTAATATATGTTTTTTTTTTTTACAGGATGTGAACCAGCAGGTCCTCAGGAGTTTTGTGAAAATAATTGTTCCTTTATTTGTAATCATGCGCTTCCTCTTAGCCAATTTCAAATTAAATATCTGACAATCAGATCTCTTGGCAATTCATTTATTTATCATAAGGAAAAATAACACTAAGCTTCATCTACAGGTACAGGCCAAACTATAACATACTATAGATGGAGAACGGAACATTCTTGATCGCTCGATAGTATCTTTTGTTCTGACGTATCTACTCTAAAAACAGATTTCTTAATGTGCAGATTAACCTATGCATGGCTTTGTTTGTGTAAAGCAATAATAAAAGAAAATAAAACAATGACATATTCTCAACCTTGGAAAAGTCTGGGCACAAAGCCTATAATCGTGATGGGCTCCATTTTGTACCCAAAATGTTCTATAAACAAATTCACTTGTTATTATTTATACAAGTCCGCAGATTGTCACGATTTCCTTTCACAATGGATTTATAACCCATCTAACAAATCAAAATGGATCCTGACTGACAACATGGCTTCCGAATCACTTGAATTCCGTTTACCCTGAGCTGCTTTATTTACAGCTCTGGGGACCCCCGGGTTCTTGGAATACTAAACCGCGCAGTTACTGGTGTGGTGGAATTTAAAATGGCCTCTAAATCTCAAGGGGGCTAAAGGAAAGCTGCAATGTCAACAGTTGTGGCTTCCTACTAGACAGCCATTAAAACCCCCAAGAAGAACATTGTGACAAATATATGTATTTACAATTGTGGTTGAACTACTACTTAAGCTATTGGCGGTTTCTGAGCAGATGAAATGTAAACTGTGTGAACCGCTTGGTTTATACACAGTGAGCCATATTTAGAAAGCAATCTTTGGCTATAAGGCACCTTCCTGCCCCTTGGCTGTTCTCTGAAACGGCAGCCTTCATTATTCCATACAGGGTAGTCTCTTTTATGATAAAACACGGAGGGTGTAGTCAGGGCCGCTGACAGGTGGGGGATAGAAGGGACAAGAGTCCCGGTGGCCAGACAAAGCAGTTGCCACCGGGCCCCAGCTCTCCCCACCTGCAGGCCTCTTCCTCTCTCTGTCCCACGCCGGGCCCTCTGATGTCAGTCTGTCTTGGTATTCTCTCTCCCTCTCCTCTCCCCCTCTCTCCTCCCTCTTTCACCCTCTCTCTCCCCCCTCTCTCTCTCTTCCTCTCTCCCCCTCTCTTTATCTCTCCCCCTCTCTATCTCACTCTCTCTCCCTCTCTCCCCCCCCTCTCCCTCATATGTTAGCCCGCAGTAGGCGAGTGTCATATAAAGTGTTATATACAATAAGTGTTACATTGTTCATTTACATTTATATTTTTTATTTACATCCAGATCAAGAAAATAGTCACAGAGAAAATAAAAAATAAAAATAGTTTTATTGAAAATAACGTATTCCATAGGTTTAAGGCCCTTACTTTATAGGGTGCCTACGGAAAGCCTTTCAGAAGTAACGCAATTCCATGCACTAGGCAAGCTTGGCCTCATCGCATGTCATAGAAAAAAGCCCTAAGACCTAAGTCTTCGCATCATGAGATTTCTATCATTAAATATAACCATTTTTAATTAGGCCTATGTCTTATTTTCACCCAGAGTAACAAGTGTTATGGAGAAAACCATCACGCCTATTCTGGAAGACGAGGTACGCTGGGATGCACCCATTTCTGAAGAAATTCACTCAGCACAACTGTTTCCCTGGTTGTTTTTATGAACAAGCATTTTGCTTATAGAGCCCACAAAAAAAAGCTAATGCGATTCAGAAAAGGGCTATTATTAGGCACTGCAGCAAATATACTTCTGTCTTGTGAATGGATTTATTATGTTGTACCTTGCATGTACTATATTTTGCTGCTACATGTTACATAGATATGGGAGATTAACTGTTTCTGACATGTTTATACAAAGCAGGAAGTGATTTAATGAAAAGCAAGAAGATTGAAAGGGGTTAGCCTGAGCTTTGTATGTGCTCTGAATCCTAAGAGGCCCACTGACGTCATCCTCGCCCTGCAGTCTCTAACACACTCTCCTTCCCTCCCTCTCCCTCTCTCTTTCACTCCGTCTCTCTCTCTCTCCCCCACTCCGTCTCTCTCCCACTCCCTGTCTCTCTCCCCCACTCCGTCTCTCCCACTGTCTCCCTCTCTCACTCTCCCTCTTCCCCTCTCCCAGTCTCTCTCTCTCTCTCCCACTCCTTGTCTCTCTCTCCCACTCCCTACCTCTGTCTCTCTTACCCTCTCTCCCACTCCGTCTCTCTCTCATCCTCTCTCTCCCACTCCCTGTCTCTCTCTCTCTCCCCCACTCCATCTCTCTCCCACTCCCGGTGTCTCCCCCTCTCTCTCCTACCCTCTCCCTCTTTCCCTCCCCCCTCCCCCAGTCTCTCTCTCTCACCCTCTCTCTCCCACTCCTCTCTCTCATCCTCTCTCTCTCCCACTCCCTGTCTCTCTCCCTCATTCCCTTAATCCCTCTCTGTCATCCTCTCCCCCTCCCATTCCTCCCCCCCATATGAACCAGCTTGAAATCAGGGAATTACTTGCTAAGGAAATTCCTCCTGCTAAACATATAATTACTTTGAACAGGATCAATGCAAAACAGCTAATCAGTTTACCAACTGAATTAATTTATATTTGTGTTTTTTTTTTGTTTTTTTTAATGTGTGAGGTTAACAAAATGCACAATTTTAACCCATTCTGCGTCTCAGGTCCCTGTATTTTTAATGCTGAGCGTACCCTTCTGTACTGTAACAGCGGCTAGAGGCGGAATATCTAACATTAAAACACCAAATCTATACCCGCCAAAGCAGCCAAACTTTCCCATTCAAGTAAAAGGGGAATTTCGGATGAAAATAACCCAATAGGCTGGCTTCCCTTTAATTCCATTTCCTTCAGTAGAACGTGCAGTTAGCACTTCCAGCACCGAAAGGTGTCTCATAATAATTCTTTCTTGTGTAGTACTAACAGTGAACGCAGCGTTGTACATAGAATTCTTGCAGGCACAAGTCTCTCCCCCATAAAGCTTACAATCTATTTTTTTTAATGCCTGAGGCACAGGGAGATAAAGTGACATATCCAAGAGCTGAAACCGGGATTTGAACCAGGGTTCCCTGCTTCACACTCAGTGTCATTGTTTTTAGAGTCTGTGTCTTTACTTAACAGAGAACAGCCCCCGCTCAGCTAATATGTAGATATATATATAACAACGTAATAGAGTGGTACTAAAATGAATTGGGGACATGAACAGAGCAGAAAAGAATCCCTATCAGTAGTACTCAAACTCTACTAAGTAAACACTATTCTAATGAATTTTATTAATATAAACAATGGAGAAAAAATAGCTATATATATTAAAACCTAAATGACGCTATAAGAACCGGACTTAGGACCTCAATGTGACCTTGTTGTTCAGATCAGATATACCACAATATTGTGATACTATGTCAGCTTATGATACAGTAGGGTCCCTGTTTAGTCAATCTAAATCATATCAGCTATATTATACTGTAGCTGTGTAAGATGGTCTCTGTTGTAATAACAGGTAGAGTACCCAAGTATATAGTAGCCCACTAATGTGTGGTTTGGCAATAGGATGCCAAGGTGCTGTACAGCACTGATATAAGTACTTGTTGTGAAAAATAAAATTAAATTAAATATATATAAGGGAAGTCATAGAAGACCTCAATTGTCTACAGTGTATCATATACCCCAGATCAGAGTGGTGTGTGAATGCTCCATGCTCGTTTGTAAGTAGGCTCCCTATAAACCGCCAACAATACATAGTTACAAAGTTACATAGTAGATGAGGTTGAAAAAAAGACATGCGTCCATCATGTTCAACCTATGCTAAATTTAAACAACAGATACTTTATCCTATATCAATACTTACAGTACGTGCGTGCCTAGATAGCTACATTGGCAATCAATGATAAACGATAATAAAAAAAAATATACATGTACAATATTAAAATACATGAATTACCCCCCCCCCTCCCCTTCATTACCTTAATGGCTAACCGCTAAGGTAATGAATGGGTTGACCCTTCCTGCCATCCCCACCCCCTGGAGGCCTAACCACCCACCCTGGGGCAACTACACCCATCACCCACCCTCCCTACCGGTGCAATATTTTTTTGGTAATAGTCCGATATCCCCAGGTATTGGAGTTTAGTGAAGAGCATCTGCATAGGTAATACACGTGAGTTCCTCAATTGAATCCGTTTGCATTGCGTTGAATATAGATAACACCCTTTTTTTTAATGTATCAACTTTTAGTGATAGTGGGCCTATGTTGGTTATTTGCAGATAATCAGCAGTAAATTGGGGGAGAGGGGGTAGTGAGAGGGGGTAGGGAAACCCACCCAGAAATATTGGTGGAGACTAAGAGTTGGAGGGCTGGGGAACGCCACTTATACTAATTTGTGTATTTTCTGATTCTCCATAATGTAAGTTATATGTATTCAGCGACATTCAGATACATTTGTATGACACTTCCGGATGAGTTACAGTCACTGCCTTTTCCAGCTTATTTCATTTGGATTGCAATATATAAAAGTTTATCGCTGGAACAGATTTCGGTAACGGCCCATTATTTGAAACAAAAATTTTATTGAACTAGTTGAGTGACAAAAGGAGAAGGTTGATGCATTTTAAATGTAAGAACATGCCCATCTACAACAAGCGGAGCAGACTCACTGGGTTACATTTAGTTTGGGAACGAATAACATTTGGTTGTGAAATTAGTTCCTTTTTTGCCTTTTCCATCATCCTAAGGGCTGTTCACTGACAAACCTGTTTGCCTGTGTTACAGATACAGAGATAACCTTGTTACTGGCAGACGGGCCCACACAGCATTGATTTAACTGAAATACATCACGCTCTGCTACATTAACAATCGCTGTATTAATGATGCACAACCAGGGCCGCCAACAGGATGGGGGGGGGGAGGTGTCTCGGGCCCGGCTGGTGGTCAGGCCCAACATCCAAGTCCTGCTGCCGGTGCCCAACTCTCCCTAGCTGCAGCAGGTCTCTCTCCCCTGCTGCAGACCGGTGGGTGCCCCACAAAACCGCGTACGCTCGCCCAACTGCGGCACCGGAGGCCTCCCACCAAGAGGGGTGTGTGTGGTTTGTATCAGGGAAGGGGGGTTATTATGTGTGTTGTGGAGGGGGAGGTATTGTATTGCAGAGGGGACTTAGTGTGTTTTGGGGGGGATAGGTGGGAGAGAGAGGGAGGGGGAAGACGAGATATGGGGGTGTGAGACAAGGAGGGGGGAATTTGAAAGACGGAGGGGGAGAGATGGGGATGAGAGGAAGGGGGAAGGGTAGGGGTGTGAGATAGAGGTGGGTCTCGCAAGGCTGCCAACATGGGGGGGGGGCAGTGGAAAACTCTACTCTTTATGGGACTAGCACCACCACTGTACTTTATTATATAGAGTGCTAGCTGCTTGTTTTATATATATATATATATATATATATATATACCGGTGTATATATATATAGCAAATAAAAATATCACTTGTGAGTACTTTCACATGTCATAGACAGGTCTGCAACCCTGCCTTTCGCCATTATCAATCACCTAGCATCACAAGTGATCTTTTTATTTGTTATATATATGTGGAGGTTTCTTGTTGCCTTTTAAACCCACCATAACTTAAAATGTGATGGCAAATCCTACCGCCTTGAAAATTAAATTGCAAAGCCAGTAGTACAACCAACCTCACACTGATGAGACCTATTAAAGTTGAAACATGTCTGTGAATGGTTTCTCTGGCTTGCATCTGATTCCCATGCTGTGCTTAAAAGCTGTGTTAACAGCGAGCATTAGCTTACAGGGATTCCATTTAAAAATTGATTTCAGGCAAAAGGTGACACGGTGTGCTCATTTGCATGTAATTTCCCAGAATCCCTTGCTGCAGTAGAAGCACTGTATGCTAGGTGATAATGGTGAAAAGCCGGGTTGCAGACCTGTCTAAGACATGTGGATGTGCTCATCAGTGATCTTTTTATTTGATATATAGTAAACAAGAAAACCAGCACTCCGGTAGTTGTAGAAATGGACTGGTGCTAGTCCCATATAATAATATTGAAGATACTTAACCATCCGGAAGAACGGCACAGCATAGACTGCACACAGTAGTCAATTTTCAAAAACCTGTATTGTATGTCTTTATTTATATAGCGCCAAAAGTGTACTCAGCGCTTCACAAAGAATACAGTACAGGGAATTATAATAATACAGTAAGTGCAGCAAAAATCAGACAATGGGAAAGGAAATCCCTGCCACGAAGAGCTTACAATCTAAGAGGTTTGAGGGGAAACTTACAGAGACAGCAGGTGAGGGAATAAGTGCTGTAGATGGGTGTGCTTGGCCACAATGGGTGGTAGGAGTGACTGAGTGTGGGACAATAGCCCTGAGTGCAAGCTATTGGGATGCTTGATTTGTGGGGCAAGTTTTAAGGTTAGTGTTAAATGAAAAGGTTAACACCATTTACAGGGGAAGAGGTGGCAGGGAGGCGTGGGTGAGATCAGGTGTGTATGTCTGGCTTCAGGCTTAGGGGAGATCCCCAGCAGCAGGAAGGAGTAGATAGAGGGTGTGAATAGAGGATTTGTGTGGGTGTTTTTTATTGAGGGGTAAAGAAGAAGTTGTTGGGAGAGAGGTGTATAAATAATGGTGGAGTGGGGATCGAAACGTCGATCTGTGTGCTGTTCTTTAATACAGGTTTTTGAAAATTGACTACTGTGACTACTGTGACTACTGTGTGCAGTCTATGCTGTGCTGTTCTTCCGGATGGTTAAGTATCTTCAATATTATTATATGGGACTAGCACCAGTCCATTTCAACAACTACTGGAGTGCTGGTTGTCTTGTTTACTATATATCAAATACTGTACGTATATATAGTACATATATATATATATATATATATATATATATATATATATATATATATATATATATATATATATATATATATATATATATATATATATATAAGGCGGGGTTGCAGACCTGCCTAAGACATGCAGATGAGCATACAGCTATATTTGCATATATATATATATATATATATATATATATTGTTTTTGTTCTATTTATATTTTATTTATATCATAAATGTATTTATTTAAGATATCATTTAAAATCTCTATATATTTTTTTAACAATTATGGTTTACATATCATTGCTTTTTAATATATATTCGTTAGATTTTTACATTTGATCATGCCTATATATCGCAGCTTGTGCTGCTTTCTCCTTGTGTCGCTGATAATACGTTTTGTTGTGAAACACTGCAATTCAATGTCATCTTAAACATCCAGGAAAGTGGTACAAGGCGGCGTTACATTTTCACATTGGCGCAGGTCTGTATATTAAGGAATGTGCGTTACGCTTCTTAACTGTTTTCTGCGCTGCCTTTCTCCGTCCCTTTAAAGATGGCGTAAGTTTTTTTTCTTAGCGCAGAAAACAAAGGCAGTGTGCGCCAAATTATACAAGAGTAGAAATACACGTAATAAATGTGCAGGATTTCCGACAGAAATCAATGCAAAGGTTTTGACGCCACTGCGCCGGCGCACACGCACCTCTTGATACATAAAGCCCTGAGTAGTTTCGCTGAATGCTGCATTCTTTTTACTATCCAGCGGTTTGTTCAGCAAATATAAATATTATGTGTCTGAGAGGTCACAATGGAGTCTCCAGAGCCCAATGCAATCTAAATGTTTCCATGGTAACCTCAGACGCAAGAGATTAAGAAAATCATGATTTTTAACACTAAAACAAATAATAATAATAATAATAATAAAAATAAAGCCAGCAGGAAATGCTATGGAAGAAAACAGCGGAGGATCGGTGGCCCCGCGGACCCAAAGAAAAATATATATAAATATATATAAATATATGTATATATATATATATATATATATATATATATATATATATATATATATATATATAAATATATATAAAATGCAAAAAAAAATAAAAAAGATTTATTAAATTACTGTACATAATAAAAAATATGACACAAATAACAAAACAGACACAAAAAAATCTCCTCCCACGCGTTTCACATCAAATGGTGCTTTCTCAAGGTTCTCTCTGCCCCCGATCATTTGGGCTTGTGATACAGCATTTTTGATCCAACAGTAGTTATGCCGATGGTGTGCCCGCGATCACATATTACAATGGCTTTCCTTGAACTCGTACTCTGCTTTTTTGCTTTGCCAGGAAATGCTATGGGGCAGGGTAATACTGTTGCATTTTAAGAGATACATTCATATAGGCTTCTTGAAGGGATGAGATTACTTTAAAACCCTGGTCCGACTTTTGTCAAAATCCGTTATGTTTTCGGAGGACAAGGTAAAAAATTTGATAAAGGAGACGAGCAGAATTTCACCACTGAAACTTTACTTTTGATTGATAGTAGCCCAGAGTTGCTGATCACATAGGATAGGACAAGATGGCTACCAGCAATGTCATCATCTATTGGGTATTATTATTCAATTACACGTAATGGCATATTGACACATCATGTCAATATAATATGGAATTTATGAATGTATAATCATTTCAAATAGTGGACGAACAAGAGATTTTTGCATAGGCGAAATAGTGTATTTTGTGCCTTTATTCTCTGGCTCATTAAGAAGTATTAAAGCTTACCACTAATTATATTTTTCCAGCCACCTACAGCAATATAGCAGCTATATAGTGAAAAGGAGCAGCTCAGTGAGTAAAGACACTGACTGTGGACACTGAATCAGGGAACCTGGTTCCAATTCCTGGTGTTGGCTCCTTGTGACCTTGGGCAAGTCACTTTATCTCCCTGTGCCTCAGGTACCAAAATCATAGAGTGTAAGCTCCACGGGGCAGGGACTGTGTCTGTAACATTCCCATGTGCTGTGTACCGGGTGCTATACTGTAATTGTGACGCGCTTTGAGCCCCATTGGGAGAAAAGCGCTATATGAAATAAAGTTACTACAGTACTATTATTATTATATGTTTATACTGCATATGACCAAAGATATTCTCCATCAATAAATTCTAGAATAGGGTGTGTGATATTTGGGTGATTTCATATTGGTTGCCAGGGTTGTGCTTGACATTTCCAAACCTTTAACACATTTTATCCATATGTGCACACAACCCATGTTTCACCTTCCTAAGCTGCACTGTGTTAAGAAACTGAAAGCAAAGTAGGATGTTATTTGTATAAACAATGCCTTTCACAAACCAGGATGGGACTGTCTGAAATGCAAAACTATCTATAATAGAGTAGAATGTAAATTATTGATGCCTCGTTTGACCCAGTAGCTGCATTAGAAACGAACGCTTCACTGAGATGTCGTGACTGAGCGTATGCTTGCCAGAGAAACACTTCTGGGTGTGTGTATGAACCAGGCGGCATTACCACTGTGCAGCTCATCATTTACTTGTTAGTCTGTCTTCTCCTATATATAACACATACAAACTATCTGGTTTTAATTTTGATACATTTAAAACCTGTTTCTATACAGCCAACAACTGGTAATATGATTCCTGCGCGCAGTGGTGGGATTCAGAAATGTTAGCAACTGGTTCTCTCTCACCTTACTGCCCTTTCATAGCGACAAATCACCATCCTCAGCTTCTCCCCCTCATCATCATCAGATCTCCCCCAGCCTCCCTCATCATCATCAGATCTCCCTCAGTCCTCCTCATCATCATCATCAGATCTCCCCCAGGCCCCCTCATCATCAGATCTCCCCCAGTCCCCCTCATCATCATCATCATCAGATCTCCCCCAGTCCCCATCATCATCAGATCTCCCCCAGTCCCCCTCATCATCATCATCAGATCTCCCCCAGTCCCCCTCATCATCAGATCTCCCCAAGTCCCCCTCATCAGATCTCCCCCAGTCCCCCTCATCAGATCTTCCCCAGTCCCCCTCATCATCATCAGATCTCCCCCAGCCCCCCTCATCATCATCAGATCTCCCCCAGTCCCCCTCATCATCAGATCTCCCCCAGTCCCCCTCATCATCAGATCTCCCCCCGTCCCCCTCATCAGATCTTCCCCAGTCCTCCTCATCAGATCTCCCCCAGTCCCCCTCATCATCCTCACATCTTCCTCAATCTCCCTCAGCATCCTTAGATATCCTCCTCATCTCCCCCTCACATCTCCCCCAGGGGACCTCACAGCTCCCCTAGATCTTCCCCTCACATCTCCCCCTGATCTCCCTCTGACCTCAAAGTACGAAGTGGGGCGGCGGGCGGCCTCTCCCAGCATGCTCTGGCCCCTGAAAATCTTCTCAATATGGCCTTGTGGTGTCACATGGCGCCACGTTGCCATGACAACGCGACGCCACGTAGCGGGCAGATGTCATAGCAATGGGCGTCAGATGATGCGGTTACGTGACGTGGCATCCCGTTTGATTTGATGCCGCGCAGCCATATTGAGAAGAGATGCAGGGGGAAAGATGCCGGGAGCCCGCCGCCCCCGCACAGGTTGAGAGAATTAAGCACAGGTTCGGCGAACTTGTGACATTTTAGGAACAGGTTCGCACGAACCGGTGATAACCAGCTGAATCCCACCACTGCCTCAACTCCAGCCCTCAAGACCCCCCTAACAGGTCCGGTTTTCAGGATATCCCAGTTACAGCACAGGTGGCTCAATCAGAGGTTCAGTCAAAGAGCCTCTGAGTGAGACACCTGAGCTGAAGCAGGGACTGATTGAGCCACCTGAGCTGAAGCAGGGATATCCTGAAAGCCTGACCTGTTGGGGGGGGGTGGAGCTTGAGGACTGGAGTTGATCACCCCTTCCCTATGACAACAGTTAGTTATCAATATCTTTAAGGATTTCAGCTAGGGGTTCATTTTCACTAAGGTTCAAATTGAGATACAGTAAAAGCAGATTATTCTTTAGCATCGAATCAACATTCTTTTTTTTAAATAATTGCTTAATTACAATGTCTGCCCTTATTCTCCCTTTAGTAGGAATGGGTGTGGATTTGCCACAACGGATAATGAAAGAGACTAGGAACCACACCTTTTTAAAGAACGATTTTTTTTTATCATAAACATTGTTTCTTACCTAATGTAAAAGGGAACGCATCATTAGTGGAGCTGCTTTTAATAAGTACACTCTGGGAAGGGCTGGGGGGTGAAAATAACATATTAAACACGACATAAATCAATAACGGACTCTAAATCACAGGAATCCGTCTTCAGGGGGAGGGATAGGTTAGGAACTATTAACCACCTTACAAGAATTAAACATGTACAGAACTGAAGCAGCTTCCAAGATAAGTCACTAGCACAAGGCGTGGGGTTTGTAAGGTGCAGGATTGTAGACAGAATACTGTAAATGTGAGGAAGGACATTGTACTGAAAGAGTAGTATTTTTTTTTTTTATTTATTTATCAAATGTGTTACCAGGAAGTAATACACTGAGAGTTACCTCTTGTTTTCAAGTATGTCCTGGGCACAGAGTTAAGATGACAAATAGTACATGGTTATAAGTGAACAGGGTATATATTATATAAAAGACATTGCATGCACAGTTAGAGATAGAGATAGTACATGGTTATAAGTGAACAGGGTATATATTATATAAAAGACATTGCGTGCACAGTTAGAGATAATATATATCTATAGTAGATAGTAGAAACCACTTGTGGCAGCAACAAGGTCAAGAAAGCTTGGGACACACACAAGGGAACCCTGCCGGCTAGTCAGTACCCAATAAGGTCTTTGATGTGGTACAATAGAATCTATTATTTTTGTATTAATAAGAGAAAATGGCCAAAAGCCCCTTATATGCCATCAATTTCTATGTTTCTAGCAGGATGTGGT
The DNA here is from genome assembly GCF_040206685.1 of Ascaphus truei. Taxonomy (NCBI): domain Eukaryota; kingdom Metazoa; phylum Chordata; class Amphibia; order Anura; family Ascaphidae; genus Ascaphus; species Ascaphus truei. The sequence continues at coordinate 27,890,479 of NC_134498.1, forward strand.
ATGGAATACTGTAGCAGTCTGCGCTAGGGAGGCTTACATTCCAGGGGTCACTGCTTGTAGAGATGGAGCTTGGACCACATGTAGTGGTCAATCGTACCAAGGCTCTAACAGGCTTTAAACTTTTTTCTGGTACAAAAATATGGGAGCCATTTTCTCTCCTAAGAGCTCTTAGGAGCAGATTCATCAAGCGCTGGTATGGGTTAGACCAGGGGTGGCCAACTCCAGTCTTCAAGGGCCACCAACAGGTCTGGTTTTCAAGATATTCCAGCTTCAGCACAGGTGATTCGCTCAGTCAAAGACTGAGCCGCTGATTGAGCCACGTGCTGAAGCAGGGATATCCTTAACATTTGACCTGTTGGTGGCCCTTGGGGACTGAAGTTGCCCACCCCTGGGTTAGAGCACCCAATTCAGTGTTACTGTAACTCCAATTCAAGTCAATGGCAGGAAACGCCAGATCGAGCGGGCTAACCAGTATGGGTACAACGTATCCTCCAGGACCACAATGGCTACTTCAACTTTGAACTACAGAATGTCCATGGAAGGGATCAATGAGGGAAACATGATGGATTAACATGGGGTTGGAATTCATAGCCTTTGTGGTCAAAGAGCATTAAAACTGCAGCTATGAGTTGTTCACAATCTACACTTGGTTCATCATCAGGACAGGTTAAATAACAAACTCCTTTATAGAACCTAATTCCTCTGAAATAAACATATAAACGTCAAATTCATCCGTCTACCTTATGGTGAACACTTCAAGAATACCCTGGACTAGTGCCTCGGACCTCACACGGCCCTTCATATGGTCCTTATGGCTGCTCTCTACATGCTGTTCTATATGCCTTGCTCTAATGCGGAGTCGATATCAGAGATGCCCGAGCGTGCGAGCGCTCACACCCAGAATCCCTCCGTTCGCACCGTCCTACAGTCCCACGTGACACCTTCCCAATGGACCAGTCTGTGGCCAACTCCAGTCCTCAAGGGCCACCAACAGGTCGGCTTTTCAGGATATCCCTGCTTCACCACAGGTGGCTTAATCAGTGGCTCAGTCAACTGAGTGAATCACCTGTGCTGAAGCAGGAATATCTTGAAAACCCGACCTGTTGGTGGCCCTAATTGGCCGCCCCTGGTCTAACCCATACCAGCGCTTGATGAATATGCTCATAATGAGGAGTAGAGTTAGCCACCCCTGAAATAGACATCCAGCACTGCCCTCCCTAGCAACCATATATAACATCAGAGAGCAACCCATTGATTAGCTGCATTGTTTTGTAAACATACGCCAATAAAGTCAATTATCCCATGTCATTAAATTAGGACAAATTCCCTCCTTGAGACCCATTAATTTAACTGTTGTACTTATTCCGTATTTTACATATAGCTGCTCTCATATCAGCAGTGTCGGCCAACTCTTCCAACTCTTCATATCTACTACAGTGTTCCTACTTTTGTTTAGAAATAACAGTGCTTTAGTTTTACCAAAACACAACCCTACAAGACTAAAGCGGGACAGGCGAAAAGAGACAAATGGAAAAAAAAGGTACAAACATCTGTCTAAAAATATTACACAACATATTCAATATTCTTATGTGCTCAACACCAGCAGAAATGATACCGGCAATACACTCTGACATCTCTTCTCCTCTCATCTGGTATTTATACAAAAAACATATTAGAGAGATAGATGGAAGAAGTTTTAAGCACACGCTTTTTAGAGACCATTGTGACCTCTTAGATCTCTCAGACAGCACGGTGAGACTTCTGTCCCGCCCATACCTAACTTCATAACATCCCAGCTTTGTTGGCTTGACTTTGGTCAGGTGGACAAATAACCCATCGATCTACCACTCATGAGAAGACTGACTGACTGGTCAGTAGTTTGTATTCATACCTTTAGGGTCCATTGTCCCTAGCGTCTTAATTCAATCTGTCTCTCTCCCCCTCTCTCAATCTCTACCCCTCTCTCTCGGTCTCCCTCTTTCTCTCTGTCTCTATCTCTCATTCTCTCTCCCCCTATTTCTCTGCTCCCTCTTTCTCTCTCCCCCTCTTTCTCTCGCTCTCTCTCCCTCTCCCTCTTTCTCTCTTTGTGTCTCCCTCTCTCCCCCCTCTCTCTCTTCCCCCCCCCTCTCTCTCTCTCCCCCCTCTCTCTCCCTCCCTCTCTCTCCCTCTCTCTTATGTCTACGTTTAGGGATGGACTCTGGAATCTGACTTACTGTATGCCCAGCTTCCAAAAGAGTGCGCCCAAGGGTGATTCCCGTACTTCGCATCCAATTATGGATGTATGTTGCCTTATTTTAGTTTTTTTTGTACAAAGGGTAAGCAGAAAAGGCGCTAAATTCACCCCGTGTTGTTTAAATAACAGGAATAAGTGATACCGTGATGAATAATATAGAGTATAGTGTAAAATAACGTAGTATGTTAAGCAAATCGTGGCAAAATATTTGTGAACGCTGTGGTAGGGAATACACTCACATGGGCCTGCCTGGGGTAGGGGTGACCAACTCCAATCCTCAACATCTCTGCTTAGGCACAGGTGGCTCAATTGTTTACTGAAACACCTGTGCTGAAGCAGGGAAATCCTTATAACCTGACCTGTTGGTGGCCCTTAAGGACTGGACTTGACCACCCCTGACCTTGGTAATAGGCACTAAGATAATGTGGACTATCCTTGTTCAGGTATTCAGGGGTCCGAACCAGAAAGAGAATATTCAACCGGGATTCCTTAAACCGGGCAAAGAAATAGTAAGACACGCGTGGTATAGTACTGTATGTCAAACATACAATTCCTCAGGGGTCCGAGGAAGCAGGAACTACTGCGAAATGAGTAGGGTGACGGAGGAACCATTTCGGAGACAGACGCGGAGGCCAGGAAGTCACGTGAGATGCCATCAGTCCAGCAGGACCCCCAGAGATGCTGGAAATATCGCAACAAGCGGAATGACTTTCCTCGCTCACCGCGCATCTGACGTGTTCAAGCCTTTATATGTCTGTAAGAGTGTGACAAAGTTCATCATCTCCACTATTTTAATATATTTGCCATACTATTACCAGGGAGGTCTTTCTGGTTGAAGATTCCCTTTCTGGTTCAGACCCCATAATATTTGAACAAGGCTATTCCACATTATCGAAGTGCCTACTACCTAGGCCAGGAGAGGCCAACTCCAGTCCTCCAGGGACGCCAACAGTTTTCAGGATATCCCTGCTTCAGCACAGGTGGTGCAATCATTCTGACTGAGCCACTGACTGGGCCACCTGTGCTGAAGCAGGGATATCCTTAAAACCCGACTTGTTGGTGGCCCTTGAGGATGGAGTTGGCCACTCTTGCCCTAGGCCCGCCATGTGAGTGTATTACCAACCTCACTGTTCACAAATATTTCACCACGATTTGCTGAACATACTACATGTTAAATTCACACAATATTATCCTTTTTTTTTTCTTTTTTCCTTTATCTCTCCCTGATTCTTTTGTTTTTCTTCTTCTTTTTCTTTCTTTGAAATGATTCAGGATTTGACCTTCTGCGTCGTCTCGCCAACATTAGGCAGAGGTAGGAACCTAGCATTTGATGTATTTGTGTAATTATGGATTTTTGTCATTTTTTTAAAATGTTTGAATAAACTTACTGAGATTTTTAATTGGAGTGCTGGGAAACCCTGATATTGTCCACGTTTACAAGGTTACTCTTGTGGGGAGGAACCAGTCCCTTGACAATCGTTGTTCAATTATTATTTCAATTTGAGTATTTGCAGTCCATGCCATATCCCAGGGGGGCTTAACTCCAATCCTCAAGACACCCCCCCCCCCAAGGTTAGGTTTTCAGGATATCCCCGCTTCAGCACAGGTGGCTCAATCAGAGGCTCAATCAAAGCCTCCTGAAGCAGGGACTGCTTGAGCCACCTGTGCTGAAGCAGCAATATGCTGCTGTTGGGGGTGCTTGAGGACTGGAGTTGAGCACCCCTGGCATATACAAATTTTTGTTGATAGAAGTAGAAACTGTCACGATGCAATAAGATAACATGCCGACCGTGTAACTTGACCATATGAACAGATGAAACATTTAATATTAGTGGTCTCTTAATGATTCGTAATGATTCCCATGGCCACGTCTGAGTTTTATTGCGTTTGCTTTATTAAAATCTAATATAATGGTATATCTAATTAAACTGCTGGGTAAAAATGAACAAAACTGAGACATTAGATTATTTCTCTGAACCAATAACTACAAAGTCATTTCATTACATGCCTAATACATATATTAAAGTCTAATTTTGAGGTTAAAAATATTATTTGTAAAATTGAATATGACGAACAGTGTATCAAATTATCAAAAAGTATCACATTTTAATAATCCCACATTTAATTATAATTAAAATGACATTCTACTTGTGCTTCTCTGTACATTATTTTGCTTGTTATTGTAGAAGTTACATGCCAATAATGTTTCCAAATCTAATTAATGAGGATTTTATTTTAACATACATCTGCACTTCTCATACTCAAACCATCACTGGGCTTTCCAGCAGGTCATTTAAGAGCAGAGGAACAATAAATTAGATTTAGCATTTTTAAGAATAGTTATTTGAATAGACACAATATTATCATGAATGTATATACTGTATGTATATATTTGTTTATTTATATAGCGCCAACAATAGATGCAGTGCTTTACACATGAGATATTGGAATACAGCGGAAATATGCTTAAGTGCATGAAACATCAATTCACATGATAGAAAAAGCAATCCCTGTGCGATCTAATACAGAGATCCACAGAGATCCACAGAAAAAAAAGTCTGCAGTATTCATTTTAAGTTGATTATGGTTCGGAAAAAAATAATACAATTCTACTTCTCATTCTAATGTTGCTTATCTGACATAACACCAGTATATGGATTCTTGGCTCTTTTGGATGCAACACTATATGTATTGAATGCTGTACATTTTCAGTGATATTGTGCATCAGTGACCATTTGTCATTGTAAACTTCCTAAATGTCTGGTCTCATTTCAACTAATGTCCAGTGAACTTGTATTCCTGTCACATAGCTAGCAATTTCAGGCTCAGTCCTAGCTGACCTGTTTAAGATAATTAGCATCTTCTTCTTTCTGAGCTGACAGCAACCTGGGCTGAAGGCATTCCCACAGATGCTGTCCACCCTGTGGTTGTTTATGTGTTTCTTTGATACATTTTAATTTAGATGAATAATTAGACAGTCCTTCATTAACACACTTTGTAATATGTGTCCGATTGACAATGGCATATTTAGATGGTTAGCACCAGTGTGATTTGATGTCCTTAGCACGAAAACTGAACATCAGTAAAAGTCAAATATTTATAGTGTGACACAGTCTTCTCAGTGTGTGTGTGTGTGTGTGTGTGTGTGTGTGTGTGTGTGTGTGTATATATATATTATATATATATATATATTTATATATAATATATATATAATATAAAATATATATATATATATATATATATATATATATATATATATATATATATATAATAGTCAAAGATCTTATTGCAGATAACCCTGTTGGTTGATCCATAAATTGAACACCCTTACGAATGGTACTCAGATTTAAACACTTTTGCTTATTAAACACTTTTTTTATGCTGCAAAACATATTTTATTCTGGTACAGTGTAAGCGATTCCCAGTCCCACGCACTCAGCCAGCCAATGAAGGAGAATAGAAATTACTCCCTGATATTTAATGCAGCCAATGAAGGAGAATAGAGATTATCACCTGATACTTCATTATTTTACTCACAACAAATCCATATACAAATATACATGTTTTTTTTTTGTTTTTTTTTAAAGAGTTTCAGGTGTTCCCCCAAAAGATTCCACCTCCTATAGCATTTTCCATGTATGGCAGAAGACTGCACTGTCCACAGTACTTGACAGTGAAACGTGTGCATACTGTATACACACAGGGACGCTGAACACAATGATTATGCATGGAAGATCACTACAAGGCTGCCTCCTGTTTTAACATCCTACTCCCCAGACACCTAGACTGAGGAGATCAGTGTGCCACTAGATTTGAATGGGATTTGCTAATGAAACTGCATACAATCCCCTGTACCAGCACTGCATCATATCCCCTGAATTCTGTTTAAAAGATACAACCAAAGCAATGTTCCCAAGAGGCGTAGATACAAACGTGGTTATATATAGCAAAGCAGCATTACATTTTTGTGCATGTACTATACACCTCTGCTTGTATTAAGCCGCAGCTGCATTGGATCACACTAGTCTCCATAAGCAGGATTCCCCAGCATGTATTGCAGCTACACACCATCCAACCCTCTATACAGCCCTCTTATGAGACATACTGTATATACTGTATATGGGAAGCCTGCTCTTTTCCTGCTAATACCACTACTAACTATAGTTATGGATTGGGTACACCCAGTGCAATAGAATAAATGCAGAATTATACGGTACCTTTCATCCAGTCCACGACTTGCTTGGGGCTCCACTTGCTAATAGGTTCCATTACAAGAGCCATCATCAGATCACTTTATCATTCACCCAAATGAAGGAAAAATACAGGAGAAGGGTATTTTCAGAGCATGGCTGGGATGAGAGGACTGGACAGATCTTACGATGCAGTCTAAAGCCAAGATGATGCTTTGTCCCTCCAGGTTTCGCCTGCACTGATTCAGTAATGTATAAAATTACACTGCTTGATCAGCTAGCACCTCCCCCACTGCACACAGGCTGGAGCACACGGAATCAGGAAATGGTGCAGTACAGTGCGTATACACATACTATAATAAGCCTATACATGATCAACTAATAATTGCATCACAGGGAGCAATGTGTACAAATCATTGCTGCCTGGATACAAAGTACCATCAGGATTCCCCGTGCATTCCCAGTAATATCAGTGCTTAGCTCCTTGCTTGATCAGTGTGTCTTTTGCAGATGGCACACACATCTGCACCAGTGTGGACAGCCAGGGGGTGGAGGGGGTAATAGTCAAGAGTGTGGCGACTACAATTTATGGGCCAAAATGTGCAATATAATGAATGGCACAAATCCAAAAGGAGAATGCAACATCATTGGCACTTTAACGCCAACTGCGGCAGAGGGGAAGGGTTATGGATGGGCAAAGGTGCCCACATTTGCTTTGTCTTATGTTTCACTTGAACTTTCAGAAAGTTAGAAAATTCACCAAAAAAGGTTGATAAAACTTTTTAGCCCAAACTGATAAAGTCGAAGCGAAATGATATAGAGACAGAGACGAATTTAGTAGTGGACCCATTGACTTATATACCTCCTGAAACGCTCATCCATACAACACGTGGAGAGATACCTGGGAAATAACCATATCTGCATATTCAAATGAGCTAACTTTTGCATTTTTTACATTTCCCAGGTATCTCAGGTGCGCTCATAGGTATCTCTCCAAATGCTGTATAGACAAGTGTTTTGGGAGGTAAGTACTGTAAATTAATGGGTACTCTACTATATAGGGTTCTCTCTTTCTAGTCCTCTTTCCCCCCTCTTTTTCTCCTTTCCAGCAACCCCATATTTAACGATATTTACTCCTTGCAAACTTTAGAAAAAGTTAGATTTTTCCTAGTTCGACAAAAACGGACCATTTTGTCCGATTTTACGAATTTAGGCAAAATGTTTGCAGATCTCTAGTAAACACAGACTGTTCAACTCTAGTACTCAAGGACCACCAACAGGTCTGGTTTTCAGGATATCCCTGCATCAGCACAGGTGGCTCAATCAGTAGCTCAGTTCTTTACGTTCAAACATCCCTTATGTTATGGTATGCTGGACTCAATTACTTATGGGAGTGTTTTATTAGAACATGGGAAAGCAGCAAAGCTTTGCTATCCTTTGACCGGATTGGTCTGAAGGGTCGTCTCTAGAGATGTTTGAAGTTTTTGCACACGTTAGCGGACTTTGAGAATTTTACCCTTTTTGATTCGGCAAAAAAGTTCTGGTTCTTTCTAAAAGTTCCCCCTCAAGTTTATTAAGTGCTATAAAGTCAATGAGTATCGCGTGTTCCATTCATTTGTATTACTTTGCTTTGAAAATTCGAGTGAATGAGATGAATAAAACATGAAGTCGTTATTTTACAACTATAAATATGGCGCAATAGTGAACTTTGAACAATTTGGGCTGTTTCGCTAAAACTTTTGGCGAAAACGTGACATTCTTGTGGCTTTTTTGTTTTTTCAAACTTTTTGGAAAGTTCGATCAAAACAGCAACACGGGGAATATCTAGGTCATCTCAAGGCTCCAAAATCAGGTGAACATGTTAAAGTGGAAAGAAGTCTGGGATGTTCGGTTCATCTTCACCCATTGTCGAGATTTAAACGCTTCTAGTTACTTACCCTCTTGAATATGAGGTAAGACGTTTTTTTAGATTGATTGTTTGAAAATATTTCGCTTCTTCAGGGTCAGAATACATCAGTTTCATTCCTCTTTTCCAAAAAGCCATATGCCACCTCTGATATTGATCTATTGTAAGTAAATATATCGTTGCGGACCGTGGCTTCCACTCGATACTTGTGCTTTTTATTGACCATCTCTTGGGATCTTTCACGGCGGCTCCTGCTCTTGTTAGGTTTGCAAACAAAATGACTTTTGCAGATCTGTACATAATCGAAGTATTTGGTTACGAGTAGAAAATAATACTTTTGATACCGTGTCTGAATATTGCTTGTTGCATGTAAAAAAGGTGACCAGGTAATAAAACATGTTACATAGTTACATAGTTGCATAGTTACATAGTTGCATAGTTACATAGTTACATCGTTACATAGTTACATCGTTACATCGTTACATAGTTACATAGTTGCATAGCAGATAAGGTTGAAAAAAGACAAATGTCCATCAAGTTCAACCTATGTTAAATGTAGACGACAGATACTTTATCCTATATCCCTAGGAAGGCAAACAAAACAAAAACAGTGAAATATCATCCAATAAGAAAATAAATTCCTTCCTGGCTCCAAATAACGGCAATCAGATGACTCCCTGGATCAACATCCTGCCCATGTATCCTGATGTTATTCATTGAAATACGCAGCGTTGCTCAGATGTTGAGGTTTAGTAATGATGACAGTTCCCGTTGCTCTGGAGTTTGTATTTAACTAACCTGAACCGCAAATTGATTTTCGGCCCCTCGACATCTAGGGACCCCCGTTCCTCAGCGACGACACATTTTCTCCACTGCAATTTTATACATATCATGTGCATACTGTATGTGCGCCAGCGACAACCGCCAAACTCCGCTCTACATATGTGTGTGTATATATATTTATGCACACACAAATGTACCCATGCGCACACATGTATGCACATATTTATACACATAGCATAACACGCATACATTTATACAGTGTACATATATATATTTATATATTTATATGTATACATACAGATATATGCACGTTCATAAATAATATACACATATATAAATATATGTACCCCAAAGCTTACTTTTGACATCTAGCCCACAGTCACTGATTATCTCTCTGTTATTACAGACTGGGTGGCCACTTGTCGCCTGAAACTTGTCTAAAACGGCGCTCATCATAATCCCACCTAAACTTGGCCCAATTGCTCCATTTTCTGTCACAGTAACTACCACGATCATTCCTCCAGGCTCCAAAGCAGGTTGCCGTGTATAATATTTGACTCCTCCCTCTCCTTCTACATTTATGTTATTGCTGAATCTTGCAGAATTTCCCTCTTCAACATTGCCAGACTCCATCCTTTCCTGTCGCTGCACAACTCACGCTCTCATGCATGTCCTCATCATCTCCTAACTTGACTATTGCAACCTTCTCCTCTCTAGCCTTTCTCCCTCCCAACTGCATTCTCTTTTAAGGTCTGTCTCTGCTCCTTCCCTCCTGGAATCCTCTCAATGGCTCCCTGTCAAACGCTGCATTAACTTTACAATTCTTCTTCTCTCATACAGCGCTCCACATTCTTCTACCCCATGTTATATCTCAGATGTAATCCCTCACTATAACCCTTGTCATCCCTAACGTTCTGCTGAAGGCTGCCCCCTCTCTGCTCCATTTGTCTCTACAGCACTCTCACATCGCAAACCTTTTTCATTGTTGATGCCCTACCTGTGGAACACACTCCCGCTCAGCATTCGCCAATCCACATCCTACCCCATCTTCAGGTCTCGCCTAAAATCTCAACTCCTCGGCAAACCACTTGGTTAATTTAGGCCTGAGACTGCGCCTTGCACTTACTTGCCACTTCAAAAATGTAGTATTCTGCACTAGCTAGTATGGTATTCTTTAAGTCTCACTTTATTCTATTTAGATCCCTGGTGGACAACAGGCGTGCAACATCCGGGGGAGGGGAGAGGCATGGCCTAACAGTGACTGGCACTGATTGGGTGAGGAGGTCCTGTGACCCTTCAACGCTCCTTAAATTCAATTTTATCTGTCTCGGCAAGCACCTAGTGCCTGTGAGCGTATGGGCGCACACACGCCATGTGAGCATGGCCGGACAGATTACAATTGATTGTGCTGACAGTGCCAAGCGCGGTCAGCGTCAGCGTGGACGCAGAATTATTCTTCGCATCTTGTACTGTATGAGTACTGTATTTGTAATAAGAGAAGTGAATCTCTAAAGCGGTGCTTCAAAAATCTATTAGAAATTATGTCTAGGTTGGAAGAGAGATAACATATTAAAATGCAGATTGATGAATCCACTGCCATATTTGGTTAAAAGGACTAAATTAATATTGTATTTCAGCTTGGTCTATTGGAATAATGTTAATCTTGTGTTAACATATTTACCTGATTTAAGAAAGTTCAGTTCAGCTTATTTTTATCCATTCTAACGCTGTTCTGAGAATCGCACATCCCTCCATGTATATTTAGTTTTTTTATTGAGATTTTGGTTAAATTACATTTATTTATGTCTTTGTTTATGTTATGATGTTTTAAAATGTGTAATACACCTTTGTTGGGAGGTTCCTGACGGGGGAGCGGCAGTCTCTTGTAAATTCTTGGTACACGCCGGTTTGTTCTCATACCGGCGGTGGATTGAGCACACTGATTGCGGCTCTTCCGCCGAAAGTAACCCTATATAAGGTTGTTTTTAACCTGTGGGAAATACTCTTTGATAAAGCGCCAGCTATGGTGGGAAACGCGTTAGAGCTATCCTATTTTTGTATTCGTTTGGCATGAAGCTGCATTAAATTTTGATTTTTAGTATTTGGCCTCCAGTTCACCTTTTTTCATGCTGTGCTCCTTTGCTCCCTTTTTACCTGTTTGTACTGTATGAGTGACGTATTTATCTATATATTATCTGACCCGAACAATCAACCTTTACCTGTTTTGCTTTGTGAAAGTGTGCCTATTATTGTACATTTCTATTATTTTGCTGAAGTGTGTGTGTGTGTGTGTGTGTGTGTGTGTGTGTGTGTGTGTGTGTGCGCGTGCATGCGTGTGTGTAAGCGTGTGTGTGTGATAGTGAGTGTGTGTGTGTGAGAGTGAGTATGAGAGTGAGTGAGAGAGAGTGAGTGAGAAAGAGAGTGTGAGTGAGTGAGAGAAAGAGAGTAGAAAAAAAAGAAAGGGAAAGAAAGAGGAGTCCTATTTTGTAGCGGACCCACGTACTTATAAACCTCCTGATAGAGTCATATATACTCAGAGTTCTGGTTGGATTCTTTGTTGATGTCTTTTAGGGGTTGTAAGGTCCTGTAACTACCAGAAGTATGTGACTACAGCTTGTTTTCTCTTTGCATTGCCTTAGTTGGTGCCGCGGAATTGTTGTGAGGACGACATCTTAAAGAAAACATTCCTTCTTTCTATTTTCATGGCCTCTCCTTTTTCGGAAGGCCACCAACTTCTGGCAACAGGTTTTGCCACTCTTCTCCTCCAAAAAATGTTTCTGTATTAGGCTGTGTATAATGTCCCTGTATGTATATTCTATACCTGCCTAATAAAAATATTTGAAAAAAAACAAAACAAGAACATTCCTACACCCCCATTACTTCCATTCAAACCACCCCCTCCCCCCAATGTCTGGCCCCCACATTTTAATTCCCCCCCCCTTGTGACGATGTCACCGACTTTTGTTTGCTTCCGAACCCATTGATTCTTTTTCCAGTCTCTTTGAGTAGTACCCAGCATGCATCTCTCCATACTTCTTTGCATTGTCTTAAGCTTCTGCATTATCTTAGCATTTTGCTTTCTGGGAGCCCTACGACCTCTGAGGTTTCAGAGGCCCATTTGCCCCCCAGAAAGGCCCGGGTAGTACATACAGCGGCGGTGGTTGCCCTAAGGCTTCATCCCCGGTGGCCGAGGCTGCGCGCGCACCACACACAAGGTACAGTCCTCTATGGGGCAGGCCCCTGTCGGCTTGCGTGTGTGGGCGCACAAGGCGCAATGCGCGACCGCCTTGGCCAAAACACAAGATTTTTTTCTTTTGGCGCAGCGGCCGGGCATTGGCCACGTCACGGCGGAGGTTCAGCCAATGAGGGCGAACCAGACGCGTGACGCCATGGCCCATCCCTGACACACACCCCGTCGCGATCTCCTGCTCTTCACCACAGACCACAGGTCGCGGCTCACACAGGTGCACGCCCCGCCGGGCACTCCGACGCACGCATGCACACAGTGACTGGGGCCGTAGCCGTAGAGTGTTGTGGTTCCTGGGAGGCGTGGGAGTTATCCCAGGATAAAAGAGCTGAACTCTAATTCCCCCTAGTGGTTCCTGCTGGTGGCACACTAGCATCCATGGGGTATATCCTCAGAGCTCCGTTAAATCTGAGCTACTAACGTGACATTGCCTAAAGAGGTAATATCTGTTATTTTTCCTCAGTTTAACAGGTATCCACAAAGCTAAAGATAGGCAAAAACAGCGGCCATTCGGCAGACTAGCATTAGCTGTATTAACGGGTATTTTCAATGCACAGAGATGCGTTAACCAATACAATGCGCATTGGCAAAACTATAACGGGCGTTCCAATGAACGCGCGCGAATTACTGACCTGTTACCCAGGGGCAGAGGGAGCCGCGCTGCTCTGCTCCAAAAAAAAAAGAGGAGGAGATGATTTTGTTCCATAGTTTTGATGTTATTTCCACTGTTAATTATTTCTGGTTTTATTTTTCACACCAAGTGCAGTAACTGCAGGAATAAAAGTTCTGTCTCTTGGTAATTATTGTTACATTATGTAGACACATCATTTTGCACCCACTCTAAATACAGTCATGAATTTATATATCATTTTATATACCACATCCTACATTTACTTGAAAGCAGCAAAACGTGAAATCTTTTTTTTGTTTGTTTTGTTAAATAAATCAGTTCTGTGGTATTAGATAATAGTGATTGTTTATTTTATTTTTTGTTTTTTATTCAACTCTTAATACCATTTTTAATTTAAATTTAAAGTTTTAAAGCAGCAGTCCACGCTGCCGGGTTTTTTTTAAAATTTATTTACATTTTTCCCCCCTTTATATGTGCATCAATACAATCCACACAATGATAAGTAATTAGCGAAGTTGATGATCGATCCGTTCACCTGTGTTCAATCGGCGAAGATTTGGCTCGCTAAATGGCCGTCAGTGCAGCAGAAGAGGACCAAAGATGCAAAGTTCTGTAGGGAGGATCATGTGACAAGGCAGCCCCTAGATACAATTGTTGCACTGCTAGACAGAGGGCAGGGCTCAAAAAGGGGTGTGTCAGAGCCTGTTTCAGAAGAGGAAGGGGATGTGACTTTCTAAATGGTTGCTATGGAAACAAAAACTGCTTGCTACATTATAATACATTAAAAATATAATTCAGGGTTGTTGTTTTTTTTTAAATGCTACAAGTATTTTTTCATAGTACAGAACGGATTTATTTAAAACAACACACATGTAGGATATTGCTTATCTGTAGCTTTAAAGCATCCTTTTGATGTCTATTGCAGGTTTTAGGCCACCTTCCAAGAAGTGCAAGATATTTGCAACACTTTCCTGTTTGGGATCATTTGTTGCCAATATTCCCAGCAAATTGAGCTGAAAACTGTAACAATAGATAATGGTACCTTAGTAATATAAGGATACATTGTAGCTGCTGAATTACACGACTGAAGGATTGATTTGAAATTGAAAGGCAGCCATTTAGTGAACCCTGGGAAGCAGAATTTTGTTGATTGATCACAGGAGAACCAATCGATCTGCAGCTGAGGTCATTCGTTTTCAATAAAGTTAATCAAAGGCTGCATATATTAAAACAAACACACAAAATGTTTTTAAGTGTCGCACAAACTTCTTCTTTAATGTCCTCCGGATAATAAGTACGATACTGATACATAACACGACTGATCTCTATCACAGGTTTTTAGCACACGTACCGAGTAGTGCAAGATCTTTGCAACACTTTCCCGTTTGGGATAATTTGTTGCCAATGTTCTCAACAGTTTGAGCTGCAAACTGTAACAATAAATAATGTTACCTTAGTAATATAAGGATACATAATAGCTGCTGAGTTACACGGACTGAAGCAGCCATTATGTTAGACACACAATCAGGATTTTAACAGATTTATAACATGAGCACCAAAAGATTGCCAGCTTAGGTAAGAATGTAGAATTAGACATTGTCACATATATATATATATATATATATATATATATATATATATATATATATATATATATATATATAATCCAATGCACAGCCGGCACACCATATGCAAGTAAATAAGATTTGATGCTTATCCCATAAAGCAATAACAGACCATACGATACCGGTTGCAACACGACATCAAGGGACAGAACGCAGGTAAGTAAATCATGAATTTTCTATATTTGATAGAAGACACAAAAAACGACGTTTCGGTCCCCCAGTGGGACCTTTCTCAAGGTGGTGAGAAAGGTCCCTCTGGGGGACTGAAACGTCGGTTTTTGTGTCTTCTATCAAATATAGAAAATTCATGATTTACTTACCTGCGTGCTGTCCCCTGATGTCGTGTTGCAACCGGTATCGTATGGTCTATATATATATATATATATATATATATATATATATATATATATATATATATATATATATATATATCAATAACAGGAAAAATAGGACTGCGCCTAGGTCAGATCAATCTTAAATGCCAATATTGTATTATTAAATCTATTAATAATAGATGGTGACTAAATTAAAGATCTATTAACCCTGTGAGAGGTATTCTGAGCTAGAAACAGAACTACGGGTAGCTATTGATAATAAAACAATACATAAATTAAAATAAATCTACTGCTATACACTTAAATGAATTACAAAATCAATACAGTACATAATAAAAACAAAATGTCCAGAAAACTTAGCATAAATGCCGAAAATTATCAGATGAATCATATTATTCTACCCATAAAATTGGAAAGTAGTAATGCTGCTTTAATCACTGAAAAGCCATAGCATGGTTTATTACATGATGTAAGGAATTGGGGAACACATCCTTTGCGGCGTGTTCCCTCCTTACCTGCGGCTGCCGCCGCGGCCACTGTTCCTGCCCATGCGCGCTCCCCGGCTCTCACTACAGAGCACAAGCGCACCCGCAGCTCTTCTAGCTGCCGAACGGAACCTGGTCCCGCCTCCCGCACGCGTCGCGCGTCTCTCCCTCGCGCCGCGATGACGTGCGACGATACCCAGCTGCGTGGCCAGTCTCTCTTCCCTGCCTTGTTGCCTGCAGCCTATCCCAGCTCCACTGGGGCCGTGCCCCTGCTCCGCCCCCTGTCCCCATTGGTCTGTCCTGCCTTTATATACTTTCTCCCATGCTTTGCTCAACATAATCCTATGTAGCCTCGTTAAGCTCACTTCGTTTGTGCAGTGCTCTGTCTCCTTTGCAGTTAACCTCTTGTGTACCGACACGGCTTGTTTGTGGACCCTTCTGGATTTTGGACCTTGGCATACCCTCCAATACGGCAATCTCTCCTACCCTTGAACATGGCATACGGACTCGGACTACGCTACTCTCTCCAATCCCAGACCACGGTTACGGACCCCTACTATCCTGTCTTCTCCAATCCCGGAACCCGGCAAGTATACCGCATCTCCTACACTCTCCAACCCAGACCCGGCAACGCTAAACTATCCGCCTTCCAGGCACGCCTCTGCTGCTGTGGGTGTGTGGTGTTATACCTTCCCACCTCAGTGTCGTGGTCTTGTCTTGTTTGTGGGCAGCGCGAGCGTTACAAATGACCCTCGTGGCACATTATCAGATCTATCTCTTGATGTGTTTCAGACGTAATATATCCACAATATATATCTTTGTATGACATGTAATGAAAGGGTTAAGTGCTATACTCAGTACCATCCTCTGTGTAGCACGTTAGAGCTGCCTCTTTTTCCTTGTAGACTATTCCCAGAAATAACGGTCTGATACTCGGGGTCTGGGTGTGAGTAACGGCCGGCCTTGGTGTGACCTAATTATCGTAGCGTTATTTCCCTGCGCTAACATTAACGGAGGTTTGTGGGTCTGCGATTTCAGGTTAACGGCTCATTAGCATATCATTTGCATATGAGTAAGAATAACACCCGGAAAAAGTTAGCGATCCGATATCTCTCATCTTAACGCGAGGGCATCGGAACGCTAATCGCCTTTGAGGATATGCGTTACTATCGATGCGTTAAATGGGGGTAACGTCACGATAAAATATTTAACAGACCTCTGAGGATACACCCCACATAGTGGGTAAAGAATTTTACTTTTTATATCGTTTTGGGCACAGAGTCACACCGTCAATGTGCTACATTTAATGCTACATAATGTATATCATAGAAAAAAGATACAATAATACACACTTACAACAGCACAACTGGGTTCACGATACAATAAAAAATATATATATATAACAAAAAAAAGTAATGGATGCTGAAAACTGTGTATACAGTCTGTACACAAGATAGTGTCAGGGCCTGTTGCCCTGCCTCTACCATGATGGCAGACATCTGAAGTAACTTTGCCCTTACCCAAGATGGCCAAAGTGGCTTCCTTCCATTCTCAACCTGGATGGAGGTTGTAATCGAGTGGACCTGTTTCTGGCCTTTATAAGGAATCTCCATTCAGCAAGTGCACAAGCAAGGTGTCTGATCCATATATTTGGGGCCCCGTCTGGTATCCTGCTTTTGCTTTGCCTGTCCTGAATCTTTGCTTGCCCTTGGATTCCGTTTTCCTCTCTCCTGCCCTGATATTGGAACCGTGACAGCCTCTACACTGCTGCACCCCATCCAGAACACGTCCTGTGACCCAGATATTCTCCTGATCAGGACCCAGTCCCAAGGACTGTTGTCAGTACTCATATCCGGCCTCAGCCCTGCGGGTGAGCCTCCTGGCAAGAGATAAGCACGGATAGTAAATGTAGCAAAAAACAATCAAAGCCCACAACTATATAGAAACATATCAAAAATGCTTACATTTTATTGGAATAGCAAAATCACAAAGTCAACATTTTGGTCTGTAAGGGCCTTCTTCAGGACAGGAATGTGTCATTGTCCTGGTGAATGTCCTTATGGCCCAAAATCTTGTATATAAGGCATTTTAACTGAACAAGAGATGATATTATTTGATTTTCAGATGAGAAGGGTTATGTGTGCGATTCTCAACTCAAGTTTTTAGCAACTGGGGCAGATTGGAGTCGTAATCCCACCAATGAAATGTGATTCGG
The DNA here is from genome assembly GCF_040206685.1 of Ascaphus truei. Taxonomy (NCBI): domain Eukaryota; kingdom Metazoa; phylum Chordata; class Amphibia; order Anura; family Ascaphidae; genus Ascaphus; species Ascaphus truei. The sequence continues at coordinate 27,908,129 of NC_134498.1, forward strand.
GATCCTTGGCCATGCCTGAGGTTTGCCCTTCACCGAACATCAAAGAGGTATTAAGTGCGCTTTCTAGACCTATGATTAAATCCTCTGGGTTACTACAAAGAATGCTGCTCTTGCTAACTAATAACTATCATTTAACTTTCAATATTCCACTGATTTCAAACTGTTACACAATTACAAAGTATTGAGGTATTATTTAACATACTGTACAAATCTTTTTACATGTCAGTCAGCAGGGCAGCAATTTCACACAGGTGCTGGGTGAATTAAAGAATTATTATCTCCCGCGCTTCATATAAAGAAGGTTATTACTAAACCTTGATATAATACTGCTCTCAGTAGGGTAACACTTTCTTGATTCAGCTTAGTTTCCCCTTTGCCCATGTTTACAAAGGCAACACTATTAGCTTTTATTTGGGGGTGGAAAAGCAAATATTAGCGTTATGCTTACATTGAGATATTGTTTTCAGACAAAGAGAAAAGTTGTTCGGTTTGTTTGTTTTTTTGTTAAAAAGTGAAAATATTGGGAGGCCAATAGAATTAAGGCAGGGAAATAATATTACCCGAGTGTGTATAAAGTACAGATTATGTATCATACTTCTGCAATGTGGTGCGGAAAAACGTATCCCTTCTGTATAAAGACCATATGTGTATTTAGGAGTGCCTGGCATCCAGTATTGAACCGGACTGTCCTGCATTTGGACACTATGGGCTCTATGCAGTAAGCGCCGAAAAAGTGCAATCGCCAAGGGTACCTTATCGGCATGATTCTGCCGATTTTCCCTCTCCGTATGCAATAAGTGCCGAATCCCTTCCGAATCAAGCCGAAAACATTTGCTCCCACTCTGCCGATGATTTGCCGATCACACACAGGTGTATCGGCGTGCATGGTGAGGTGGTGTTAGGTTCCCCAATTAAACTTCTTGCTGAATCTGCCGAAGCAAGCATGTTTTGGATTGAGCGGCCCATTTAAAGGCAGCATGTATATTTATTCATTCTCTGTGTTGTTGGGAGAGAAAGAGAGAGACACACAGAGCTGGCCAATTTACATATTTCATATTGACTGAGACAGTTGTGGTGTATTGTGAGAGGTTTGTCCTGTGTTGTTTTGTTTACATCTTTGTCTTGTTTTCACTTTGTGAGTGTTCAGTGCGATTGTCTTTAAATGTCTTTTCTGTTCTTTGTGAGTGCTAGAGATATGGCCGCAAGGCATGGGAAGTGTGATGCTGGTGTGAGTGGTACTGGTAGTCGTGTGAGTACGCGTCTGAGTGAACGTAGGATTCAGGGGAGTGCTGTTGCTGCGAATGCGAATGGTGTTGCTGGGAGTGCGAGTGGTGTTGCTGTGAGTGCGAGTGCTGCTGGTGGCTCTGTTGCTGGTGCTGGTGGGGTGTCTGCTGCTGGTGCATCTGGTGGTGGGGTGGTTGCTGATGGCCCGCTTTTGGAGTCTCTTCCATTGGAAGAGGGAGAGTCCAGTCAGCAGCAGCCAAGCTCTGGGCCTGCACGTATTCGGAAGAAACGTCTTGAGCGGCCACGTAATCCTTGGTTCAATGAAGAGGAAAACACAGTTCTTGTCACAGGGATTCTGGAGCACTATGACTCTCTGTATGGGCATTTACTAGGTAAGTCTATCTTTGCATTGATTCTTCAAAGACATGTTATCCTAGGTCATGTGAGATGTCTTAATATCAAAATATTATTCTATAATATCTATCAATTAAACTTAATTGTTACACACATATTCCTTCATGCTTTAGAACGACCATAACAATCAGTCTAAAAATGTTGCCAAAGTTCATACAATATTCCTGCAAGCTTCCTTACATTTGTATGTTTACACGTAAATGCTCATGTGGTACACATATTACACCTAAATCAGCATGTTTGGTATCTCTTGGAACAGCTAGCAGTTTAGGAAACTGATCGTTTTTATAATAATAATTAACGTCATATATTTTGTATGTATTTCAAGGGCGGACAAGTTCAGCATCAAAAAAAGAAATGTGGGATCAAATAACCTTGGCTGTGTCTGCGTGTGGGAATCATGTCAGGGACCGGGCGAATTGTCGGAAGAGATTCGATGATATCAGGGCAAACTTAAAGAAAAAAATACAAGCAGAATGGATGCATGCTTCTGGCACTGGAGGTGGGCCGCCAGCACAATCTCTAATCTTAACACCATTGGAGGAGCAGATGCGGGAAAAATTTCTTCCTGTCGTCGTGGAGGGTTTGGCTGGGGACAGAGATATCGGAATTTATTCCGCTCCATTTCCACCAGGTGACAAATGTTACTGTACTAGGCGTGTCGTAGGTTACAGTTCTTATCTATATTTCCGCTGCAACTTATACTTTCTTCCCAATATAAGCATACCTACATATATAACTGTATATATGTCTCTCTCTATATATATCTATATCTATCTGTCTATCTATATATATTTATATCTAGTTGTCCTACAAAAAGTAAAAATGAATATATATGGTGGCAAAAGGTGGCACTGAGTGCTCATTTGCATGTCATTTCCCAGAATCCCTTGCTGCAGTGGAAGCGCTGTATGCTGGGCGATAATGGGGAAAGTCAGGGTTGCAGACCTGTCTAAGACATGCAAATGAGCATACAGTAATATTTACAGTTGCTATATATATATATACATAAATTAGTGATAATCTATGTTACACCTATAAATAGGCCATTACTGCCTCATCAAGTCTTGCATGGAAGATGGTGCATTCAAAGGCGAACATTCATAATTTGCACAAACACATTTCGTTATGTTTAATTAAAGCTCTTTTTTTGCTTCATGTAGTATACTGAGAGCATAAATAGGAACATGTACCATATGGTATTTAATTGTGTTCATATGTAGCTCACTTCAGATTTGTCTTTCGCTCATGTGCCCCGGTGTGTGAAACCAGCTGCAATTAATATGTAATCACAGCATAGAGGAGAACACAGGGGGTGGGGTTGGGCACCGAGCCAGATCACAGGGTCATGTTATGGTCAAATCTTGTGGGACGCCTTACAGGTGGTAGAAACAAATAAAAGGTCAGGGTGCTGTCACGTCTTGGGGGAGGGACTACAGTTGTTAGAAGGTGACAAGGTGAACAGAAGTTCATCACATTCATTTGAAATGGTAATTCTATGAAGACTTTCACCCACCAGGCCACTATATATGAAAACGTACGTTAGTCATTCGTTCACTCATATCTTCTTTTAACCTTATAGATACGCCACACTATCACACCAGTAGCATCTGTGAGCGACACACTGCATGTGTTGATGAGTGTCAGACACATTGAGCGCTACACCTGCTTCTCTTAAATGTTCACACAGATCACTAAAAACATTCCTTCACATTTCCACAATTAGGTACTGAATTATAAGCAGAGTCAACTTTGCTGTCATGGTAATGATGTACATTATTATTGTTAGATTACTATACAACATATGCAGTGTATGTCCAACAGAACACTTCATTTTACAATGCATTCCTGCATGAACATTGTATGTTGTATGGTTTTTACAATAAATGTGCCAATTAGGTTCACATGTACATTGATGTTAAGATGGATAATGTACAGCTTGGCAGAAACATATTGTCATTTCCTTATGTGATGCTGATATTTAGCCATAAATACTCCCACTACACAAACTTTATGTTAATTATGTACACATTTCAATAAAATTCTTATGTTATTCTTCTATATAGTTGCTCCTGAAGCTCATGTGTCACCTGACACTGTACATGTCTCATTACCTGGCTCATCCAGCTCATCATCAAGCATGGAAGATGAGTTGTAGTGTGAAGATAGTCAGCGCAAACCTCATGGGCCTCCCGATGTCGATGGAACCGAATGAAATAAAAGGATATGGATAAAAAAGAATTAAAATCTCAGTGTATTAGATACACATGTGGGGGATGGGGGAAGAGGGGGGGGGGGTGGGTGGGGAAAGGGGGAGGGGGGTAAGGGCAGAGGGTGGAAGCAAGGAGGAGGATACTGCTGGAGGGGTTGATAATTGGTTTTCCACTTTAACTAATCAAAGAATACATAAAATTATGGATTCAGTGACTCACACGGGCTTGTGTGGTGTCTCTCCCTCAACGCTGACTGTAGTGGATTTATTACAGACTCATATGCTGGAGTCTCAATATACATAAAACTCACACGGCCTGATGTGAGTCCTTGTCCTCAGAGGGTGATGTCCTGTATGGATGGTGTCTGGGTTGTCTCAGCAGAATTATCCCCCGATGGGTGTAGTGTGTGAGTGTCTCCTCTCCCCGTTTCCCAGATGACCAAAAGGAGTGTATGCCAACAAGGGTTAACAACAATAAAAAAGATCTTTAATGGGTATACAGTGGAGACATAAGCATATGAAATGCAAACATGTGGTGAACCATAAAATGTATAGAACAATCTATGACACAATGAAATACAATAAAATAAGACACAATGAAATAAAATGAAATAAAGCAAACACAAGGACTACACTCACACTTGAAGTCAAATAAAATGGCCCAGCCTCAGCCACAATAAGCTTCGTCAGGTTCCAGGAAACATGTTGTTCCCTGCCGGAGCTCATTGAGAGAGGGACCCAGCACACTACAGGACATCCGGTGCAGATCCCCTCTTCCGGTTCCACTGCCGGACGCGCCAGTGGGAACAAGAACGGAGGAGGAGACCGTGCAGGAGTGTACCGAGCGGCTGAGGCTGGGCCATTTTATTTGACTTCAAGTGTGAGTGTAGTCCTTGTGTTTGCTTTATTTCATTTTATTTCATTGTGTCTTATTTTATTGTATTTCATTGTGTCAGGCCGTGTGAGTTTTATGTATATTGAGACTCCAGCATATGAGTCTGTAATAAATCCACTACAGTCAGCGTTGAGGGAGAGACACCACACAAGCCCGTGTGAGTCACTGAATCCATAATTTTATGTATTCTTTGATTAGTTAAAGTGGAAAACCAATTATCAACCCCTCCAGCAGTATCCTCCTCCTTGCTTCCACCCCCTGCCCTTACCCCCCTCCCCCTTTCCCCACCCACCCCCCCCCCCTCTTCCCCCATCCCCCACATGTGTATCTAATACACTGAGATTTTAATTCTTTTTTATCCATATCCTTTTATTTCATTCGGTTCCATCGACATCGGGAGGCCCATGAGGTTTGCGCTGACTATCTTCACACTACAACTGCCACGCTAAGAAGGAGACGGGATTCCCTTCTCCGAAGTCAAGCAGCAACCAGGAAATCATCAAAAAAGGGCCAGTATATATTTTTATATACTCTTTTACACTTCGTACACAATCACATATCTATATTCCAATTTATCTGAATAGCTTAGGCGTTGCAGCACTTTCTCCGCCACAAATCCTAGGGAGCGCCCCAGTTCAAACAACCTCCATGGAAGATGAGTGTATGAGGTGCAGCACATCTAATGTGTACATTTCTAGATGTTAATTTGCCATGCTAAATAAATGCCTTTCACATGTAATTAACTTCACATCAGTTATTGTCACAGAAGATATAGTTTTTCATGACAACATGTATTGTGTGTGTTGTAAACTATCAGCTAGGAGTTGTAAGGTTACAACAACCTTTCATTCATTCTTCTTTCACACTGAGTCGAAACATCATTGTTACTTCAAGCATAAACTTTTAATTTGACACAAATTAAAAATTATGGAAACATGTTATGTGTTACACTGTGAGAACAACTCTCATTATATTGATAAACAAGTGAAAGTTCCATAGCAGTTCATAATGTCTTTCTTTATTTGTAGAAGCAGATGTTGCCACTCAAGGACAAATTCACTCAAGTGACCATGAAGATGTTCCCACTCCTGGATTAACCCAGCATTCAAGTCCTCTTGCTCGTGACACCTACTCAGCTATTGCAGCTTCTGAAGAAAGAATCTTGGGTGAAGAAAATCGTCGCCATTCAGAAATGATGTCAGTGCTTGAAAGGATGATATCACTGAATGAAAGGATGAAAGGTCAATATCACAAATGTCACAAATTGAAAGAGTCATCATCCAAGTTCCTAAAGAAATCCAAAATGTAAACAGGACATTACAAGCAATAGTTGTGAATCTAAGCCAAGCTAATCAGTTGCGAATTACTGCAAGAGAACAACAATTCCACTTTACCCCATCTGAGGATGGATCTTTACATGCTGCTACTTTTTCTCCAGAGTCATCAGTTCTTATTTCCCCAGTTCTGGATGATACCGGTACAGTAGGTGCAGGTTCTGTGCAGGTCCCTGTCAACATCCAACCGCTTACATCTGTTCAAAATCAGGAACGGACACCTACAAATGAGACACGAAAAAGAAAGTTAGGGCAACAATTACTACTAACCAGCTTTTGGAAAAAGATTAAAACACCAAAACAGGAAACTGCTCCAACCTCAGTCGTGCAATGTTTAGCAACTGGTTCACAACTGCCACAGCCCACACCCAGTGCCCCTGAAGTGCCACAGCCCACACCCAGTGCCCCTTGAAGTGCCACAGCCCACACCCAGTGCCCCTGAAGTGCAACAGCCCACACCCAGTGCCCCTGAAGTGCAACAACCCACACCCAGTGCCACAGAACTGCCACAGGCCAGTACAAGTCGTACAGTTAAGGCCAAAGTACTTGGCAAAGGGAAAAGGCAAATACAACAGCCAACAAGCAGGCCTGTGACTCGCTCTCAAAAGGATAAACAAAAATAAATAATCACATTCACTAAATGTGTTGGTGTCCTGGTGGTGTTTACTGCAGACTATTTCATGCATAGTGTATGTATGATCATGTACAGATGCTTGCTAACATTCAAGTATGTCCTTGTGCACATGAATGTTTAGAAATGCTCACTGACTGAATTAAGGCATATTTAATAACATATGAATATGTATTAATCATCAGTTGATTCATGGTACAACATTACACACTTGCCATGTTTATAGAACCTGACCTTCACTTAGCTCTTGTTCAAGATTAGATGTATGTGGGTTTGTTTGGTAATGTAGATAGTCATTTCATGCTAATATTATTGACATACAACTTTAAGTAACTACCCATATAACAGCATACATTTTGATGTTGTGTTTTCTGGTGTCTGAACTCTGTAACACATTACTTACCTTAATCTTCTTTCATAGTTCATAATGTTGGCATGTGATCATGTATGATTTGTGGTTACAATAACAGATCTGTTAGTGTGTATGAATATATCTGTAGTCTCTCTGTATCTCTATGGATATATGTATACACACACACACACCCACACACTGTGTGTGTGGGTGTGTGTGTGTGTGTGTGTTAATATAAATAATATATATATATATATATATTAACTGATAAATATATATATATATATTTATCTCTGCCACTGTTGTCAGCAAACAGGCCTTGTGTTAATGAGATATAAATGTTAGGACACTTGCTAAAATTATGGGATCAGTATGATTGAGGCCAGAATTCACTCACCTGTATTTAACTTTGAATATGATTACAACAAGGCCTACTTACACACATCAATGGCTTTAGTTTAGCACTCATATATATATATATATATATATATATATATAAATCAGAATGAACAGTACAGGCCTTCATGGCTCAAAAGAGGCCTTGTTTGCTGGTAAATACAACTTCTACACAGCTGACTCAAATAGGCCCTCAAACATACTCACCCAGTAATGTAATAAACTGTAATTAAGTGTTAAAAGAATTACAACAAGGCCTGTTAGCACACAAGGCCTTCAATGTACAGATAGATACATATATAGATATATATCTCTCTCTATATATATATATATATAGAGATATATATCTATATATTTATCTCTCTCTCTATATATATATATATATATATATATCTACATATACATATACATATACATATACATATACATATACATATACATATACATATACATATACATATACATATACATATACATATATATATATATATATATATATATATATATATCTACACACAATATATAGTTAATTATATATACATAAATATATATGTTGATATATGTATATATATCTAATTATATATATATATGTATTTATATATCTACTATATATTTGTGAAAGTGTTCTATGTGTCCGTGTCTGTATGTGTCTCCCTGTGTCCCTCCCTGTGTCCCTAGCGGCAATCCCATTGGCTCCCTTGGCCCGCCCCCGCACACCTCTCATTGGCCGGACACACACATACACTCTCTCATTGGCCGGACACACACATACACTCACACAGAGATACACACACACGGAGACACAGGCAGGACACTGAGATACACACAAAGATACACACACACTGAGAAACACACACACACACACACACACACACACTGATATGCACACACACACACACACACACACTGAGATACACAGACAGGACACAGATAGACAGAAAGGACACACACACATATACAGATAGGACACACACACACACAAACACACACCCCCCCCCCTCTGTCCGTCCCCCCCATCACGTGCACCGCCCTGCACCGGCTCCAGACGGAGGGGAAGCGTGGCCCTCCTACCCCAGCCGTTCCCTTACCTCCCGGCGCTACCTCCCCCTCAGGTAAGTCACTGCGCGTCCCGCCTCAGCTTATGGCACGAGTAACTCTCCCATTTCAGGCGCGCAGCCTCGCGCCTCAGGCCCACACAGGCCCACACAGGGCGCTTCCTGCCGCCGCCTGCACGAGCCTCACTCAGCCGGACGGCGGGGACCAGCGGGCGCCGGGGGGGGGAGCGCGAGTCACGGGGAACGGGGGGGCGAGCCGCGAGTCACGGGGAACGGGGGGGGAGCGCGAGTCATGGGGAACGGGGGGGGGGGAGCGCGAGTCACGGGGGGGGGCGAGCCGCGAGTCACGGGGAACGGGGGGGGTGGGGGCGAGCCGCGAGTCACGGGAAACGGGGGGGGGGGGCGCGAGTCACGGGGAACGGGGGAGCGACCAGCCGCCGAACGGGGGGGACGGATGCCCGGAGGGGGGGGGGGCATGCACATACATAAATTATGACAATACATATGCCCACTGCTCTCCACCCCCCCCCCCCCCACAACCCGTCCCCTCCCCCACAACCCCTCCCCTCCCCCACGACCCCTCCCCTCCCCTCCCCCACAACCCCTCCCCTCCACCCCCCCCACACACACACAACCCCCCCCACACACACACAACCCCCCCCACACACACACAACCCCCCCCACACACACAAACAACCCCCCCACACACACAAACAACCCCCACACACACACACAACCCCCCCACACACACAACCCCCCCCACACACACAACCCCCCCACACACACACACAACCCCCCCCCCCACACACAACCCCCCCCACACACACACACAACCCCCCCCACACACACACACAACCCCCCCACACACACAACCCCCCCCCACACACAACCCCCCCCACACACACAACCCCCCCCACACACACAACCCCCCCCACACACACAACCCCCCCCACACACACACACACAACCCCCCCACACACAACCCCCACACACACACACACACACCCCCCCCACACACACAACCCCCCCCCCACACACACACACACAACCCCCCCCCACACATACACAACCCCCCCCCACACACACACACACAACCCCCCCCCCCCACACACACAACCCCCCCCCACACACACACACAACCCCCCCCCCCACACGCACACAACCCCCCCCCACACACACACACAACCCCCCCCACACACACACAACCCCCCCCCACACACACACAACCCCCCCCCACACAACCTCCCCCCACACAACCCCCCCCCACGGCCGGGAGCACCGGCTGGCGCAAGGAGGTACACACACACACACACTGACTGGCTGACACACACTGAATGGCGCACGCACACACACTCACTGGCGCACACACAAGCACTGACTGACTGCCACGCACACACACACAACCCCTTACTGACGCACACACACACAGAGTGACTGACGTGCACACACACACACACCGGCTGGCTGCCACGCGCACGCACACACCCCATGACTGACGCACGCACACACCTCCTGACTGACGCAACCACACACCCCTGATTGACACACGCACACACACCCTGACTGACGCACGCACACACACCCTGACTGACGCACGCACACACACCCTGACTGACGCACGCACACACACCCTGACTGACGCACGCACACACACCCTGACTGACGCACGCACACACACCCTGACTGACGCTCGCACACACACCCTGACTGACGCACGCACACACACCCTGACTGACGCACGCACACACACCCTGACTGACTGACGCACGCACACAAACCCTGACTGACGCACGCACACACACCCTGACTGACGCACGCACACACACTTTGACTGACGCACGCACACACACTTTGACTGACGCACGCACACACACCCTGACTGACGCACGCACACACACACACACACACACACACACACTGACTCACGCACGCACACACACACACACACACACTCACTGGCGCACACACACACACACTGACTGGTGCACATAAACACACTGACACACACACACTAACACACACACACACACACTGACTGATGCGCACACGCACACACACACACTGACTGAGGCACGCACGCACACAGTGTGTGTGTGTGTGTGTGTGTGTGTGTCACTCAGTCTGTGTGTGTGTGTTTGTGTTTCTGCGTCAGACTCACTGACGCGCACGCACACACACACACACACACTGACTGACGCACTCACACTGCATAAAGCTGTAAAGGGGGACAAACAGAGCTGTAAAGGAGGGAGGGGGGGACTGGATTGATGTGAATGGGGGACAAACAGAGAGAGGGGGGAGGAGAGAGGAGAGGAGCGGGAACATTACATCCCGGGCAACGCCGGGTCTCTCAGCTAGTATATATATCTATATCTATGTATATATCAACAGAGACTAACAGAGAGAGTCAAAGAGAGAGAGAAAGAGAGATAAACAGACAGAGAGAAAAACAGAAAAAGAGACAAACATACAGATGTGTGTGTATGGTTACATCTAGCTAAGTGTAACCAGAAATCTGTTCATCATAGCACTGTAGATGATTTCACACACATTGTTATTCTAATTCAAAGAGTCTACTTGTTTTGCACATGTTGATTGCCTAAGCCGAAAGTAAAGTTTCGATTCCTGTGAAAAGAGTATCTTACCCAAAGAATTTCAGCCAATTATTGTAACAAATTTCTTGTGGGAGAAAACCTAGGCGTATAACTGCTACGTTGTATTATAACCTTGGAAGAAACCACGAAGATAACATGTAACTATTCACACATTCAGCAGACATTCATATGCGTTCAACTTCACACAATGTACACTTGAAGAGAGAAGAAATGGCAGAAGCTTCCACATTGCACAGCCATCCACGTAAATCATACAAATTTATGATTTATGAAGCAATCGAATCAACGCCAGAGCAAAGTGCAAACGTGGCCAAAATCTATGACTTGATCCAAAAGAAATATCCATACTACCAAGAACCTGACATACAACGAAATTTTAAAACTTCTGTACGATTCACTTTATCCGCAAATGAATGTTTTGAGCGTGTCCATGATCGGCTAGATCAACGATATGGATGCTGGCAAGTTGCGCCATCATTTAAACTTACCATGGAACATGGAACATATCTACTGTTAAATAGCATATTTTTGCCTAATACCAGTGACACTGAAGCCGCACCGACTGTCGTGTCTGCTGATCTACCTGCATCCTCCATTCAGCCAGACCAGATGCAAGATGGACATAACTACTATGATATGTATCCAAACTTATATGGGCAATACCAATGTGGATGGGAAAACAACCAACAACTGTACGTACCTCCGGACGTCTTGTTTGAAGAAGCCACTGCAGATCCATATGACGCCCTCATGGGCTGTGTGTGATTCAGGATTCAACGGTTGCCTCAACCATGGATGATACTGTTGTGCCTTCCTGCAGCGAGCAGTTGCAGCCAAATCAGTTTTGACTTCTACAAGAATTGTAAATACAAATTTCGTTATGCCTTTACTCAAATTATATATGTCTACATTAATAATATACATCATTTGTTAGCCAAATGAGTGGATACAGCTTAACATTGCAGACAGGCTTACATGTAGCGTGCACAAAGACATTATTTCCTATAACAATATACTACATGACGAACCATTAGTACACATTGGTGACGGAGTCCTAAATCCTAGATTATTATCACTTTTAAAGTATCATTTCAACATGTTACACTAACTGTAACACACACCTCATTGTTTAGCATTCAACATATAAAAACAAAGTGTCGCCCACATATGACGTGGGACCGTGGTCATGTCCCAAGGCGTCCTTAAAAAGGTTTACCGATGCAAGCCCCACCCCCAACCAACGTGCGCGCGTTAAACCGCATTGGCTGTGCCCGTAGATTATTGTTACGGTCAGTGCAGTGTGTCATGCGCGCGCGTCGGTGGGGCGGTGCGTGCACAGTGCTGGAGGCCAATATTAATTCAGTGGGAGGGGTGTTTGCGTGCATTTCACGGTGCCTTAACATGACATCACACGTCTTTTGTTCGCTCATTAGCTGATCGTCCGTTTTTTCCGTGGGCACATGTCCGTTTACAAAGTTTAGATATGTACGTGTGTATAAATGAATTTGTTTCGCTTCCATATCATAACTTCCAGCCATGATATGCATACTCGTAGCAGCACCATGGAGGGACATGTATTGAACGCACAGCGTACACATCGTTTTGCGCATGCGCTAAGACTTAGTCCACACATTCGTGACGTGCACGCGCAACAGATATTGTGCGCGCACATAATTATGTATACAGGCACCGGAAAAATCATTTCAGTAGTAATGCCAGCAACGCCATTCGAAAAATTACACAGTTCTGTATCTGTAGTTTTATGCTTGCAGTTTAAACATATACGTTACTTATGCGTGAATATCCACAATCATATAGAGATGTGTTAAGCGTTGTCATGCTGAGACATATATAAATGTGCCATCTTTGAACATCATGTGTTTGCTGTATTTCACAGATGTCGCGGATGAATACATGGGACCAATGTATGATTTCAGATGAGCCAATCGTTATATTAGATGATTGTGACGACGAGCAAACAACTATTATAATAAATATGTAACAATGCTTTCAATGATTGGTGCGCAGATTAACAATCACTACATAATGTTATCCTATTATGCAAATATTTACTATGCACTTAATTAACATAATGATGTTGCTAAGCACTGAAGTTAGAACTTATATCGTTTTTTGGTTCTTTTCTACTAACATTATATGTATTGCCATGTGATATATGCAACCAACATTATCACTCAGCAAACACATTAATCTACTATATATTATAATCTCACGTGTGACTTGTCAAACAATGTAAATGCTACATAACAACTCGTAGACATTGTATCTGAACGTACACAATAACAATAGGGAGGTGATAGAAACTGTTTAGTCGTGTGCATTTTATATTTTCACCTAAATTGTAGTGCTAACCTAGGAGCTTTTGAAACAGGATAATAGGATTATCATCAAGAACGCCGATAAGGGGGGTGCCATAGTGGTACAATCGGCCACACAATATAGAACAGAAGCCCTTAGACTACTTGGGGACTCAGATTTTTACCATAAATTAAAATCTGATCCCACTAATAGATACATGAAAGAATTACACAATCTCATTGAATTGGGTGAAGTACTTTATGTTCTCAGTGCCACTGAGAAAAAGTTCATCACTTGCGACACTCCCATCATACCGGTGTTCCACCATCTCCCAAAGATCCATAAGTCTCTGGAGAACCCACCTGGGCGACCCATTGTGTCCAGCATTGGATCTTTGGGAGATGGTCTGTCCCGGTATGTGGACAAATTTCTTCAACCTATCGTACATTCCCTTCCATCGTATATACAAGACACTACAGCATTACTATTAGCCGTACAAAATCTCACTTGGAAAGACAGTTTTAGATGGGTCACCATGGATGTCACGTCACTTTATACTATAATTGAGCACCAACACGGCCTACGTGCCATTTACCACTATCTTGATTTATCCTCACTTTCAACAGCACAAACCACGTTTATCAATGATTCCATTCTATTTCTATTAACACACAATTATTTTCTTTTTGATTCACAGTTTTTTCTTCAAAAACAGGGCACGGCGATGGGGACTTCCTTTGCACCCTCATACGCCAATCTCTTCATGGGTCTATGGGAATCTATTCACATTTTTGGTAGCACAAACACTTTTCGTTCAAATATAATTTTCTACAGAAGATTTATAGATGACCTGATTTTCATTTGGGATGGTGATTTAGATACATTACACTCTTTCATTCACAATTTAAACACTAATGATCTTAATATAAAATTCACATACCACATAGATTCTAAGTCAATCAACTATTTGGACGTGACACTCCATGGTGACTCTAATACTGGTATCAGTACAGATATTTTCTCTAAACCACACTCCAAAAATTCCTACCTCCATGCCAAAAGCTGCCACCCAAAGTCACTAATACGGGGGATTCCAAAAGGGCAGTTTCTGAGGCATAAACGATTATGTTCTGAAGACAAGACATTTCAAATACACTCGGAAATACTTACCAAAAAATTTATGGACAGAGGCTATTCTGACACCGACATACATCAGGCCTATTTACATGCAGATGCTATAGACCGGGCCTCGTTGGTGAAACATAGCAAACAGACCAAACAAACAACAAAGAGGTTTGGGGAATGTCCTTTATTCATTACTAAACACAGCAGACACACTTCACAGATAAGAGATATTGTGTCCAAACATTGGAACATTCTAAAACTTGACTCAGACCTAGATGACATTACTACAAAAGGTCCTAAATTTGCCTTTAAGAAAGCCAATACCCTAGCTACTCATATATCTAGGAGTACATTTCAATCAAAAAAACCCTCCATTTCAAACATACCTAAGGGCTTCTTTAAATGCGGGTTTTGTAGACCATGTCAATTTGCATCATCCATCAAGAGGATAACTACTACATACCCCAAAACAAGATATAGGATTAAAACCTATATTAACTGCCATACCACCCATGTGGTCTATGTCATCACCTGCGGGTGTCATTTGAAATATGTTGGGAGGACCATTAGGCCCTTACATGTGAGAATCGCAGAACATATCAGATTAATTCGGAAAAAAGATATTACCCATCCAGTATCTAACCATTTTTCGACATGCCCTCAGGGTGGATTGAAAAACTTCAGATTTTATGGTTTAGAACACATCCCCATAGACACGAGAGGGGGTAACAGGCTTAACCGTCTGAATAAGACAGAAATGAAATGGATCTTCTGTCTGGATACTCTACAACCCCATGGTCTGAATACAGACTGGGAGTTGCAGCATTTTCTTAATGATTAATTTCCATTAGGATTCACGTTGTCCCCTTTCCATTCCCCCCCCCCCCTTCCCCCCCCCCCCTTCCCCCACCCCCCCCCCCCTTTTTTCGCCCTCCCCCCCCCCCCCCCCCCCCCCCCTTCTTCTTCTTCTCCCCCCCTCCCCCTTCCTTGTTCCATTATCTCATAATGTTGGCATCACAGTTATACCCATGAATTAAGTACACTGTATGCTCTCTTTAATTACTACAATACATGTACTTCTAGATATAACCTATTGTTCCACCATGTTAACCATGAACCTCTATATATTATAGAATAGTGTCATCCAGTTTTGCCATTTAATATGAATAATATGTTTATTCTATACAAGGATTCATGCTTACCAATGTAACTAATTTGTTTTTAACCATTCATTAACGTGATAAAGCCTGCCCTGTTCTTTATCATCTCCTCTACACGATTTCGGATTGTTTATGTTGCTAGTGGAGGGCAGGTGAATCGCTGTATATATGTTTTTAACTCACTCAATGTGTCAGTGGATATTTCTGTGTTCATCACACACCGGCTCTTCACCTTGGTGACGAGGGAGTGACAGGTGTAGATGATTGAACACGCTATATCATGTGCGGTCTGCGAGCTGCTATTCACTTTTTGACAAAGGCCCATTGGCTGAAACGCGTCAAAGTGTGCTAGCTCTACATTGGGAGCAATAAAGTTTTTTCACAGTCAGCTGACCAGCCTTCCATTTGTTCTGACGGCGGTGCATCGCGTGTTTCCTCCTTGTGAGGCGTCTTCTCTAACCTAACATGCATGAGCTAATAAATGTTAGTTAAAGATCATGAAACCATGAACATTTGTGTGTAAATTTTATTCACATGAGTAACTATAGTTTAGTGTTATTAGTAAACGTTCAACACATATATAGCTAAGTGAGGCCGATGATAAAAGCAACATTATTATATTTGTTTATATTATTTCACGTAGAAATACATGCATCACACAAAAACTACAACACACACACCACTGTTGCTGAAATGTGTGCGTATGCAAATGTCCACTTCATTTATGTTCATATGTTGACATTAGTTATAAAGGATCATGATCATTATGAATAACTAACGTGAATGAAATAAAAATTATATTAACAACATTGTCATTGTGTTGAATGAATTAGGAAAAGTTGAGAAGCCAAAGAACTATACTTTGGAATGGTGTTAACATTTTGACACATGTTACATGTACGTCAAATCAACACACATCTTTCACTTATACATACACATGTGACAATGTAGTAATCAACATGTAGATGAAGTGATACAACAACTAATCACATACATTGCAATGTTAATGATGTTTAAAACATTGGGGTCTTTTCATACAAACATGCATTGAGTGTTAACATCGCTCATGTGCATCAATGGATGTTCTCCTCCCATAATCAATAGCTGAGCAGGGTTTATCCCCTTCTCTCCCCCCACCCCTATATTCCATGAATGGATGTTGTTACGTTTGCTAAATTATATGTTATGTAATGTCCCTAATGATTTTAAAAGACACTGCACAATAACCACCAAGTGTAGCTAAACGCACGTACACAATACAGAAACGACATGTTTCAATTGTCACATCTTTTTCATTACGTTCTGTTTATACATCCTGTAACTATACCTGTATCGAGGTTTGCACATCTTATGACAGATGTGAATTGAAATACATAAGATGAGCAGTCATTGAAGTGATATACCTTGAAAAAGAAACATGAATGAATATAAATCATTGTCATGACATGTTCATTAAGGTAAGAAACACACAGAATTGACCATTTTGTGTGTGATATGAAACAACATATAGAATACGTCAAATATGATCTGAAATTTGAAGTGCCCCCCCAGTTCTATCGAGACACCTAAATCTTGTCTTGAGAAGCCCAAATGTCCTCTTTATGATGGATCGCGTAGATATATGGGCAACATTGTACCTATCCTCTGCTTCACTTTGAGGGTTTGCCACAGGGGTCAACAGCCACGGCCTAATTCCGTATCCTGAGTCACCTATAATCCATCGTGCACAAATATGAAACAATTTGTGTTAACATTATTACATACAACATTTCCTAGAAAACCAAGAGTTGTTTGTTAACACATCATAATATGTACTCACCCACCAGCCAACCAGGTCCAAAATAGCCTTCTTCGAAAGCATGGAAGACTGATGAGTTTCTCAGAATAGAGGAATCGTGACTGGCCAGGGAATTTGGCTACCACATGCATAATCTTCATCGTGGCATCGCATACCACCTGTACATTCAGGGAATGGTAGTGATTACGGTTGCGGTAAGCATGCTCACTCTGACTAGGTAGGATCAAAGCAACATGGGTGCAATCTATTGCACCCATCACACATGGTATCCCGGCTATGGTATAAAAGCCATTCCTGACTTCCAGCCACTCTGTGTGCTCTGTAGGAAAATGAATATAATTCCTAGCGCGTCTATTGAGTGCACATAGAAACTGAGTAAAGGCCCGCGAGAATGTAGATTGCGACACCCCGCCCACTATGCCCACTGTTGTCTGGAATGACGCGGATGCAAGATAATGTAATGAGCACAGCATTTTAACAAGCCCAGGGACTGCACGACCTCCGCCTGTCACAAAATCTAAATTTCCCCGTATCTCTTCATAAAGAGCTAAGATTGCTGCTGAACTCAAACGATAGCGACTTACAATCTCCTCCTCACTCATCCCATCTCACAGGGTTCTCTCCCTGTACAAACGAGGACGAGGCACAACTTCTCTCCTCTCTCTTCTCCTCTCATCTCCTTGCCCTCTCCCTCGACGTCTCCCTCTCCCTCTCCTGTCCGCGTGCCTGTCCCTGTCACTGTCCCTGCCACTGTCCCTGCCTCTGTCCCTGTCCCTTCCTTGGCCTGTGACATCCTCTCCATCAGCAAGCCTCTCGTCCAATAGAATCTTCCTCCGTCTCATAAACATTCGCATCATTTTCAGGTCTGTAGCTGGGAATGCGCAGGTAATTGCCCTCCTTTAAATACCTATGTGATGATGTCAGGTGACTTGCTGAAGTGCAAGGTGTTACATTAACATATCCAAGTAGTTCACTCCAACGTGTATCCAGTAGCAATTAAAAGAATTATTTATGTGTGTTCACCAGGCAATCATGATATTTGAGAATGATGTAACGTTAAGCTTTGTACAAGCATTTATTGTCAAGTATTTCTGGAATGTGTAATGCATGTACCACTTCTGAACGCAACACTTAGTCATCTAATTAAGGATGAAACCATGACATTGACGTTGAGAAACTACGTTGCAACATGTGTAATTTGGCATGTTATTGTCACCTGTTCACATGAAGTAATTGTAAAGTGCATATGCATAACTTAATGCCATCAGGATAGTTGCTATTGATTCAGTTTCAATCGTGTAAAAATGAGTAACTATTATAGATGTGTGTATAAGTTAGCATGAAGTGATTGTAATGCATCGTGTACAATGTAAACATGCAATGTTATTGAGTGTCCAATTGCGGACGTCATCAAAAGAGGGAGGTCACAAAGTACATGTAAACATGAAAACAAACAGCTACATTTACGTTTGATCATGCGTTACACATTACAAGCATTGTATAATGTATAGCAACATTACTATACACTGGATCTGTTAGATGTGTGAAATGTGTTACATCATATAATAAATTGAAGCACACTTAAGTAACATGTTTGATATGATGTGACCTGTTCCTTTAAGAGTTGAGTATAGGATTTTCCCTTGACACATCATAACATAAAGACTAATGTGACACGCAAATCATCATAACCTTGAAAAGTACAATGTTATGCAAATTATAAACGTAAGGGGTGACACGATGAAGTGAATGACCTCGACACTGTAATGCCAAGCACATTTTTATTATGAGCAATAGAACGTAAACACTACTATAATGTTATAAGTACCCGCTCCATTGACTCCATTGATGTAGAGATGAGCTATTTTTTCTAAGTGCCGTCCCGGCAACCTTGCCGATCGTTCTCCCCTCTAACTTGCCAACTTTAGTTGGCGGGACCAATTGCCAATTGTTACGCCGGCGTAGCCCGCAGACCAGAACTGTCCCTAGAACTGAGGTGGCATGTATGAATACACACACCGACAGAGCGAGGGACGTGTCCGGGTTGTGGTATTAGATGGTGCCAGGCCAGATGGGGTGTATTGCGTGAATACTTGCCGGTACCGTTTTCCCAGAAGAATGGTCGTTGCCGTTGCCGAGATCAGGGGTAGGAGACTTATGGAGGGATCGAGATGAGTGCCGTGGTCGCAGGGAGCCAGAAGGTACGTAAACAGGAACAATCCGAAGTCGAGAGCCAAAGGGGGTAGTCTGCCAAGCCGCGTCAAAACCGAGAGAAACAAAGAACAAGCGCTGTGAAACACCCATACAAAAACTATGACGAGCGAGGAAGCACAGAACAGAGAGGGTATATAAAGCTGGAACAGCCAACCAGGAGAGGGGGCGTGCCTGGAGGAGCCCAGGGAGCTTCAGTGCATTGGCTGCTGTTCTTAGAGCTCAGGTGACACTCAGCAAGAGCCAGATTGTAACCGTGCGGTGTTTGGGGGCGGAGCCTGAGTGGGGATAAGTTCAAGGGCTTTTGTGTGTGCACTGTAAGTCCGACGTGTGCATGAGAGGAAGCAACGTGGGGTGCGCACGTGCGTGCGGGGCAGCGATCCGGCGCCGACGGCTGCGGCGCAGAGCGTGGAGGAAGAACCTCGTGGAGCGTCCCACCATGCCGAGGGGTAAGTGATGAAGCTGAAGGGGGCTTGCGTGGTTGTAGTGGAAGGGTCTGAGCAGTGTAAGGAGAGAGCCGTGAGCTCCGCCTGAGGCGCTGTGTGCTCACATTACTAACACCGATGAAATCTCCATTTCTCAGTGCCGATCAGCACCGATAAGCTGATCGGGGCTACTTGAATACAGCCGATTTAAAAAAGTGCCGAAAAGTGCCAATAAGTGGGTTATCGGCAGCCGCATGCCGATAAAAAAATTTTGGCAAGAAAAACTGCCGATTTTGAGCACTTATCGGCGCTTACTGCATGAGGCCCTATGTCCAGTAAAATATGAGAGGTAATAATACTGGACATGTTTGTGTATACCGGTATTACCTCTCTGGGTGTGTATGTGTATACTGGTATTACCTCTCTGGGTGTGTATGTTGTGGTATATTGAAGCAAAAGGTGTTTGAGGGGAGGTACATAGGACCCAGCACCTTCCAGGGTGTGTTCCCTTCACTCTCACCTGAGCCCTAATTAATGAGCTTCAAGGTTAAAAGGCAGCACAGACAGCTTCCTGTGCTGCTGTTGTGCTGGTCTGAAGGCAGACACACAGACAGCCCTGTGAGATACTGCTAAGGGAAGCTGCAGGTACAGTGTCTAAAGTGGGGAAGGAACTTAGTTTTCCCCACTGGTAGTTAGGGACTAAGCTGTATTAGTCAGAACTCTGAAAAAGAGTTAGGTTTTTGTTTATGTTTTATCTTATAAGTTAACCCTGCTCCTGCTTTGTACCTGACAAATAAACCCTCCTGTGCATCAACACTACGTTTCCCTGCCTTTGATCTGGATAAAAGAGACTGCAACGTGGTGGGGACATCACAATGTGTATACCGGTATTATCTCTCTGGGTGTGTATGTGTATACCGGTATTATCTCTCTGGGTGTGTATGTGTATACCGGTATTACCTCTCTGGGTGTGTATGTGTATACCGGTATTATCTCTCTGGGCGTGTATGTGTATACCGGTATTATCTCTCTGGGCGTGTATGTGTATACCGATATTATCTCTCTCGGCGTGTATGTGTATACCGGTATTATCTCTCTGGGCGTGTATGTGTATACCGGTATTATCTCTCTGGGCGTGTATGTGTATACCGATATTATCTCTCTCGGCGTGTATGTGTATACCGGTATTATCTCTCTGGGCGTGTATACCGGTATTATCTCTCTGGGTGTGTATGTGTATACCGGTATTACCTCTCTGGACGTGTATGTGTATACCGGTATTACCTCTCTGGGTGTGTATGTGTATACCGGTATTATCTCTCTGGGTGTGTATGTGTATACCGGTATTACCTCTCTGGGTGTGTATGTGTATACCGGTATTATCTCTCTGGGCGTGTATGTGTATACCGGTATTATCTCTCTGGGTGTGTATGTGTATACCGGTATTACCTCTCTGGGCGTGTATGTGTATACTGGTATTATCTCTCTGGGCGTGTATGTGTATACCGGTATTATCTCTCTGGGCGTGTATGTGTATACCGATATTATCTCTCTCGGCGTGTATGTGTATACCGGTATTATCTCTCTGGGTGTGTATGTGTATACCGGTATTACCTCTCTGGGCGTGTATGTGTATACCGGTATTACCTCGCAGGGTGTGTATGTGTATACCGGTATTATCTCTCTGGGCGTGTTTGTGTATACCGGTATTACCTCTCTGGGCGTGTATGTGTATACCGGTATTATCTCTCTGGGTGTGTATGTGTATACCGGTATTACCTCTCTGGGCGTGTATGTGTATACCGGTATTACCTCTCTGGGTGTGTATGTGTATACCGGTATTACCTCTCTGGGTGTGTATGTGTATACCGGTATTTCCTCTGTGGGCGTGTATGTGTATACCGGTATTACCTCTCTGGGCGTGTATGTGTATACCGGTATTACCTCTCTGGGTGTGTATGTGTATACCGGTATTACCTCTCTGGGCGTGTATGTGTATACCGGTATTACCTCTCTGGGCGTGTATGTATATACCGGTATTACCTCTCTGGGTGTGTATGTGTATACCGGTATTACCTCTCTGGGCGTGTATGTGTATACCGGTATTACCTCTCTGGGTGTGTATGTGTATACCGGTATTACCTCTCTGGGTGTGTATGTGTATACCGGTATTACCTCTCTGGGTGTGTATGTGTATACCGGTATTACCTCTCTGGGTGTGTATGTGTATACCGGTATTATCTCTCTGGGTGTGTATGTGTATACCGGTGTTACCTCTCTGGGTGTGTATGTGTATACCGGTATTATCTCTCTGGGCGTGTATGTGTATACCGGTATTACCTCTCTGGGTGTGTATGTGTATACCGGTATTACCTCTCTGGGTGTGTATGTGTATACCGGTATTACCTCTCTGGGCGTGTATGTGTATACCGGTATTATCTCTCTGGGTGTGTATGTGTATACCGGTATTATCTCTCTGGGCGTGTATGTGTATACCGGTATTACCTCTCTGGGCGTGTATGTGTATACCGGTATTATCTCTCTGGGCGTGTATGTGTATACCGGTATTACCTCTCTGGGTGTGTATGTGTATACCGGTATTACCTCTCTGGGTGTGTATGTGTATACCGGTACTACCTCTCTGGGCGTGTATGTGTATACCGGTATTACCTCTCTGGGCGTGTATGTGTATACCGGTATTACCTCTCTGGGTGTGTATGTGTATACCGGTATTACCTCTCTGGGTGTGTATGTGTATACCGGTATTACCTCTCTGGGTGTGTATGTGTATACCGGTATTACCTCTCTGGGTGTGTATGTGTATACCGGTATTACCTCTCTGGACGTGTATGTGTATACCGGTATTACCTCTCTGGACGTGTATGTGTATACCGGTATTACCTCTCTGGGCGTGCATGTGTATACCGGTATTACCTCTCTGGGTGTGTATGTGTATACCGGTATTACCTCTCTGGGCGTGTATGTGTATACCGGTATTACCTCTCTGGGTGTGTATGTGTATACCGGTATTACCTCTCTGGGCGTGTATGTGTATACCGGTATTACCTCTCTGGGTGTGTATGTGTATACCGGTATTACCTCTCTGGGTGTGTATGTGTATACCGGTATTACCTCTCTGGGTGTGTATGTGTATACCGGTATTATCTCTCTGGGTGTGTATGTGTATACCGGTGTTACCTCTCTGGGTGTGTATGTGTATACCGGTATTATCTCTCTGGGCGTGTATGTGTATACCGGTATTACCTCTCTGGGTGTGTATGTGTATACCGGTATTACCTCTCTGGGTGTGTATGTGTATACCGGTATTACCTCTCTGGGCGTGTATGTGTATACCGGTATTACCTCTCTGGGTGTGTATGTGTATACCGGTATTACCTCTCTGGGTGTGTATGTGTATACCGGTATTATCTCTCTGGGCGTGTATGTGTATACCGGTATTACCTCTCTGGGCGTGTATGTGTATACCGGTATTATCTCTCTGGGCGTGTATGTGTATACCGGTATTACCTCTCTGGGCGTGCATGTGTATACCGGTATTACCTCTCTGGGTGTGTATGTGTATACCGGTATTACCTCTCTGGGCGTGCATGTGTATACCGGTATTACCTCTCTGGGTGTGTATGTGTATACCGGTATTACCTCTCTGGGTGTGTATGTGTATACCGGTATTACCTCTCTGGGCGTGTATGTGTATACCGGTATTACCTCTCTGGGTGTGTATGTGTATACCGGTATTACCTCTCTGGGTGTGTATGTGTATACCGGTATTACCTCTCTGGGTGTGTATGTGTATACCGGTATTACCTCTCTGGACGTGTATGTGTATACCGGTATTACCTCTCTGGGCGTGCATGTGTATACCGGTATTACCTCTCTGGGTGTGTATGTGTATACCGGTATTACCTCTCTGGGCGTGTATGTGTATACCGGTATTATCTCTCTGGGTGTGTATGTGTATACCGGTATTATCTCTCTGGGTGTGTATGTGTATACCGGTATTACCTCTCTGGGCGTGTATGTGTATACCGGTATTACCTCTCTGGGTGTGTATGTGTATACCGGTATTACCTCTCTGGGCGTGTATGTGTATACCGGTATTACCTCTCTGGGTGTGTATGTGTATACCGGTATTACCTCTCTGGGTGTGTATGTGTATACCGGTATTACCTCTCTGGGTGTGTATGTGTATACCGGTATTACCTCTCTGGGTGTGTATGTGTATACCGGTATTACCTCTCTGGACGTGTATGTGTATACCGGTATTACCTCTCTGGACGTGTATGTGTATACCGGTATTACCTCTCTGGGTGTGTATGTGTATACCGGTATTACCTCTCTGGGCGTGCATGTGTATACCGGTATTACCTCTCTGGGCGTGTATGTGTATACCGGTATTACCTCTCTGGGCGTGTATGTGTATACCGGTATTACCTCTCTGGGTGTGTATGTGACCGGTATTACCTCTCTGGGTGTGTATGTGACCGGTATTACCTCTCTGGGTGTGTATGTGACCGGTATTACCTCTCTGGGCGTGTATGTGTATACCGGTATTACCTCTCTGGGCGTGTATGTGTATACCGGTATTACCTCTCTGGGCGTGTATGTGTATACCGGTATTACCTCTCTGGGTGTGTATGTGTATACCGGTATTATCTCTCTGGGTGTGTATGTGTATACCGGTATTACCTCTCTGGGCGTGTATGTGTATACCGGTATTACCTCTCTGGGCGTGTATGTGTATACCGGTGTTACCTCTCTGGGCGTGTATGTGTATACCGGTATTACCTCTCTGGGCGTGTATGTGTATACCGGTATTACCTCTCTGGGCGTGTATGTGTATACCGGTATTACCTCTCTGGGCGTGTATGTGTATACCGGTATTACCTCTCTGGGCGTGTATGTGTATACCGGTATTACCTCTCTGGGCGTGTATGTGTATACCGGTATTACCTCTCTGGGCGTGTATGTGTATACCGGTATTACCTCTCTGGGCGTGTATGTGTATACCGGTATTACCTCTCTGGGTGTGTATGTGTATACCGGTATTACCTCTCTGGGCGTGTATGTGTATACCGGTATTACCTCTCTGGGCGTGTATGTGTATACCGGTATTACCTCTCTGGGCGTGTATGTGTATACCGGTATTACCTCTCTGGGCGTGTATGTGTATACCGGTATTACCTCTCTGGGTGTGTATGTGACCGGTATTACCTCTCTGGGTGTGTATGTGACCGGTATTACCTCTCTGGGTGTGTATGTGACCGGTATTACCTCTCTGGGCGTGTATGTGTATACCGGTATTACCTCTCTGGGCGTGTATGTGTATACCGGTATTACCTCTCTGGGCGTGTATGTGTATACCGGTATTACCTCTCTGGGTGTGTATGTGTATACCGGTATTATCTCTCTGGGTGTGTATGTGTATACCGGTATTACCTCTCTGGGCGTGTATGTGTATACCGGTATTACCTCTCTGGGCGTGTATGTGTATACCGGTGTTACCTCTCTGGGCGTGTATGTGTATACCGGTATTACCTCTCTGGGCGTGTATGTGTATACCGGTATTACCTCTCTGGGCGTGTATGTGTATACCGGTATTACCTCTCTGGGCGTGTATGTGTATACCGGTATTACCTCTCTGGGCGTGTATATGTATACCGGTATTACCTCTCTGGGCGTGTATGTGTATACCGGTATTACCTCTCTGGGCGTGTATGTGTATACCGGTATTACCTCTCTGGGTGTGTATGTGTATACCGGTATTACCTCTCTGGGCGTGTATGTGTATACCGGTATTACCTCTCTGGGCGTGTATGTGTATACCGGTGTTACCTCTCTGGAGATAGTGACACGACCGGCTTGGGGGGCCGCAGGATTTCCCCAAGCAGGAAGAGAGCAGGGCTGTTGCTAGGGGGCTTGGCAGCTTCCTCCATTCTGATTGGCTGCTGCTGGGTAATGCAGCCAATCAGGAGGAGATGTCAGGAGACTGGGTGTGGGGCCAAGGAGAGGAGGAAACAGCATGGAGCAGAGAGGTGTGTGTGTGTGGAGTGCATCCACCATTGTGTCCAGTATTTTTGGAGAAGCCGCCTGGCGACCCTACGTGTGTTTTGATACTGAGCATCTGAGTATCTGAGTATTCTCCCAGACCCTAAGAGCTCCTTCTTTTCCTTAGATAATACACTTTGAAGCATCAATTACCCCCAGAAGAATACTTGCGTTTAACACATACAGTATAAGGCTGGTTATTAGAATGCTGGGGTTAGAAACCATTGTTTTATTTTTTAATCTCTTGCGTCTGCGATTACCATGGGACCATCCGGCATCACCGGGTTAGGGGGAGACTTCCATTTGGACCACCCGCACACGTAGGGGCTGATTTGTATTTGTACCAAAGCGACCAGGCTGGGCTTTTCCATCTGAAATTCCCCAGGGAATTCACTTCGATCGCTTCAGGAATCAGCCTCTTAATATTTCAGCCGCTCTTATCTCCTGTACGAAGCATCGTATTTTATGTAATAAAAACATAACCTGACAGGCAAGAGGAAATATTTGAAAGGGATATAAAAAAAAAAAATCATTGAAAGAAGATGAGCACAGGCTGTTACTGTACTTTAAAGCAACAAAACTTTAAAAAAAACCCTGTATTTTTAAATAAATTACTTTTGTATTCTGCATGCATTTTTTTTTAAACACCTATCGCCATTTTTAATTATTTTTTTAATGTACTGATCATCTTGTGGTTGCTACAGCAATGATTTAGAAAGGTATATCCACTTCCTCTTTTGAAACAGGCTCTCGCACACTTTTTGAGCTCTGCCCTTTGGCAACAAAGTATCACAAACAGATCTGTTGCTGTGTTCCAAACAGCAGACTGGCTGTAATAATAATGTGTTACACTTGGTAATATAATGTTACACATCGGCAGCAGCATTTCACAGACTGCTGCAGAGAGTTCAAAGGCAGCCATTTCGTTAGGCACACAATCAGGATTTTGACAGATTAATAACAGGAACCCCAAACGATTGCCAGTAAGAATTATACATTGTCACATGCTTTACATATACAAAAAAGGAAAAAAAGAACAAGAAAAATAGGGCCGTTGGGAAGTAGTATTGCTACTTTAAAGGGCAACTTATTTCCAGCATGAGTCTTCCTGCTTACGTTGTGTTTCCGGCGGTGTTAGAAAAAGGTTTAAGGGCATTTAGTGTGGCCCGCCTGGATCAATGGAATTAATCTCAGATCTGGCAACCGCTCGATTATATTGCAAATCAGTAAATGGGTAATCCCTGCGGTAACTATTAACACACTCTTACATCACTAACATTCAGGGACTATTTAACACCTCAAGTCATGAATTGCATACTGCACAGGGGGGTGTTAGGTTTCAGTCACAGATACAGTAACATTCCTACAGTATATGCACTGTTTTTAAGTAAATCCTTTGCCTGAATTATTAAATGTAACACCGCCGGAAGAAGAGATCAGTGTATCTCGAAAGCTCGCACAAATAAAAGCATTTCGTTAGCCACAGAACGGTATCGTCTTTTCGTTTTTGATTATTAAAGCTTGGCTAACACGGTACAGATACATATATGAAAAAAAGAAAGAGAAAAGGCGCCCGATCCATGTGTAAAGTCAGATAAAAAAGGTTTTAATTTGCCATGAACAGACGATTGCCAACTCACACTTTGTCAATAAAAAATTAGCATTTTATGGGACCAGCCCATGCACCAGACCGACGTCCAAATTTCACAGTTGTTCTCCGTCTGCATACGATTGCTGCTTCTGTGAATCTGCTTAGCTGTTTGCCGGTGTCACCGTTCGTGGGCCGCTCGACCACCGTAGTTCCTATACCACGTGACCCTACGCGTTTCATCCGTCTCCCCTGATGAAATCCGCTGAGACTACGGTGGTCGAGCGGCCCAGACGCCAGAGTCAAGACGTCAGTGCAGGAGTTCCCTGCTCGGTGACTGATGATATTTCGAGTGCAGCCGTGCAGACTAGGAATCCTATCCGGGTGACGGAGAGAGGTTCTAACGGTGACACCGGCAAACAGCTAAGCAGATTCACAGAAGCAATCATATGCAGATGGAGAACAACTGTGGAATTTGGACGTCGGTCTGGTGCATGGGCTGGTCCCATAAAATGCTCATTTTTATTGACAAAGTGTGAGTTGGCAATCGTCTGTTCATGGCAAATGAAAACCTTTTTTATCTGATTTTACACATGGATCGGGCGCTTTTTCTCTCTCTTTTTTTCTGATAGGTATCGTTGGGAGGTTGGTGAGCCCAAGAATAAAGCATACATACAGTATAAGGCTGGTTATTAGAATGCTGGGGTTAGAAACCATTGTTTTATTTTTTAATCTCTTGCGTCTGCGATTACCATGGGACCATCCGGCATCACCGGGTTAGGGGGAGACTTCCATTTGGACCACCCGCACACGTAGGGGCTGATTTGTATTTGTACCAAAGCGACCAGGCTGGGCTTTTCCATCCGTATCGTTGGGAGGTTGGTGAGCCCAAGAATAAAGCAGCCCGGACCATATAAATTCTTCTAAAAGGACATTCATGGACATTCATGTATTGTGTTTCATTGCATATGTTTTTTCCCATGACACAATTTTAACACGATTTTTTGTCTTTTTCACATACTTTTCCATTTAATTACATTTTTTAGTCCAATACACACTTTTTCATTTTTTTCTATTTTAAATTTTTTAATCATTTTATGCAATTTGCATTTTTTACACATTCATACTACATTCAAGTTATGTACATCCACTTGTTCCTGACCACTTTTAATCAATTATATTATATTGTATAGACATCTGTGCTGGGTGTTTCATTTTGCTGGGTGGGGTTAGAGTTGCAGCAATTTGGGTGTGTGTTGTTAAGGGCGCTGTCTGTGCATTTTCCCTACAGATACACACATATATATATATATATATATATATATATATATATATATATATATATATATATATATATATATATATAGTTAGGTCCGGAAATAATTGGACACTGACACAATTTTCATAATTTTGGCTCTGTACGCCACCACAAAGGATTTGAAATGAAACAACCGAGAAGCAATAGAAGTGCAGACTTTCAGCTTTAATTCAAGGGGTTGAACAAGAATATCGTATGAAACGTTTAGGAATTGCAACCATTTTCATACACAGTCCCTTTATTTCAGGGGATCAAATGTAATTGGACAAATTAACACAATCATAAATAAAATGTTCATTTTTAATACTTTATTGAGAATCCTTTGCAGGCAATGAGTGCTTGAAGTCTGGAACGTATGGACATCACAAAACGCTGGGTTTACTGCTTTGTGATGCTTTGCCAGGCCATTACTGCAGCTGTCTTCAGTTGTTGTTTGTTTGTGGGTCTTTCTGCCTTAAGTTTTGTCTTCAGCAAGTGAAATGCATGCTCGATCGGGTTGAGATCAGGTGATTGACTCGGCCATTGCAGAATATTCCACTTCTTTGCCTTAAAAAAACTCCTGGGTTGCTTTCGCTGTATGTTTTGGGTCATTGTGCATCTGTAAAGTGAAGCGCCGCCCAATCAACTTCGCTAAATTTGGCTGAATCTGCAGACAATATATCCCTATACACTTCAGAATTCATCCGGGTGCTTCTGTCTTCTGTCACATCATCAATAAACACTAGTGGCCAAGTGCCATTGTAAGCCATGCATGCCCATGCCATCACACTGTCTCCACCATGTTTTACAGCTAATGTGGTATGCTTCGGATCATGAGCCGTTCCAAGCCTTCTCCATACTTTTTTCTTCCCATCATTCTGGTACAGGTTCATCTTAGTTTCATCTGTCCAAAGAATGCTGTTCCAGAACTGGGCTAGCTTTTTTAGATATTGTTTGGCAAAGTCTAATCTGTCCTTTCTATTCTGGAGTCTTATGAACGGTTGCACCTTGTGGTGAACCCTCTGTATTTGCTCTTGTGAACTCTTCCCTTTATGGTAGACTTTTATAATGATATGCCTACCTCCTGAGAGTGTTCTTCACTTGGCTGGATGTTGCGAAAGGTTTTTTTCTTTACCATGGAAAGGATCCTACGATCATCCACCACTGTTGTCTTCCATGGACGTCCTGGCCTTTTTGTGTTGCAGAGCTCACCAGTGCGTTCTTTTTTTCTCAGAATGTACCTGTAGAGGGAGAGGGGGTTGGCCTGGTATTAAAGGGGTTGCACCCCATATGGCCACCCCCTGACCTCACCAGGGAGGCAAGGAGTTAACTGGACTGTGGTCCAGGAATGTGGCTTACACCTTGTCATGTCAGGAAAATGTATGTTCCCCTGTTCCCATGTTCCCATGTTTCATTATAATCCTGTATTTTAAAAATGTTTTAAAGTGCATTTCTGTATCTCCGGTTCTGGAGGTCGCAGAGAGTTGAAATTTGGCCAATACATAGTGTCACTGTAGGCATTAAAAACTGGCAAATTTCGACCCACTGGGCCCACCAGAACGGAACTTATTAATATGTGAAGATATTAAAGTGTATATGGTATTTTGGATTTGCTCTTAAAATGCAGACTTCATCTGCTATGCTAATAGGGCAGGAAGGGCAGCCAGCTGATTTAGCATAAGCCCTGTGATCAAAAGTTAACTGCCCTGATTGTTTACACTAGGAACCAAGTACTGATCAAAAGACTCTGCCACTCTAACTGTTTACCTGAGGGCGGAGAAGCATCAAACTGGAGTGGTTTGTAAGTGTTATATCTACACCTACAAACAATGAAGATCCTGCCAGATACTTCATCTGGTAGACTGGTCGTCGCCCCTGATTTAATTATGGGGCAACAGAAATAAGACCCTCAGAGTCCCAGTACGCATGGGCTAACTAGCTGGGGGGCATGAGTTAAACTGTGTTTCCACGTTAGGGATTGGATATAGATAATTGTTCCTCAATAGTCTGTATTCAATGTTAAGAATAGGGTTACAAAGGTATATAAACGGTGTCAACCCTACAGTTCTTGTTCTTCTGATTTCATCTTGAATGTCACCGGATTGCTGGAGAATTGCTAACTAATACTTCTCCATTCCCCAACCCTAAGTAAGTGTTACCTTCTTGCCTGTTAATTGTACTATATTGCTGTGTTCACCTTTTTAAGGAATAAATATATTTTATTATATCTAAGCCTCGTTCAGTTCAACCCAGATTTTTGGTGTTTATTATATCTTGTCATAAGTTACCTTGACAGTACCAAACTGTTGATTTAGCCACTTCTAATGCTCCTGCTATCTCTCTGATGGATTTTCTTTTTTTTTTGCAGCCTAAGATGACCTGTTTCACTTGCATTGAGAGCTCCTTTGACCGCATGTTGTGGGTTCACAGCAACAGCTTCCAAATGCGAATGCCACACCTGGAATCAACTCCAGACCCTTTACCTGCTTAATTGATGATGAAATAATGAAGGAATAGTCCACACCTGTCCATGAAACAGCCTTTGAGTCAATTGTCCAATTACTTTTGGTCCCTTGAAAAAGAGGGGGCTACATATTAAAGAGATGTCATTCCTAAACCCTTCCTCCAATTTGGATGTGAATACCCTCAAAATAAAGTGGATAGACTGCACTTTAAGCCCATATTCATCATTTATCTGTAACTTGAATTTATTTTGGTACACAGCCGAAATAACAAAACTTGTATCAGTGTCCAATTATTTCCGGACCTAACTGTATAATGTGTTCTTTCATCTTATAGGACACATCCTCCTAAAACAAGAAAGAACTGCGACTCCAGAGGTCTTCATACATAAAAAGACATTTTAATCCACACAGACCACTTCTTAATGACTATAACAATCAATATACACAATCAGTATATAATTGCCCTATTATTTTAGTGGAAGTGTTATTGTGAATATTCCGAATACTTAAAAACACTTTCAACAGTTTGCTTGCCAGAAGAGTCTGTAATTAATTACTCTTGACTCTTGACTCTTTATTTTGTGAAGACTGGCAGGTCTAGTATAACATACAAATATTTCCCATCACTGATTGTATGTTACAAAGAGCCCTTCGGAATATGTATTGTTATTATCCTGACGGGTAATTTGAATGATAATTTTAATTACACTGGTGACTGTTTAGAGCAGCCATTATAATCTAAAACGCTGATCATTTGGGTTACTTCTATATTTGAATGTATTGCTTTTAATTAATACTGTGTTTGTTTTGGGTCAATTCTGCATGAAGGGCTTTATAACATGCAGACAGTTTAATATACAAGGAAATTATATAATACAAAGATAAAAACAGTAAACATAGGGAGAAAGGTATCCATGCGTGCAATATTAAAGCCTTATTCTATATATGCTGAAGTAGCAAATTTGGGCCTTTTTCACATGGAAAAAAATTACAGCCAAAAAAGGACTTTACGGACGCTTTGGCGTAATAGAATTACCCCTTACTGATATGCTATGAGACAGCAGCCTGAACACCCTTCTGCGACAGGGCACCTGACCGCAGTTGCAATGCTCCCCTCTTTCTCCCCCCCACACTCCTCAACTTTGGTGTTGGACCATGCGCTGCTTCCCCTCTCCCCTCTTCAGGCTTGGCTGGATTGCATGCTACTTTCCCCTCCCCCCCCCCCCCTCACCACATCACGGGAGGGGACGGGATAAGTCACAGGGCGGGGCTAAGGGGATTCAAAGGAGGGCAGGGGCGGGAAAGCAGTCTGCTCCCTGGAAAGAAGTTCCCACCCACCCGTCCCTTTGTTGTGTGATACCATGACTTTGGTATAATATATTGAATATTATGTTGTATTTTGTTCCCATGTTTAGAAAGAGAGCTAGATCACAACCAGGGAATTGCAGACCTGTGGGCCTGACATCAATGGGGGGGAAGCTACTTGGGTGTTTGGTACAAAATGGTATTCGGGAATGCCTAATGAAAAACTGGATTGTTGGTGGTGGTCAGCATGGATTTGTAAGGGATGGATCATGCCAAACTGGCCTTGTTGGTTTCTTTGAGGAGGTGAATGGGTATTTGGACCAGGGTGATGCAGTTGATTTGGTCTACTTGGATTTTGAAGGGGCTTTTGATGCGGTTTCACACAGGAGGTTGGGGTGCTGTGCGGGGCAAAATTGGACTTGGTAAAGGTGTTTGCACCTGGATTGAGAACTGGTTGGAGGATGGATGGCAGAGAGTTGCCATGGATGGTGCTTCTTCGGGTTGAGCTGGGGCTGTGAGTGGAATGCCTCAGGGATCTGTGCTGGGACCCCTGCTTTTTGACTTGTTTGTTGGAGACTTTGAGGTTGCCATGGAGAGCAGGGTCTGAATCTTTGCTGATGACACTAGATTGTGTAGGGTGGTGGAGTCAGAGCAGGATGTGGTTTTCCTCCAGAGGGACTTGGATGGACTGAAGACTTGGGCAAGTAGATGGCAGATGAGGTTTGGTACATATAGATTTGGGGTTGTGCATTTGGGAAGAAAGAGTGAACTGGTGTCTTGCAAATTAAATAGGGATAGATTGGGGGAGTCCTTTATGGAGAGGGATTTGGGAGTGCGTGTGTACAGCAGGCTTGGCAGTCTGGGTCTTGTCTTGCAATGGATGGAGGGGAAGTGGACATGATTGTGGAGCATTGGTGGTACCACACCTTGAATGTGGAGTGCAATTTTAGGCGCTACTCCTTGGAGGTGACGTTGTAAAGCTGGTGAGAATGCAGAAAGGAACCACCAAGTTGGTGAAGGGAATGGACGGTCTGGCTTATGAGGAGAGGCTGGCTAGGTTAGATTTATTTACATTAGAGAAGAAGCGGCTAGGAGGGGATGTGAACTGTGTTCAGGGACAGTGCAAGGGGACTTTCAGGGGAACTGTTCATCCCAGGGGCAGTGCAGGGGATGCGGGGTCATCCCTTGGGGTTGGAGGGGAGATTTTGCCAGCAGCGGGGGAGGAGGTTCTTTGCAGTGGGGGCGGTTGGAATGTGGAATTCATTGCCCATGGAGACTGTTATGGCAGATACAGTGGATTTGTTCAAGGGGGGGTGGACCTCTTTTTAGAAACTAGGGGTATACAGGGATATACTA
Organism: Ascaphus truei; assembly: GCF_040206685.1. Lineage (NCBI taxonomy): Eukaryota > Metazoa > Chordata > Amphibia > Anura > Ascaphidae > Ascaphus > Ascaphus truei. The sequence goes on from NC_134498.1 coordinate 27,942,372, forward strand.
GGTGGGTTAACATGAGAGGGATATTGATCCAGGGAGTCATTTGATTGCTAATTATTGGAGTCAGGGAGGCATTTATTTTTCCCCTTGTGTGATGTCATTGGGTTTTTTGTTTGCCTTCCTCTGGATGAATGTGCTGAGAGTGCAGATGTAGGGTGAAGTGCCTGTAGTCTGGATTTGGCGTGGGTTAAACTTGATGGATGCATGTTTTTTTCAACCTCATCTACTATGTACTGTATGTTCTGTATCTATGTATCTTTCAGAAAATATAGAAAAGACTTTGATGTCTGCCATGTTTGAGATGGGCATTCCAAGGCGTGTGTTGCCTTCGTCATGGCGGCTCTTGGGGGATGTGTGCGGTAACCTTGCACACTATGGTGTAGAAAAACATCCTTGGAACATTTTAAGTATGATGAATTAATATTAATTTTATTGGGTATTAGGAGAAACTTGATGAACTAATTCAATATATCTAGTCACACAGGCGCATGTGTATGACGTCGGGTCAATCAGCCCGTTTATGCGGGATTTTTCATTTTAAATGTTTGGGTTTGGACCTCACCTCCCTACTCCAAGACGAAGCGCTGTTCCATAGCGCGAAACGCGTTGAGGGGGGGGCTGAGGTGTAACCTGGGTTCTATGTGTGTTTCGTTGGAATAACGTTTTTTCTATTGCCAACTGGAAGTCGCATGGATTTGTGCCACTCGCAGTAGCGCCGGACTCTCTCTCACTCCAGCACATATTCTATCTACGGACGCACGCGGGAGAAACGGGGGATAGAAGAAAGCAGGACCCAGATCGAGGAGCACATAGAGGTAAGGGATTTCCCTCCCAGCCCCGATTGTTCAGTGGTCCGCATCTGCCCTCCATACACCACTCTCAATTGGCGCACATTGACACCTACGGGTGCTTAGACTGCATACCTGAGCGCAGGACAGTATCCCGTTTCATCCATTTGAAAATTGTACCTAATACAGAAAAATGTTGCATGCATCTGATCTCAGACGCGCTATTAGAGAGGGTTGGGGTTCCTTACAATGCATCTGATCTCAGACACGCTATTAGAGAGGGTTTGGGTTTCTTACAATGCATCTGATCTCAGACGCGCTATTAGAGAGGGTTGAGGTTCCTTACAATGCAGTTGATCTCAGACGCGCTATTAGAGAGGGTTGGGGTTCCTTACAATGCAGCTGATATCAGACGCGCTATTAGAGAGGGTTTGGGTTTCTTACAGTGCATCTGATCTCAGATGCGCTATTAGAGAGGATCGGGGTTCCTTACAATGCATCTGATCTCAGATGCACTATTAGAGAGGGTTGGGGTTCCTTACAATGCATCTGATCTCAGATGCACTATTAGAGAGGGTTGGGGTTCCTTACAATGCATCTGATCTCAGACGCGCTATTAGAGAGGGTTGGGGTTCCTTACAATGCATCTGATCTCAGACGTGCTATTAGAGAGGGTTGGGGTTCCTTACAATGCATCCAATCTCAGACGCGCTATTAGAGAGGGCTGGGGTTCCTCAGAATTTCACAATATTATTATAGGGTTCCTTAACCAAAAAAAGGTTGGAAACCACTGACTAGGTAGTCTAATGTGACAAGGTGGAAGATTAGTTACAGTTGAAAGCCAGAGACTAGAGAGAGTTATTTTCACAACATATTTAACCAAGTAGGTTCAATGTACTTGTAGTGAAATTATAATTTAGGATTGTGGTACAAATGGCTTCACAGAATACACGGTAATAAACCTGACTGAAAGACACTAGGAAAGCTATCTTCACAATAACATTTGAAACAAACCACATTTCCAAAGACCTACTCTCACGGGTCTTTTAGGTCCACCGTAGTGTGTGATATTAACCCCTCTAATGTTAAATTGGCATTCTAGGCCCCACCAGAACTAGATGAATTAAAGGAATTATTCTCATGTGTAATAGATGACGAAGTTGTTATTTGTTGCAGTCTGTGATACAGTTTAATGGACCAATAAGATAGACAGTCATTAATGTAATTGGGAGTCGGAGCTTTTGAAGCTTCTGTACACGACACCAGCTCTTGTTTTGCTGTGAATGGTATCAAACCAACACTTAGAGGCTCTCCTATTCATGGAGAAGAGACCTGAGGTTTTGAAAACTATGCACATGCAATTAAATAAATGAAGATGACCTAGTTGGTCCGTTAAATGATACAGTATTACAGCTGCTAGAACGTTGCACTACAAATTGTGATTATTGCATAGATAACTTTGTCACGGGAGACCAGGACTAACACACCAGAGATCAACTCACCAGACAGAACAACAGAGTTAATAAAATGAATTTATTGGGAAAATAAGTATTCCCAACTGTCAGTACATAAAACACATACACTCCCACCTGGGGTATTTGGGAGCACCCTATAGACCTAGGTGCGGTGACTCCTGTGAGGAAGTTTTCCCCGTTCTGCTCCCACATAGTGTGAAGCAGTCACCACTTCAGAGACCCCAACCAACTGACACTCAGGTGATGAGAAATCTGGGATGGTGGAGGGGTTGTGGGCAGATAGGAGATCTAGCACATATCTGGTTGTTTGGTCCAGTAATGCACACATAGTGGAGAACAGTTTGGAAATTGATAGAAGATGTGACAGGGATCAAGATACCTCCAGATCCAATTTTAATTATCCTGACTAAGATCCTGCATCTGGGATATATGTTCAATCACGCTACAATGGGGTGTCATCTCCTGCTCCCAGGTCTCTTTAGCTATATCTAGTAATCCTCGAGGATGTCACCCATACACTAATTCAAAAGGGGAAAAACTTGTAGAGGCTTGGGGTACTTCTCTAACGGAGAACTGTAAGGAATCGGGGGCCACGTCCCTTGCGGCATGACCCCTCCTTACCCACTACCAGTACTGCGGCTGCTGCTGCCCCTGCCCCCCGTCGCTACCCATGCCGCCGCCCAGCGCATACCTTGAACTCCGCCGCGGCCGCCATCTTGGATTCTGGTGCTGGTGTTACAGAGCGCGCCCCTCCTTCAAGGATTTATAGCGCGCCCATTATGCCTGTCTCCGCCCCCCGCTCGGCGTGGGAGTCTTCACCATGTCTCCAGCACTCTCAGCTGTGCTCTACTACTTCCTGGTCTCTCAGCCACTCACGAGCAGCTCCTCGACACGCCCCCGCCATGCCCCTCGTCCGGATTGGTCACTGCCGCTTTAAATATCCTGCTTTGCTTTCACTTCCTTGCTCTGCATAGCTCCTTGCTACCTGTGTTGCCTGGAACCTGTGTCGTGCTCTCTTTGTGTTTATTTCCTACAGCTATTGACCTGGCTCGTCTGAATACCTCCTCTGGATCCTTAACTCGGCTTTCCTACAGACTACTCTACCTCTAAGACCCTCGGACTCAGCTACGGATTTTGACTACGGAACTTTCTATATCCTCGGACTCGGCAAGTACTTGACCATTCTTTATCTACATCCAGGCCTGGCTACACTACTACGCCACATCCCGGACACGCCCCCTCTGCTGTCGGTGCGTATACTCTACATCCCACCTCAGTACAGGGGACTGATCTGGTCTGCGGGCTGCACAGCGTGACAAGAACATTAGGTAGGGTAACAAAGTCCCATTTTTTTCCATCTGTGTCAATTACCTTCAGTAGCATACTTTTAAGGGTTTTATTAAATCTTTCCACTAAGCCATCAGTTCAAACATCAGCATTAGTTCCTTTGCTATGGTCTTTGCAGAGGTATTACGTAGGGGTATTGCCTCGGGATAGCGGGTTGTGTAGTCCAGAACAATCAGTATATACTGATGCCCTCTAGCGGATTTTACAAGAGGGCCCACCAAGTCCATAGCTATCCGTTCAAAAGGTACATCAATTATAGGTAGGGGCACTAGGGGGCTATTGAAAGCCTTGAAAGGAGCCGAGCGCTGGCACTCAGGGCATGAGGAGCAATAGTTTGTTACTGCAGCAAGAACCCCAGGCCATTAAAACCCCCTAAGGATCCTCTCTCGTTTTCTCAACTCCCAGATGTCCTCCCAGTATGTGGCTATGTGCAACGTTTAGTACAGTGTTACGGAAATCCTGGGGAACCAGTAACTGTTTAGTGATAGCGGAGTCTTTTTCCCCTACTCTATAAATTAGGTCATTTATCACTTCAAAGTAGGGATTAGGTAACACATTTTCTGGCTGCGCAGCAACCCCATTCACAACCTGGACATTATCTCTAGCAGCGACTAGAGTAGGATCTTCCCATTGGGCACTCTTAAAATTAACTGGACTGACTCCCAAGTCCAGCAAATGATCCTCCTTCTCTGTGCTAGAACCAGGCTCTTCACTGCTGTCAACTGGGTTGTCCCCTACGAACACCGGCAAAGGGCAGTAATTTTTATGTTTCTCTTCCCCATTACAACCTTGGTCACTCTCCAAATCAACCTCAGAAAACGGAAAGACATGTTCCTCACTAGTTTGACAACGTTCTAATGAGCCTTGGGCTGCATTCTCTGTTAATGACCGTGACTCTAGAAAGTTGGGGACATCTCTATCGAGCACCACATCAAAGGCTAATCTGGGTACTACCCCAACCCGGTAATTTAGGGTACCACACTGGGTTCCAATATTTACCTCAGCTGTGGGATATTCCCTTTTATCACCATGAATGCAAATAATTTCAATTTTCTGTATATTGTCTATTTTCACGTTGGGTATTACAGGCTTTGCTACTAAGGTGACCATACTTCCTGAATCAAGCATTGCTCTAGACATTTTCCCATTCACCTTCACATAGGACAAAAGAAAATTATTACCACCATCATTATTAGTAGATCCAATACATCCACAAAATAAGTATGGTCCCATCTTTTCACCCACATTGCATTCCATGAGTTCATCTTCAAGTGGGCAGTCCTTGACTGTATGACCAACCTCATTACATTTAAAACATTTTATAACATAATCTGACCCCCAATAAGTTATTTTTCTAGATCTGTTATGTCTGAATGCGCCCCTGGCTCCTGGAGTAGTGTCCCTGGGATCTTGGGAATATCCCTGTTGCTCTCCAGTTTCCCTTAAACCCTGAACAGCCTTACCACGTCTTGCAGGATTATGGGCCTTGGAATTGCGGGTTTGTTCAGCTGGAGCAGGGCGTAGGAGTTCTCCTGCAGCAACATATCTCTCCACCAAAGCAATCAGCTGGTCTGCTGTATGGGGGTCACTTTGACCCTGGGTAACAGGAAGGCCCCGTAGAAAGCAGTCCATCACTTAAAGCGGCACAATGTGGCTGGCCGAGTTAACCTCAGGTTGAAGCCACTTACGGCAAGGTGTATGACGTCAAACATTTGCGATCTTGCAGCTTTGTCAGAGGAATACGACCATAAGTGGAACCTTTGAGCCCGTACTGCAGTGGGCACTCCCTGTCATGCCAGAATTTCATCTTTCAACTTGTTGTAGTCGCTGGCTTGTGTCGGTTCTAGGTCATAGTAGGCCTTTTGAGGTTCTTCGCTCAGGAACGGTGCTAGTATGCTTGCCCACTCAGCTGCCGGCCATCCCTCTTTCTGCTGTGCGCTCAAACGCCAGCAGGTACGCCTCAACGTCATCTGTTGCAGTCATCTTTTAAAGGTAATGACTGTCCCGAATCGGCTTGGGTCCTTGGTATCTCCCATCAGGATTCCCTCTCAGCATCTCAGACACAGCCTGGATCTCCTGTCGCAGCTCACGGATGGCACCTTGCTGTTCCTCACGGGTCACTCTGAGTGCCTCAGCATGAATCCTGTTGGTCTCTCGCTGTGCTGCTGTGGCCTGCTGTTGGACAGCGTTAGTCTCTTGCTGTGCAGTGGCAGCTTGCTGTTGGGCAGCGTTCGTCTGCTGCTGTGTAAAATTAGTTTCTTGTTGTGCAGCGGTAGCCTGCTTGCTGGTGTATCTGCTGCTGTGCAGCGTTCGTCTGCTGCTGTGTGGATGCAGTCTGGAGCAATGCCTTGACAACTTCCTCCATGGTGAGTTTGAAGTAGTTTTATACCCTCAGGCATATAATGTGGGTGCCCGCATTCTTCACAAAATGTGACAAAATGCCCTTTTTGGCTGAAGGGTTCTTGTCTGGAAACCTTAAAACCCACTGTCTTATGGTGTAAAGCACAGTCACAGGACCATCCAGCTCTGGTTTAAGTGCTTTATTTTGTTTGTCACTCCAGCAGACATAATCAAAACAAACAAAAGAATCAAAGTAAATCCTAGCTCTATCCGAGCATTAACTAGACAGCAATTCTCTAGCTATGTTAGGGTGGCTTTCCCACTTACCAAACAATGAAATCCAGATATCATAAACCAAACCAGTTGCAGGCCAGTTCCTGTCAGTAGCATCCAGCTCTCTTAGGCTTGTCCTATAGTATAGGCCCCAATCCTGGACATTGATAAGCCTTTGGCCATACCCAGTCATTATTGCTCCTGCCCCCCAGTAGTACCAGCTCTAATGAAAGTGAGGTGCAGTATAGTTCAGATGAGGAGGGAGAATTAGGGGGATTCTACAGTAGGGACCCCAGGCCTGGGGAAGGTATATCCTACAGACCCCATGTTAGGGGTAATGTATCAGGGAAATGGGATTCAGAGGATTCCGATGAAGATTGGGATAGTGATCTTGGAGACAATGGTAGTCTCAGGGATATTCTAGAATAGTCGTCAGGATATAGTTCTCCAACACTAGTGACCACTAGGCCCCACGTCATACTTGGGTGTGGGTGCACAGTATGCTATCAGGAGTATTATTATGCTACGTTCTAGCTCCAGAGGACCATACTTTGCGCAAGCCCTAAGAGGGTATATTTTGTCCAATTATCTGACCCTGAGGGTGGGGTTGTAAAGAAACTGACCCCAGGCATTACAGTTAAAAAGGGATTCTCCATGTTGGGGGTAATCCTTGAGGTTCTGTTGTCCCCTTAAAGGTGGGTGGGTAATAGAACCTGAGTGTGTATAAGACAATACCATTTACTGTGTACCCATGTTATTGTAATGCAATGTGTATTAATGTATGCAGATGTTAATGCATCTTTTTTTTGGTGTTTAGGTCAATTCAACGGTTGTTGTACAGAATGGGATGTTACGCCTACTGAAGACCAAGCGGGGTCATTGGAATTTAAACCAGGGGGAGAATGTAGCATAGCCTCCCGGCCGCTATGCCTTTTCCTGGGGGTTACCAGTGTAAGACCTGTTAGGTGCAGGCAGTGGATGGGTTAATTCCTTCTCTAAGGCTTTGTATGCTTTTTGCAGCATTGGATACAATTGTAGGTATCCAAGGGCGGGCCATAGCAACAGCCAGAAAGTGTCAGCCTGAGGCAAGGATACTGATAGGTCATCACATACTATGTGTGACCCAATCAGTATTCAACCTGCTCTGTTAAGGGGCAGGGTTACAAACACAAACTCAAGGCTATATATACTGGCACTTTCCTAAAGTGGGTGTCTCTCTTTCCTCCCCCTGCGGAGTGAATACAGCTACCCTCTGTATCACTAGGTGACAGAGGAGGAGTCCTGAAGGCCTGGTCTGGGCCTCAAGCCCTAATCAGTGCACCTTCATTAGGGGAAGCTAGGAGAAGAATGCCCCTGCTTTGTACATCTGATCTAACTGCCATAAATACAATTGAACTATAAAGAAGTGTGATTCACTGTCTTGAGCTGAAAGAAAGGTGTCAGTCTGAGCCATTCTGCTGTCCAGAGGATCCATGCTGACTGGAGGCACTACATCAAAGAACTAAGGTACCCTGATAACCTGTCCTGCCTGTTCTCCCCACAACACCGCAGAGCACTCAACCCTTCTGTTGACACACAGGTACAGCACCACACCTGAAAGTAGATAAAGAAGCACATCCCACCCCAATCTCACTTAAGGGGTGGGGGGAGGGGTACAAGGGCTACATATACATATGAAAAGATATATATTTCTGAATGGACAAACAACATAAGAATTGGTAAAGAATTATGCATAATAGAGTGCATTCAAATCATAGGGGTTAAATGAGTTAAAGCCCTAACTGGAAATGAGGGTGTAGATAAATGCCCCTACATGTAATTCTAGTAGCTATAAACCATCTGTATAAATAACACCCATGTATGAAAGTGATTAAAACTGCAGGGCGACAAAATGCATAATACATAATGTTGGATATAGTCCCCTAACATATACCCCTCAATGGTCTCACTGCACATTGAAATCACTACCCAAAAATGTAGTGATAAATTATACATAAACAGAGGGGATAATGCCACCAGATCCCTTGACTAATAGGGGGGGTATCGATGGAAGAATGGGGGGAGGGGAGGGGGTGAGGAAAGAGGGGGGTTTCTGATGGAGAGTGAAACACGGAAGCAGAGGAGCCACACAAGAACAGAGCCAACCTGCCCCACAGCCGTAAACCAGCATGTAGGAATGAAAGAAGAAAAGGGAGGGCAACTATACAATCGTGCTCACATCTAGAGTCATTGAACCCACCAGGGGCCAGTGTGGCCAACCAGTAGATCCAATAAGTCTCTTGTCTACATTGCACTTTGTATTGGTCTCCTCCCATGGTAAGTGGGGAGATATATTCCTGTCCCATTACTCTAAGAGTACTTGGATCCTTATTATGGACCGTTTCAAAGTGTCTGTAGATACTATGACTAATAACTCCATTGGATATATTTCTCCGATGTTCGAGAAATCATGTACTTAAGAGGGCGTATAGTGCGGCCAACATATTGTTGGCCGCAACCACAGGAGAGTACATACTGATACAATTGATGTGGCCTATAACCTTACTGGTAATCCCTTTTGAGAAGGAAACTCTCTCATTAGATGTATCTAGATGTTTACAAGTCGTACACAGAGTTCTACCACACCTGTAGTTCCCCTGTTGCTTGGCCCTCTTAGTACCCTCTATCTTATTATCTCTCAGTCTGGTAGGAGCTATCAAACTCTTAATGTTACGTGCCTTCCTAAATATTGCTGTTGCTCTGTCTGGTAGATTAGGACCCAGATGCAGGTCACATTTAAGGATCCCCCAATGTTTGTTTAGGATACCTCCTATAGCCCTAGAGGAGTTGTTATATCTGGTAATGAATCTTGGGGCCTGGTGACACACGTATCTGCCCTGATATTTATTTCCGATTTGTGATTTCTCTTCTCTTGACTTGGCTAACAGAGATAACCTATCTAGTGATGTCACCCTTTGGAGGGGATCACTGACTAACATGGAAGAATAACCTTTGTCCCCGAACTTACCCTCTAGCACAACAGACTGATGGATGAAGTTGCTCTCCCTGGAGCAGTTCCGCTTCATACAGTGGAACTGTCCCAGGGGTATGTTGTTCAACCAGCCTGCAGAGTGACTACTGGACGAATGAACATAGTTGTTTACTGCCACAGGCTTGAAATGAGTTTTAGTTGTAATGTTGGAATTATGATCAACACTAAGCTCCAGATCAAGAAATATAACAGATGAGGGGCTGATGTCAAATGTGAACCTGAGTCCCAGGTCATTCAAATCAAATGACCTTAGGATATCCCTTAGCTCAGACTCTTCACCCTCCCAAATCATAATTAAATAGTCTATGAAACGACCATAGTACACGAGACCCACCCCAAGCCTGGCGCACTGCCACACGGCATGCTCCTCCCAAAAGCCCATGTAGATATTGGCATAGCTTGGGGCAAATCTCGTGCCCATGGCTGTTCCACAGACCTGTAAATAAAAAACATCTTGAAATGAAAAATAATTATGAGTATAAAATTATATATGTGCCCTTGCCAGGCTGTGCGAGAGGGGGTTAGGGAGAAAGGCAGGGGCACAGCCTGGCAGGCAGGGAGACGCAGGGGCACAGCATGGCAGGCAGGGAGAGGTAGGGGCCCAGCCTGGCAGGCAGGAAGAGAGGCAGGGGCACAGCCTGGCAGGTAGGAAGAGGAAGTAGGGAGAAAGACAGGGGCACAGCCTGGCAGGGGGATGCAGGGAGAAAGATAAGGGCACAGCTTGGTAGGGGTGGAGTCAGGGGCTGGGGCACAGCCTGGCAGGAGGGGGAGGGCTGGGGCACAGCCTGATAGGAGGGGGAGGGGAGGTAGGGACACAGCCTGGCAGGAGGGGGGAGGTGGGGGCACAGCCTGGCAGGAGGGGGGAGGTGGGGGCACAGCGTGGCAGGAGGGGGGGAGGTGGGGGCACAGCCTGGCAGGAGGGGGGGGGGTGGGGGCACATCCTGGCAGAAGGGGGGAGGTAGGGGCACATCCTGGCAGGAGAGAGGGGGGGCTGGGGCACAGCCTGGCAGGAGGGAGGGGGAGGTAGTGGCACAGCCTGGCAGGAGGTAGTGGCACAGCCTGGCAGGAGGGGAGGAGGTAGTGGCACAGCCTGGCAGAAGGGGGAGGGCTGGGGCACAGCCTGACAGGTGGGGGAGGGGAGGTAGGGACACAGCCTGGCAGGAGGGGGGGAGGTAAGGGCACAGCCTGGCAGGAGGGGGGGGGTGGGGGCACAGCCTGGCAGGAGGGGGGGAGGTGGGGGCACAGCCTGGCAGGAGGGGGGCAAGGTGGGGGCACAGCCTGCCAGGGGGGGAGCAAGGTGGGGGCACAGCCTGGCAGGAGGGGGGAGGTGGGGGCACAGCCTGGCAGGAGGGGGGAGGTGGGGGCACAGCCTGGCAGGAGGGGGGAGGTGGGGGCACAGCCTGGCAGGAGGGGGGAGGTGGGGGCACAGTCTGGCAGGAGGGGGGAGGTGGGGGCACAGTCTGGCAGGAGGGGGGGAGGTGGGGGCACAGTCTGGCAGGAGGGGGGGAGGTGGGGGCACAGCCTGGCAGAAGGGGGGAGGTAGGGGCACATCCTGGCAGGAAAGAGGGGGGGGCTGGGGCACAGCCTGGCAGGAGGGAGGGGGAGGTACTGGCACAGCCTGGCAGGAAGTAGTGGCACAGCCTGGCAGGAGGGGAGGAGGTAGTGGCACAGCCTGGCAGGAGGGGTGTGGGTAGGGGCACAGCCTGGCAGGAGGGTGGGGGGGAGGTAGGGGCACAGCCTGGCAGGGGGTGTGGGGAGGTAGGGGCACAGCCTGGCAGAAGGGGAAGGTAGGAGCACAGCCTGGCAGGAGGGGGGAGGGGAGGTAGGGGCACAGCCGGGCAGAAGGGGAAGGTAGGGGCACAGCCTGGCAGGAGGGGGGGAGAGGTAAGGGCACAGCCTTGTAGGAGGGGGAGGGAGGTGGGGGCACAGCCTGGTGGGAGGGAGGTGGGGGCACAGCCTGGCAGGAGGGGGGAGGGGAGGTAGGGGCACAGCCTGGCAGAAGGGGAAGGTAGGAGCACAGCCTGGCAGGAGGGGGGGGGGGGGTTGGGGCACAGCCTAGCAGGAGGGGGGAGGGGAGGTAGGGGCACAGCCTGGCAGAAGGGGAAGGTAGGGGCACAGCCTGGCAGGAGGGGGGAGAGGTAAGGGCACAGCCTTGTAGGAGGGGGAGGGAGGTGGGGGCACAGCCTAGCAAGAGGGGGGAGGGGAGATAGGGGCACAGCCTGGCAGAAGGGGAAGGTAGGGGTACAGCCTGGCAGGAGGGGGGGGGGAGAGGTAAGGGCACAGCATGGTAGGAGGGGGGGGAGGTGGGGGCACAGCCTGGTAGGAGGGGGAGGGGAGGTAGGGGCACAGCCTGGCAGAAGGGGAAGGTAGGGGCACAGCCTGGCAGGAGGGGGGGAGGTAAGGGCACAGCCTGGCAGGAGGGAGGTGGGGGCACAGCCTGGCAGGAGGGGAAGGTAGGGGCACAGCCTGGCAGGAGGGGGGGGAGAGGTAAGGGCACAGCCTGTTAGGAGGGGGGGGAGGTGGGGGCACAGCCTGGTAGGAGGGGGGAGGGGAGGTAGGGGCACAGCCTGGCAGAAGGGGAAGGTAGGGGTACAGCCTGGTAGGAGGGGGGGAGAGGTAAGGGCACAGTCTGGTAGGAGGGAGGTGGGGGCACAGTCTGGTTGGAGGGAGGTGGGGGCACAGCCTGGCAGGAGGGGGGGGGGGAAGGTAGCCCCCCCCCCAGGCACTGGGATTGTCAGGCCCCTGATCTCGCGCTGCCATTGGCCGCGGTCTCCCGTGACGTCACAATCATGCCTAGAATTGATGATCGGACGCGGTGATCTCATTGTCTGGCGCCGGGACCCGGGAATTCTCCGCCGCACCCCCTCCCCCCTTTCTCCTCTCCTCCCCGGGGGGGAGCACCGCAGCACAGCGAGGTAAGGGGGGGTCGGGGGGAGGGCAGCAGAAAGAGAGGCCGGAACCTCCTGCAGCGTAATAACGGGGGGGGAGTGATTTCTCCTTAACCCCTGGGCTGCCGGATGGGGAAGCACGTACTGCGTTGTTTGCCCTTACAGCAGCTCTGGGGGTTAAGGAGAAATCCCCCCCACCCCCAAGTGCAGTAAGAATAGGGGCGCTGTGCGGCCCCCCCTTCCTGCTTGTATTCAGGGAAGGGGGAGGGGGCTGGGATGTTGTGCTCTCCCTCCTCCCCCTTACAGCATGCGCAGTGTGTGCCCCCGTCAGGCCCACTTCCAAGGCTGGCTCCTTGTTTATTTCTCTAGGCTTCTGTACAGGGGGTGTGTGTAATAATGCTGGGGGGGGAGGAGGAGTGTGTGTAATAATGCTGGGGGGGGGGAGGAGGAGGAGTGTGTGTAATAATGCTGGGGGGGGGGAGCAGGAGTGTGTGTAATAATGCTGGGGGGGGGAGGAGGAGTGTGTGTAATAATGCTGGGGGGGGAGGAGGAGTGTGTGTAATAATGCTGGGGGGGAGGAGGAGTGTGTGTAATAATGCTGGGGGGGGGAGGAGGAGTGTGTGTAATAATGCTGGGGGGGAGGAGGAGTGTGTGTAATAATGCTGGGGGGGGGAGGAGGAGTGTGTGTAATAATGCTGGGGGGGGTGGAGGAGTGTGTGTAATAATGCTGGGGGGGGTGGAGGAGTGTGTGTGTAATAATGCTGGGGGGGTGGAGGAGTGTGTGTGTGTAATAATGCTGGGGGGGGTGGAGGAGTGTGTGTAATAATGCTGGGGGGGTGGAAAAGTGTGTGTGTAATAATGCTGGGGGGGAGGAGGAGTGTGTGTAATAATGCTGGGGGGGGAGGAGGAGTGTGTAATAATGCTGGGGGAGGAGGAGTGTGTGTAATAATGCTGGGGGGGAGGAGGAGTGTGTGTGTAATAATGCTGGGGGGGGAGGAGTGTGTGTAATAATGCTGGGGGGGAGGAGGAGTGTGTGTAATAATGCTGGGGGAGGAGGAGTGTGTGTAATAATGCTGGGGGGGAGGAGGAGTGTGTAATAATGCTGGGGGGGTGTATTAATGCTGGGGGGGAGGAATGGGGGTGTGTATTAATGCTGGGGGGAGGAATGGGGGTGTGTATTAATGCTGGGGGGAGGAATGGGGGTGTGTATTAATGCTGGGGGGGGAGGAATGGGGGTGTGTATTAATGCTGGGGGGAGGAATGGGGGTGTGTATTAATGCTGGGGGGGAGGAATGGGGGTGTGTATTAATGCTGGGGGGGAGGAATGGGGGTGTGTATTAATGCTGGGGGGGAGGAATGGGGGTGTGTATTAATGCTGGGGGGGAGGAATGGGGGTGTGTATTAATGCTGGGGGGGAGGAATGGGGGTGTGTATTAATGCTGGGGGGGAGGAATGGGGGTGTGTATTGATGCTGGGGGGGAGGAATGGGGGTGTGTATTGATGCTGGGGGGGAGGAATGGGGGTGTGTATTGATGCTGGGGGGGAGGAGGGGGTGTGTATTGATGCTGGGGGGGAGGAGGGGGTGTGTATTAATGCTGGGGGGAGGAGGGGGTGTGTATTAATGCTGGGGGGAGGAGGGGGTGTGTATTAATGCTGGGGGGGAGGAGGGGGTGTGTATTAATGCTGGGGGGAGGGGGGAGGAGGGGGTGTGTATTAATGCTGGGGGGGAGGAGGGGGTGTGTATTAATGCTGGGGGGGAGGAGGGGGTGTGTATTAATGCTGGGGGGGGAGGAGGGGGTGTGTATTAATGCTGGGGGGGGAGAGGGGTGTGTATTAATGCTGGGGGGGAGGAGGGGGTGTGTATTAATGCTGGGGGGGAGGAGGGGGTGTGTATTAATGCTGGGGGGGAGGAGGGGGTGTGTATTAATGCTGGGGGGGAGGAGGGGGTGTGTATTAATGCTGGGGGGGAGGAGGGGGTGTGTATTAATGCTGGGGGGGAGGAGGGGGTGTGTATTAATGCTGGGGGGGAGGAGGGGGTGTGTATTAATGCTGGGGGGGAGGAGGGGGTGTGTATTAATGCTGGGGGGGAGGAGGGGGTGTGTATTAATGCTGGGGGGGAGGAGGGGGTGTGTATTAATGCTGGGGGGGAGGAGGGGGTGTGTATTAATGCTGGGGGGGAGGAGGGGGTGTGTATTAATGGTGGGGGGGGGAGGGGGTGTGTATTAATGGTGGGGGGGGGAGGGGGTGTGTATTAATGGTGGGGGGGAGGAGGGGGTGTGTATTAATGGTGGGGGGGAGGAGGGGGTGTGTATTAATGGTGGGGGGGAGGAGGGGGTGTGTATTAATGGTGGGGGGGAGGAGGGGGTGTGTATTAATGGTGGGGGGGAGGAGGGGGTGTGTATTAATGGTGGGGGGGAGGAGGGGGTGTGTATTAATGGTGGGGGGGAGGAGGGGGTGTGTATTAATGGTGGGGGGGAGGAGGGGGTGTGTATTAATGGTGGGGGGGAGAGGGGTGTGTATTAATGCTGGGGGGGAGGAGGGGGTGTGTATTAATGCTGGGGGGAGGAGGGGGTGTGTATTAATGCTGGGGGGAGGAGGGGGTGTGTATTAATGCTGGGGGGAGGAGGGGGTGTGTATTAATGCTGGGGGGGAGGAGGGGGTGTGTATTAATGCTGGGGGGGAGGAGGGGGTGTGTATTAATGCTGGGGGGAGGAGGGGGTGTGTATTAATGCTGGGGGGGAGGAGGGGGTGTGTATTAATGCTGGGGGGGAGGAGGGGGTGTGTATTAATGCTGGGGGGGAGGAGGGGGTGTGTATTAATGCTGGGGGGAGGAGGGGGTGTGTATTAATGCTGGGGGGAGGAGGGGTGTGTATTAATGCTGGGGGGGAGGAGGGGTGTGTATTAATGCTGGGGGGGAGGAGGGGGTGTGTATTAATGCTGGGGGGAGGAGGGGGTGTGTATTAATGCTGGGGGGAGGAGGGGGTGTGTATTAATGCTGGGGGGGAGGAGGGGGTGTGTATTAATGCTGGGGGGGAGGAGGGGGTGTGTATTAATGGTGGGGGGGAGGAGGGGGTGTGTATTAATGGTGGGGGGGAGGAGGGGGTGTGTATTAATGGTGGGGGGGAGGAGGGGGTGTGTATTAATGCTGGGGGGGGAGGGGGTGTGTATTAATGCTGGGGGGGAGGAGGGGGTGTGTATTAATGGTGGGGGGGAGGAGGGGGTGTGTATTAATGGTGGGGGGGAGGAGGGGGTGTGTATTCATGGTGGGGGGGAGGAGGGGGTGTGTATTAATGGTGGGGGGAGGCGGGGTGTGTCTTCAAGGTGGGGGGGCGGCGGGGGTGTGTATTCATGGAGGGGGGGAGGAGGGGGTGTGTATTAATGGTGGGGGGAGGAGGGTGTGTGTTTTAATGCTGGGGGGGAGGAGGGGGTGTGTATTAATGCTGGGGGGAGGAGGGGTGTGTATTAATGCTGTGGGGGAGGAGGGGGTGTGTATTAATGCTGTGGGGGAGGAGGGGGTGTGTATTAATGCTGGGGGGGAGGAGGGGGTGTGTATTAATGCTGGGGGGGAGGAGGGGGTGTGTATTAATGCTGGGGGGGAGGAGGTGGTGTGTATTAATGCTGGGGGGAGGAGGTGGTGTGTATTAATGCTGGGGGGGAGGAGGGGTGTGTATTAATGCTGGGGGGGAGGAGGGGGTGTGTATTAATGCTGGGGGGAGGAGGGGGTGTTTATTAATGCTGGGGGGAGGAGGGGTGTGTATTAATGCTGGGGGGGAGGAGGTGGTGTGTATTAATGCTGGGGGGGAGGAGGGGTGTGTATTAATGCTGGGGGAGGAGGGGGTGTGTATTAATGCTGGGGGGGAGGAGGGGGTGTGTATTAATGCTGGGGGGGAGGAGGGGGTGTGTATTAATGCTGGGGGGGAGGAGGGGGGGTGTATTAATGCTGGGGGGGAGAGGGGTGTGTATTAATGCTGGGGAGGAGGGGGTGTGTATTAATGCTGTGGGGGAGGAGGGGGTGTGTATTAATGCTGGGGGGGAGGAGGGGGTGTGTATTAATGCTGGGGGGGAGGAAGGGGTGTGTATTAATGCTGGGGGGAGGAGGGGGTGTGTATTAATGCTGGGGGGAGGAGGGGGTGTGTATTAATGCTGGGGGGAGGAGGGGGTGTGTATTAATGCTGGGGGGAGGAGGGGGTGTGTATTAATGCTGGGGGGAGGAGGGGGTGTGTATTAATGCTGGGGGGAGGAGGGGGTGTGTATTAATGCTGGGGGGGAGGAGGGGGTGTGTATTAATGCTGGGGGGGAGGAGGGGGTGTGTATTAATGCTGGGGGGAGGAGGGGGTGTGTATTAATGCTGGGGGGGAGGAGGGGGTGTGTATTAATGCTGGGGGGGAGGAGGGGGTGTGTATTAATGCTGGGGGGGAGGAGGGGGTGTGTATTAATGCTGGGGGGGAGGAGGGGGTGTGTATTAATGCTGGGGGGGAGGAGGGGGTGTGTATTAATGCTGGGGGGAGGAGGGGGTGTGTATTAATGCTGGGGGGAGGAGGGGGTGTGTATTAATGCTGGGGGGGAGGAGGGTGTGTGTATTAATGCTGGGGGGAGGAGGGGGTGTGTATTAATGCTGGGGGGGAGGAGGGGATGTGTATTAATGCTGGGGGGGGAGGAGGGGGTGTGTATTAATGCTGGGGGGGAGGAGGGGGTGTGTATTAATGCTGGGGGGGAGGAGGGGAATGTGTATTAATGCTGGGGGGGAGGAGGGGATGTGTATTAATGCTGGGGGAGGGCAGGAGGGGGTGTGTATTAATGCTGGGGGGAGGAGGGGGTGTAATAATGCTGGGGAGGAGGAGGGGGGTGTAATAATGCTGGGGGGGAGGAGGGGGTTGTAATAATGCTGGGGGGGAGGAGGGGGTTGTAATAATGCTGGGGGGGAGGAGGGGGTTGTAATAATGCTGGGGAGGAGGAGGGGGTGTAATAATGCTGGGGGGGAGGATGGGGGTGTAATAATGCTGGGGGGGAGGAGGGGGGTGTAATAATGCTGGGGGGGAGGAGGGGGGTGTAATAATGCTGGGGGGGAGGAGGAGGGGGTGTAATAATGCTGGGGGGGAGGAGGGGGGTGTAATAATGCTGGGGGGGAGGAGGGGTGGGTGTAATAATGCTGGGCGGTATAATAATGCTGGGGGGGGAAGGGGTGTGAGGAATAATGCTGGGGGGGAGGAGGGGTGTGTGTAATAATGCTGGGGGGGGAGGAGGGGTGTGTGTAATAATGCTGGGGGGGGAGGAGGGGGGTGTAATAATGCTGGGGGGAGGAGGGGGTTGTAATAATGCTGGGAGGAGGAGGGGGTGTAATAATGCTGGGGGGGAGGAGGGGGGTGTAATAATGCTGGGGGGGAGGAGGAGGGGGGTGTAATAATGCTGGGGGGGAGGAGGGGGGTGTAATAATGCTGGGGGGGAGGAGGGGTGTGTGTAATAATGCTGGGGGGGAGGAGGGGGTGTGTATTAATGCTGGGGGGGAGGAGGGGGTGTGTATTAATGCTGGGGGGGAGGAGGGGGTGTGTATTAATGCTGGGGGGGAGGAGGGGGTGTGTATTAATGCTGGGGGGGAGGAGGGGGTGTGTATTAATGCTGGGGGGGAGGAGGGTGTGTGTATTAATGCTGGGGGGGAGGAGGGGGTGTGTATTAATGCTGGGGGGAGGAGGGGTGTGTATTAATGCTGGGGGGGAGAGGGGTGTGTATTAATGCTGGGGGGGAGAGGGGTGTGTATTAATGCTGGGGGGGAGGAGGGGGTGTGTATTAATGCTGGGGGGGAGGAGGGGGTGTGTATTAATGCTGGGGGGGGGAGGAGGGGTGTGTATTAATGCTGGGGGGAGGAGGGGGTGTGTATTAATGCTGGGGGGAGGGGGTGTGTATTAATGCTGGGGGGAGGAGGGGGTGTGTATTAATGGTGGGGGGGAGGAGGGGATGTGTATTAATGCTGGGGGGGGAGGAGGGGATGTGTATTAATGCTGGGGGGGAGGAGGGGATGTGTATTAATGCTGGGGGGGGAGGAGGGGGTGTGTATTAATGCTGGGGGGGAGGAGGGGGTGTGTATTAATGCTGGGGGGGAGGAGGGGGTGTGTATTAATGCTGGGGGGGAGGAGGGGATGTGTATTAATGCTGGGGGGAGGAGGGGATGTGTATTAATGCTGGGGGGGAGGAGGGGGTGTGTATTAATGCTGGGGGGGAGGAGGGGATGTGTATTAATGCTGGGTGGGAGGAGGGGATGTGTATTAATGCTGGGGGGGAGGAGGGGATGTGTATTAATGCTGGGGGGGCAGGAGGGGGTGTGTATTAATGCTGGGGGGAGGAGGGGGTGTATTAATGCTGGGGAGGAGGAGGGGGGTGTATTAATGCTGGGGAGGAGGAGGGGGGTGTAATAATGCTGGGGAGGAGGAGGGGGTGTAATAATGCTGGGGAGGAGGAGGGGGTGTAATAATGCTGGGGGGGAGGAGGGGGTTGTAATAATGCTGGGGAGGAGGAGGGGGTGTAATAATGCTGGGGAGGAGGAGGGGGGTGTAATAATGCTGGGGAGGAGGAGGGGGGTGTAATAATGCTGGGGGGGAGGAGGGGGTTGTAATAATGCTGGGGAGGAGGAGGGGGTGTAATAATGCTGGAGGGGAGGAGGGGGGTGTAATAATGCTGGGGGGGAGGAGGAGGGGGGTGTAATAATGCTGGGGGGGAGGAGGAGGGGGTGTAATAATGCTGGGGGGGAGGAGGGGGGTGTAATAATGCTGGGGGGGAGGAGGGGTGTGTGTAATAATGCTGGGGGGGAGGAGGGGTGTGTGTAATAATGCTGGCGGTGTAATAATGCTGGGGGGGGAAGGGGTGTGTGTAATAATGCTGGGGGGGGAGGAGGGGTGTGTGTAATAATGCTGGGGGGGGGAGGAGGGGTGTGTGTAATAATGCTGGGGGGGAGGAGGGGTGTGTGTAATAATGCTGGCGGTGTAATAATGCTGGGGGGGGGAAGGGGTGTGTGTAATAATGCTGGGGGGGAGGAGGGGTGTGTGTAATAATGCTGGGGGGGGAGGAGGGGTGTGTGTAATAATGCTGGGGGGGGAGGAGGGGTGTGTGTAATAATGCTGGGGGGGGAGGAGGGGTGTGTGTAATAATGCTGGGAGAATGCACATAATAATACTGGGGGGAAGGTAGAGTGCGTAATAATGTTGGGGGAGGGGGGTTTAATATGCTAGGGGTTTATGTAATAATGCTGGGGAGGAGGGTTGTGTAATAATGCTGGGGGGAGGAGGGGGGTGTAATAATGCTGGGGGGGAGGAGGGGGGTGTAATAATGCTGGGGGGGAGGAGGGGGGTGTAATAATGCTGGGGGGAGGAGGGGGGTGTAATAATGCTGGGGGGGAGGATGGGGGTGTAATTATGCTGGGGGGAGGAGGGGTGTAATAATGCTGGGGGGGAGGAGGGGTGTGTGTAATAATGCTGGCGGTGTAATAATGCTGGGGGGGGGAAGGGGTGTGTGTAATAATGCTGGGGGGGGAGGAGGGGTGTGTGTAATAATGCTGGGGGGGGAGGAGGGGTGTGTGTAATAATGCTGGGGGGGGAGGAGGGGTGTGTGTAATAATGCTGGGGGGGGAGGAGGGGTGTGTGTAATAATGCTGGGAGAATGCACATAATAATACTGGGGGGAAGGTAGAGTGCGTAATAATGTTGGGGGAGGGGGGTTTAATATGCTAGGGGTTTATGTAATAATGCTGGGGAGGAGGGTTTTGTAATAATGCTGGGGGGAGGAGGGGGGTGTAATAATGCTGGGGGGGAGGAGGGGGGTGTAATAATGCTGGGGGGGAGGAGGGGGGTGTAATAATGCTGGGGGGAGGAGGGGGGTGTAATAATGCTGGGGGGGAGGAGGGGTGTAATTATGCTGGGGGGAGGAGGGGTGTAATTATGCTGGGGGGAGGAGGGGTGTAATTATGCTGGGGGGGAGGAGGGGGTGTGTAATGCTGGGGTGGGAAGGAGGGGTGTGTGTAATAATGCTGGGGTGGGAAGGAGGGGTGTGTGTAATAATACTGGGGGGGAGGAGGGGTGTGTGTAATGCTGGGGTGGGAAGTAGGGGTGTGTGTAATAATACTGGGGGGGAGGAGGGGTGTGTGTAATAATGCTGGGGTGGGGAGGAGGGGTGTGTGTAATAATGCTGGCGGTGTAATAATGCTGGCGGGGGAAGGGGTGTGTGTAATAATGCTGGGGGGGGAGGAGGGGTGTGTGTAATAATGCTGGGGGGGGAGGAGGGGTGTGTGTAATAATGCTGGGGGGGGAGGAGGGGTGTGTAATAATGCTGGGGGGGGAGGAGGGGTGTGTGTAATAATGCTGGGAGAATGCACATAATAATACTGGGGGGAAGGTAGAGTGCGTAATAATGTTGGGGGAGGGGGGTTTAATATGCTAGGGGTTTATGTAATAATGCTGGGGAGGAGGGTTGTGTAATAATGCTGGGGGGAGGAGGGGGGTGTAATAATGCTGGGGGGGAGGAGGGGGGTGTAATAATGCTGGGGGGAGGAGGGGGGTGTAATAATGCTGGGGGGGAGGATGGGGGTGTAATTATGCTGGGGGGAGGAGGGGTGTAATAATGCTGGGGGGGAGGAGGGGTGTGTGTAATAATGCTGGCGGTGTAATAATGCTGGGGTGGGGAAGGGGTGTGTGTAATAATGCTGGGGGGGGAGGAGGGGTGTGTGTAATAATGCTGGGGGGGGAGGAGGGGTGTGTGTAATAATGCTGGGGGGGGAGGAGGGGTGTGTGTAATAATGCTGGGGGGGGAGGAGGGGTGTGTGTAATAATGCTGGGAGAATGCACATAATAATACTGGGGGGAAGGTAGAGTGCGTAATAATGTTGGGGGAGGGGGGTTTAATATGCTAGGGGTTTATGTAATAATGCTGGGGAGGAGGGTTGTGTAATAATGCTGGGGGGAGGAGGGGGGTGTAATAATGCTGGGGGGGAGGAGGGGGGTGTAATAATGCTGGGGGGGAGGAGGGGGGTGTAATAATGCTGGGGGGAGGAGGGGGGTGTAATAATGCTGGGGGGGAGGAGGGGTGTAATTATGCTGGGGGGAGGAGGGGTGTAATTATGCTGGGGGGAGGAGGGGTGTAATTATGCTGGGGGGGAGGAGGGGGTGTGTAATGCTGGGGTGGGAAGGAGGGGTGTGTGTAATAATGCTGGGGTGGGAAGGAGGGGTGTGTGTAATAATACTGGGGGGGAGGAGGGGTGTGTGTAATGCTGGGGTGGGAAGTAGGGGTGTGTGTAATAATACTGGGGGGGAGGAGGGGTGTGTGTAATAATGCTGGGGTGGGGAGGAGGGGTGTGTGTAATAATGCTTGGGGAGGTGAGTCGTGTAATAATGCTGGGGTGAGGGGGGCATGTAATAATGCTGGGGTGAGTGGGGCATGTAATAATGCTGGGGTGAGGGGGGCATGTAATAATGCTGGGGTGAGGGGGGCATGTAATAATGCTGGGGTGAGGGGGGCATGTAATAATGCTGGGGTGAGGGGGGCATGTAATAATGCTGGGGTGAGGGGGGCATGTAATAATGCTTGGGGAGGTGAGTCGTGTAATAATGCTGGGAGGGTGAAGTGGGAGCGTTACATAGTAGATGAGGTTGAAAAAACTTCAACCTATGCTACATTTTGACGACAGATATTTTTATCCTATATGCGTACTTACAGTATATTGATCCAGAGGAAGGCAAACAAAAACCCCAGTGACAGATCATCTAATGATGTCGTATAAGGGGAAAAATACATTCTTTCCTGACTCCAAATAATAGCAATCAGATTTCTCCCTGGATCAACATCCTTCCCATGTTTACGTATTTTGTATATCCCTGCATACTTTTCCTTTCTAAAATGAGGTCCAAGTTTTTTTTGAACAAATCTATTATATCTGCCATCACAGTCTCCATGGGTAATGAATCCCACATTGTAACTGCCCTTACTGTAAATAACCCGTTCCTTTTGTTACTGGTGAAATCTCCTTTCCTCCAACCTTAAGGGATGGCCCCGAGTCCTTTGTACTGCCCTTGGGATGAATAGTTATTTTGAAAGCTCCTTGTACTGTCCCCAAATATATTTGTATATAGTTATCATATCACCTCTTAGACACCTATTTTCTAAAGTAAACACATCTAATTTAGCTAGCTTCTCCTCATAAGTTAGATTATCCGCCCCCTTTATTAATTTGGTGGCTCTTTTCTGCACTCTCTCTAGTTCCATAATGTCTTTTCTAAGGAGTGATGGCCAAAATTGTACTCCATATTCAAGATGTGGTCTTACTAATGCTTTATAAGGCTGCGCTTATAGTGGCGGCAACGTCGCGCCAAAACAAATGCATTGAATCCGTCGCATGTGCATATAGTAGGCGCGACGGAGGGACCTAAATCTCTGTAGTCAGCAGAATTTTTACAGCGACAGTCTCACCATGTGACAGGCTATAAACCAGATAGTTTCTGATGCAGGGAGAGGGGTGTGTGTGTGTGTGTGTGCACGCGCAGGGAGAGGTGTGTGTTGTGTGTTTGTGTGAGATCAGGCCCGCCAACGGGGGGTCTGCCGGGGTTGGCGCCCCGTGAGTCATGCTGCGTGGCCGTGCTCGTTTTAATTTGAAAAAAAAAAAGCCGACAATTCCCATGCGAAGAGCCGAGGGGAAGCAGGATGTCCTGCCTGCTGCCTGTGGGCACGCTCCCATCGTGGGACAGAGGGGAAGCAGGATGTCCTGCCTGCTGCCTGTGGGCACGCTCCCATCGTGGGACAGAGGGGAAGCAGGATGTCCTGCCTGCTGCCTGTGGGCACGCTCCCATCGTGGGACAGAGGGGAAGCAGGATGTCCTGCCTGCTGCCTGTGTGCACGCTCCCATCGTGGGACAGAGGGGAAGCAGGATGTCCCGCCTGCTGCCTGTGGGCACGCTCCCATCGTGGGACAGAGGGGAAGCAGGATGTCCCGCCTGCTGCCTGTGGGCACGCTCCCATCGTGGGACAGAGGGGAAGCAGGATGTCCTGCCTGCTGCCTGTGGGCACGCTCCCATCGTGGGACAGAGGGGAAGCAGGATGTCCTGCCTGCTGCCTGTGGGCACGCTCCCATCGTGGGACAGAGGGGAAGCAGGATGTCCTGCCTGCTGCCTGTGGGCACGCTCCCATCGTGGGACAGAGGGGAAGCAGGATGTCCTGCCTGCTGCCTGTGGGCACGCTCCCATCGTGGGACAGAGGGGAAGCAGGATGTCCCGCCTGCTGCCTGTGGGCACGCTCCCATCGTGGGACAGAGGGGAAGCAGGATGTCCCGCCTGCTGCCTGTGGGCACGCTCCCATCGTGGGACAGAGGGGAAGCAGGATGTCCCGCCTGTTGCCTGTGGGCACGCTCCCATCGTGGGACAGAGGGGAAGCAGGATGTCCCGCCTGCTGCCTGTGGGCACGCTCCCATCGTGGGACAGAGGGGAAGCAGGATGTCCCGCCTGCTGCCTGTGGGCACGTTCCCATCGTGGGACAGAGGGGAAGCAGGATGTCCCGCCTGCTGCCTGTGGGCACGCTCCCATCGTGGGACAGAGGGGAAGCAGGATGTCCTGCCTGCTGCCTGTGGGCACCCTCCCATCGTGGGACAGAGGGGAAGCAGGATGTCCTGCCTGCTGCCTGTGGGCACGCTCCCATCGTGGGACAGAGGGGAAGCAGGATGTCCTGCCTGCTGCCTGTGGGCACGCTCCCATCGTGGGACAGAGGGGAAGCAGGATGTCCTGCCTGCTGCCTGTGGGCACCCTCCCATCGTGGGACAGAGGGGAAGCAGGATGTCCTGCCTGCTGCTTGTGGGCACCCTCCCATCGTGGGACAGAGGGGAAGCAGGATGTCCTGCCTGCTGCCTGTGGGCACGCTCCCATCGTGGGACAGAGGGGAAGCAGGATGTCCTGCCTGCTGCCTGTGGGCACGCTCCCATCGTGGGACAGAGGGGAAGCAGGATGTCCTGCCTGCTGCCTGTGGGCACGCTCCCATCGTGGGACAGAGGGGAAGCAGGATGTCCCGCCTGCTGCCTGTGGGCACGCTCCCATCGTGGGACAGAGGGGAAGCAGGATGTCCTGCCTGCTGCCTGTGGGCACGCTCCCATCGTGGGACAGAGGGGAAGCGCCGTGGCGAGCCAGCTCCCCACGCGCCCACCTCCTGCCCCAGGCAGCAGTCGCAGAATTAGGCTGCAAGTCTCGCCCCACACTTACATCCCGTGCCCCCGAGCCTACATCCCGCCCCGGGGATTTCAGGGGCAGGGGGGGGAAAGCGTCTGGCGGGCAAGGAAGCAGGAAGCAGCACCCACCCGGTCAAGGTCAGTCCCCCACCCACCCACTCAAGGTCAGTCCCCCACCCACCCACTCAGTTAAGGGTAGTCACCCAGTCAGTTAGTCACCCACCCAGTCAGTCAGTCACCCACCCACCCAGTCAGTCACCCACCCAGACAGTCACCCACCCAGGCAGTCACCCACCCAGGCAGTCACCCACTCACCCAGGCGGTCATCCATCCAGTCAGTCAAGTCAGTCACCCACCCAGGAAGTTAGTCACCCACCCGGCAGGCAGGCAGTCACCCACCCGGCAGGCAATCAGTCACCCACCCGGCAGGCAATCAGTCAACCGGCAGGCAGTCAGTCACCCACCAGCAGGCAGGCAGTCAGTCACCCACCAGCAGGCAGTCAGTCAGTCACCCGGCAGGCAGGCAGTCAGTCACCCACCAGCAGGCAGGCAGTCACTGTCTTTTGTTTAAAATATAAGAATAAACAGATTGCATTGTGATGTTTTTCGTATTACAATAAGAAGAAAACAGCTAAGTAAAAGTTGCGCGCTAAGATCTTGTTTGCCTTTGCAGCTACTGCATGACTTTGGGCACTATTGCTAAAGCCGCGCTTATAGTGCTGGCAACTGCGACGTGACCGATGACGTCACCCCGCCACCAGCGAAAGCTATCATTTGAATTTCAGCGACTGTCGCCAGCGACGTCATGAAAGGGGGCGGGCCGCGTCTCTGGTTTAGAGACAGTCACATGTGGCGACAGTCTCTAAAAAATCAAATAGACCCGGCTTCAAAATTTTGGGTGGCTCCGTCGCGCCGTTGTGCTTACTATAAGCGCTTGCGACGTAGTCAATGTATTTGATTCGGAGCGACGTTGCGTCGCCGTCGCCAGGCCCTATAAGCGCAGCCTAAGCCTGCTGTCTACAAGCACTCCTAAATCCTTCTCCATCAAGGATTCCCCTAATTATTCCCCATTTCATTTGTAAGTCGCCTGTTTGTTCTTGCTTCCTAAATGCATAACCTTACATTTATCTGTAATAATCGGGGGTGGGGGAGCGTGTAATAATGCTGGGGGCGTGTGATAATGCTGGGGGAGGGGGACGTGTGATTAATGGTGGGGGAGGTGTGATAGTGATGTGGGGGAGGTGTGATAATGATGTGGGGGGCGTGTGATAATGCTGGGGGAGGGGGACGTGTGATTAATGGTAGGGGAAGCGTGATAATGCTGGGGGGGTAGGGGGCGGGTGATAATGCTGGGGGGGAAGGGGGGCGGGTGATAATGCTGGGGGGGTAGGGGATGTGTGATAATGCTGGGGGGGGTAGGGGGTGGGTGATAATGCTGGGGGGTAGGGGATGTGTGATAATGCTGGGGGGGGTAGGGGGCGGTGATAATGCTGGGGTGGTAGGGGGCGTGTGATAATGCTGGGGGGGTAGGGGGCGGGTGATAATGCTGGGGGGGGTAGGGGGGCGGTGATAATGCTGGGGGGGTAGGGGCGGGTGATAATGCTGGGGTGGGGGGTAGGGGATGTGTGATAATGCTGGGGGGGGGGTAGGGGGTGGTGATAATGCTGGGGTGGTAGGGGGCGTGTGATAATGCTGGGGGGGTAGGGGGCGGGTGATAATGCTGGGGGGGTAGGGGGCGGGTGATAATGCTGGAGGAGGGGGACGTGTGATTAATGGTGGGGAGGGGGACGTGTGATTAATGGTGGGGGTGGTGTGATAATGACGTGGGGTGCGTGTTATAATGCTGGGGGGGTAGGGGATGTGTGATAATGCTGGGGGAGGGGGACGTGTGATTAATGGTGGGGGAGGTGTGATAATGACGTGGGGGGTGTGTGATAATTCTTGGAGGGTAGGGTGCGTGTGATAATGCTGGGAGGGTAGGGGGCGGGTGATAATGCTGGGGGGGTAGGGGGCGTGTGATAATGCTGGGAGGGTAGGGTGCGTGTGATAATGCTGGGAGGGTAGGGGGCGTGTGATAATGCTGGGAGGGTAGGGTGCGTGTGATAATGCTGGGAGGGTAGGGGGCGTGTGATAATGCTGGGAGGGTAGGGTGTGTGTGATAATGCTGGGAGGGTAGGGGGCGTGTGATAATGCTGGGAGGGTAGGGTGCGTGTGATAATGCTGGGAGGGTAGGGGGCGTTTGATAATGCTGGGAGGGTAGGGTGCGTGTGATAATGCTGGGAGGGTAGGGGCATGTGATAATGCCGAGAGGGTAGGGGGCGTGTGATAATGCTGGGAGGGTAGGGGGCGTGTGATAATGCTGGGAGGGTAGGGGGCGTGTGATAATGCTGGGAGGGTAGGGGGCGTGTGATAATGCTGGGAGGGTAGGGTGCGTGTGATAATGCTGGGAGGGTAGGGGGCGTGTGATAATGCTGGCAGGGTAGGGGTGCGTGTGATAATGCTGGGAGGGTAGGGTGCGTGTGATAATGCTGGGAGGGTAGGGTGCGTGTGATAATGCTGGGAGGGTAGGGGGCGTGTGATAATGCTGGGAGGGTAGGGGGCGTGTGATAATGCTGGGAGGGTAGGGTGCGTGTGATAATGCTGGGAGGGTAGGGTGCGTGTGATAATGCTGGGAGGGTAGGGTGCGTGTCATAATGCTGGGAGGGTAGGGTGCGTGTGATAATGCTGGGAGGGTAGGATGCGTGTGATAATGCTGGGAGGGTAGGGTGCGTGTGATAATGCTGGGAGGGTAGGGGGCGTGTGATAATGCTGGGAGGGTAGGGTGCGTGTGATAATGCTGGGAGGGTAGGGTGCGTGTGATAATGCTGGGAGGGTAGGGGGCGTGTGATAATGCTGGGAGGGTAGGGGGCGTGTGATAATGCTGGGAAGGTAGGGGCGTGTGATAATGCTGGGAGGGTAGGGGGCGTGTGATAATGCTGGGAGGGTAGGGTGCGTGTGATAATGCTGGGAGGTAGGGTAGGGTGCGTGTGATAATGCTGGGAGGGTAGGGGCATGTGATAATGCTGGGGGGGTAGGGGGCGTGTGATAATGCTGGGAGGGTAGGGTGCGTGTCATAATGCTGGGAGGGTAGGGTGCGTGTGATAATGCTGGGAGGGTAGGGTGCGTGTGATAATGCTGGGAGGGTAGGGGGCGTGTGATAATGCTGGGAGGGTAGGGTGCGTGTGATAATGCTGGGAGGGTAGGGGCGTGTGATAATGCTGGGAGGGTAGGGTGCGTGTGATAATGCTGGGAGGGTAGGGGGCGGGTGATAATGCTGGGGGGGGTAGGGGGCGTGTGATAATGCTGGGAGGGTAGGGTGCGTGTGATTATGCTGGGAGGGTAGGGGGCGGGTGATAATGCTGGGGGGGTAGGGTGTCGTGTGATAATGCTGGGAGGGTAGGGTGCGTGTGATAATGCTGGGAGGGTAAGGGGCGTGTGATAATGCTGGGAGGGTAGGGTGCGTGTGATAATGCTGGGAGGGTAGGAGCGTGTGATAATGCTGGGGGGGTAGGGTGCGTGTGATAATGCTGGGAGGGTAGGGGCGTGTGATAATGCTGGGAGGGTAGGGGGAGGGTGATAATGCTGGAGATGGGGGGGGTGTAATTATGTATATCTTTATATAGCGCCATACGGGTGCAGATCGCTTTACAATGCACAGTACATTATAATATAACACATAATGGGAATAAGCACTTCAGACATTAAAGTAACATTATGAAGACGAGTCCCTGCTCCGAAGAGCTTACAATTTGTGGTGAGTAGGGAGAACTTACAAAGACATTAGGAGGGTGTTCTGGTAAGTGTGTCTGCAAGGGGCCAAAGTTTGTTTTAAGAAAGGTCCAAAGGTGGATAGAGAGGGTGCTAGTCGGATATTGAGGGGGAAGGGAATTCCAGAGGTGTGGGGCAGTGAGCGAGAGAGGTTTAAAGTGGGAGAGGGCTTTAGATACAAAAGGGGTAGAAAGAAGACATACTTGAGCAGAACGCAAGAGTCGGGATGGTGCATAGCGAGAAATTAGAGCTGAGATGTAAGGAGGAGCAGAAGAGTGTAAAGCTTTAAAAGTGAGGAGGAGAATTGAGTGTTTTATACGGAATTTGATGGGAAGCCAGGAGAGGGATTTCAGCAGGGGAGATGCTGAGACAGATTTAGGAAAGAGTAAAGTGAATCTAGCCACAGCGTTTAGGATATATTGAAGGGGAGACATATGAGAGGCAGGAAGGCCAGACAGCAGGAGATTACAGTAGTCGAGACAGGATAGATTAAGGGCCTGTTTGGATTGCACCTTAGAAATGTATATTATTAAATATATGCACACACGTGTGAAAAAGAAATTACACCCTCTTTGAATTCCATGGTTTTACATATCAGGACATAATAACAATCATCTGTTCCTTAGCAGGTCTAAAAATTAGGTAAATACAACCTGAGATGAACAACACATGACATATTACACCGTGTCATGATTTATTTAACAAAAATAAAGCCAAAATGGAGAAGCCATGTGTGAAATATATATATATATGACTAAGGATGTCTGCAACAACCAGAATGCCTCAAGGAGGTGAGGAGACAGAGGGAGACAGCAAGGAGGGGGTAGGAGACTGAGAGGCAATAAAGAGAGGGGGGACATAGGGAAGTCAAGGAGTGAATGGAGAGCATTGTGTACACGGGGCAGGAGGGAGTGCAGAGAGAGGTGAGGAGACGGCAAGGTGAGTAGGAGGAGGAAACGGAGAGACAGCAAGGAGAGGAGACGAGATTAGTAGGAGAGGAGGGAGTGTAGTGTGCACAGAGAGGAGCAGACACAGTAAGGCAGGGAATGCAAAGTGGAGCAGGACATGATGGAGGAGAGAGTAAGTTGGGGAAGAGGGGACAAAAGACAGCTAGGCGTTACAGGGAGGGATGAAAACAAAGTAATGTTTCATTAATAACAGGTAAGATCTGTTAGATCCGAGTATGTTATGTCAGGTATAGCTAGTATGTATTAAAATATTAGCATAAATACCCCCACGCCCCCAGAATACATATAAAAAATACCACCACGCCCCCGAATACATATAAATAATACCCCCACTACCCCAATACATATAAAAAAATACCCCACCTCCCCAATACGTATAAAAAATACTCGCACCTCCCCAATACATATAAAAAACACCCCCGCCTACCCAATACATATACAAAACACCCTCACCCACCCCAATACATATACAAAACACCCCCACCTCCCCAATACATATACAAAACACCCCCACCTCCCCAATACAAATAAAATATACAACCACCTCCCCAATCAAATTCAGACTTACTTTGGGGGTGGTTTCAGGTCAGGCATGGTGGCAGCGGAAGGGAGGAGGGGGGCGGCTGTGGCTGCAGAGAGGAGGGGGGGACAGTGGAAGCGGGGGGCCGGCGGCCGGTCAGAGCAGTTGCCGCCATGCCCGGCTCTCCCCCGCTGCAGGTTTCTCTCTCCCCCGCTGCAGGCGTCTCTCTCCCTGTCTGTCTCACGCCGAGGTGTCTGAGGCTGACGCACGCCGGGCCGCTGGCACGCACCGGAAGCCCAGCTGACTCCCGGCGCTGACGTCAGCATCACAGCACCTCGGCGTTGGACAGACAGGGAGAGAGAAGCCTGCAGCAGGAGAGAGACGGACATGGCGACAACTGCTCTGACCGGCTGCCGCCCCCCGTGTTCGGAGAGGTAATATCGGACACATACATGTGCGGTATTACCTTTCATTTTATACCAGACGCAGGGGCAAAATACCGGGCTGTCCGGTCCAAAAGCAGACACCTGGAAACCCTAGTTGCAATCTCTTCCTGTTGACGCTTATAATTAGGATTTTATTTATTGAAGTCCATAGAATGGAAAGACGTGTACAGTGTGTATTCTGCGGTATTTGCTGTAGTATGAATTTGATTTTGGGCCTACATTTTTATTGCTGTTAATTGTATCTATTAATATGAAATAACTGTTACAAATTGTAAAAGGGATGTGCAAGAACTTTTACTTTCTTGTAAGTGGGAGTGTAACTTGTATAGTGAATCATGTGACGTAGCTAGCACTTCCTTACATTTCCAACTTTTATCATTCTTCCCAAAAAAACAAACCAATTTCTTTGTTAATGTAACCCTCCTTCCTCGGCTGTAAAATAGTTTACGTTTAGTAGGATATATGCAGGCTGGGCTCGGTCTCTCAGACCTGGTCAGGGTGCTGGGTCAGTGCAGGCTGTGCTCAGTCTCTCAGACCTGGTCAGGGTGCTGGGTCAGTGCAGGCTGGGCTCAGTCTCTCAGACCTGCTCAGGGTGCTGGGTCAGTGCAGGCTGGGATCAGTCTCTCAGACCTGGTCAGGGTGCTGGGTCAGTGCAGGCTGGGCTCAGTCTCTCAGACCTGCTCAGGGTGCTGGGTCAGTGCAGGCTGGGCTCAGTCTCTCTTAACTGGTCAAGGTGCTGGGTCAGTGCAGGCTGGGCGTGGATATGCAGATGGAATAATGATGGGCGCCAGGAACTTTTATATTACAAACAAAAGCTTTATTCTCAGACGTTTAGAAGGCTTGCCATACAAGGACAGACCACGTTAGATATAGTAACTGGTGGCAAATCATAAAGTTACTCTCTGCTTCTTCCCCTGGTATCTCTCACACCTATGCTGTGGTGGTACGCATGCTTGTTTCCCTTCGTATTGGTTAGATTGGCAATCTCCTGCATAGTGTCAATAATGCCCCATCTCAAGTGAGCCCCCTTTGGGAATACTCTCTGCTTTCTGGGATCAATATCCCATTACTGTGTACTGCATACCTCGTCCATACATATTGGATGTGGCATTTACTAGGGACCTTCTGCTGGGGCCGATCTGATCATACTCTGTAATTACTACTCTGAGAACTCCTGCTGAGCACACGCTCGCTCCTCTTCCTACTGAGCACACGTTGGCTCAATTTTCCTGCTGAGCACACGCTCACTCCTCTTCCTGCATGAGAACAATCTTGGGCCACTACTATACTTCAACCAGGGTTCCTAGGAACCTTTGGGCTCCCCAGGCATCCCTAAAGAGTTCCCTGTAATTTGAAAATGGTATCAAATACAGAAGAATTTACAAGGCATCTGATGTCAGACGCGCTGTTAGAGAGCGTTGGGGTTCTGCAGAATTTCACATGGGGTTCCTTAACAAAAAAAAGGTTGGAAACCACTGCTAACTATATATGACACGTTCCTTAACTGAAAATAATAAACACACCGGACAATCTTTAATATCCATAGCTATACACGTAAACATATGTAACGCTTCTATTTCCATAGTCTATATTTATTATGGCGGGGTCTGAGTACAGTATACCATAATTGGGCCCCTTGAGTAGAACCAGACGAGACTTGTGTATATATTAACTGGTGCTTTATGACCCTTGGGCGACCTTAACAAGGTGGCCCTTACTCTATACTTCTCACACTATACAGTGGCTTGCAGAAGTATTCACCCACGTCCAATGATGTCACATTTTGTTGAATTACAAATAACGCACGCACAGTTTTTCACGCAAACATTTTTCTATTCTAACCTGCAAAGCTAGTGGTTACACTGAACATTGGGTGGCGCTATATATACCCTTTTATCTCCCTATGGTGAAATCACTGGTCACAAGACTAGCAAGGGAACGGCAATCCCTTTTTGCCCAGTCATCCAGGTCGGGGCCAGCTTTACAAATGTTGCATCTCGCCTTTTTTGCCGCCGCCGCCCCCCTCCAGCGCCGTAGCGTAAAATGACGCCACGGAGCTATAGGATGCTGCAAAGCTGAAGGAGGAGGGTGGCGATGGAGCACCAGCCTTCCGAAATATTCCGGAGGCGGAAAATGGAAGCGGCGCCGAGATGCCTCTCCCCCCCCACCCACCCCTGATTTTGCCGCCCTAGGCCTATTGGGAAATACGGGCCTGAACATCCTATGTCACATGTTGGGGAGGGGCAATACCAGAGTGAGCCCACCCGGTTAACCCATTAATGCCGTTAACCCCTTACATTACTTAGTAGTTCCCAGAGGGGGGGGGGAGGGATGTGTCTACGTTCTAAATAAATGGACACTTGTTTCATTTATTTGAAAGGAGAAAAAAGTACCAGTTGCAGCACAGATCTGCTTTAACAGAACCAGCACTTCCCTCTCTATCCCGGGAGCATTTGTTTTGTGTCTGGGCCACGTTCTCTATTCGGTTCACGATAAAGATGTCCAAGATTTGGACAATGGGAACCCCGCCCCCCCCCCCCCCCAAAAAAAACCCTTAAAGCAATAATATTGTATTGTTTGCTTATTAATGCAGAAAATAAGCCATTGTTTCTGTCACTTTTTGTGGCCCCCTCTTTCTGTACCTCAGTGTCTGTCCCTCCTTTTCATTCTGAGCCCCCCTTATGTGCCCTGATACCCGGTATCAAATGTGCTAGGAATACAGGCTATCAGAGCAGCGCATGATGTATTAACCCTTACAATGCTGGAATTTTGGCACTTACGGTCATGTGATCACTCCAGGAGCAGATACATGACCACTGCCTTCTGTCCGGAGGTCCACTTCCGATTCCATCGGAACCGCCGGCTCCGTTAATTTCCCTGATCCTACCCTAGAAAATCAGCTTATTTGGCATTGCTGTAATGTCAATAGAGCTTCTTCCGTAGCAGCGATGCCCGAACTTACCCTATAGCCGTTCCCTCTGCTCATTACATTCAGCTCTGGGGACCCCCTGCTTACCGAGATACTTACCACAATAGATGCCACCGGTACTTAATGGAGGTTTAAATCCAACACGTGAAGCGGACCAATATTAAGCCATGATGGATGACGTGGCTTCCTAATGGCCCGAGTGAACCAGGAGACTTAAAACTCCATTTTGTTTCTCCTGGATGGAACAGTACCGACGGCCCCTTCACCGGTAAGAGTCTCGGGAAGCAGGAGGCATAAAAAACAGCGGTACTGCTCTTTGAATAGTTTGCACTACTTATTGGCTGGGCTTTTACTGCAGGGGGGCTCAACTCCAGTCCTCAAGCCCACCCAACAGGTCAGGTTTTCAGGATATTCCAGCTTCAGCACAGGTGGCTCAATCAGTCCCAACTTCAGCACAGATGATAGTCTTTGACTGAGCCTCTGATTGAGCCACCTGTGCTGAAGCTGGGATGTCCTGAAATCCTGATCTTTGGGGGGGGGGCTTGGGGACTAGAGTTGAGCCCCCCTGCTTTACGGAATAAAGCAGTGCAAATTTCACCGGTGGTCTCGCAGCTTTTGATCATGTTCAAGGATTGCTGCTAAATATCCGGTTATCGCAATGAAACATGCCGGCTGGGCTAGAAAAATCCCTCTGGTTTCCTTACACTGGATTTTTTGCCAGGCAGCGGGAGAAGTGTAGTTCTTTTGCCCAACGCTTGTTCTTCAAACTAGAAGTTTCGTTTACATAAAGAAAATCCACTGCAAAACTCAGACATGCAGATCGTTCAGGGCAAAAATCTGTTACTAATGTCCGAGCTGTAGACTGGTAAAATGTTTTAGTGTCATCTAGCATGTGATCAAATAGGGATCTGGAGAGCATGTGATCAAATAGGGATCTGGAGAGCATGTGATCAAATGGGGATCTGGAGAGCATGTGATCAAATGGGGACCTGGAGAGCATGTGATCACATGGGGATCTGGAGAGCATGTGATCACATGGGGATCTGGAGAGCATGTGATCAAATGGGGATCTGGAGAGCGTGTGATCAAATGGGGACCTGGGGAGCATGTGATCAAATAGGGACCTGGAGCATGTGATCAAATAGGGATCTGGAGAGCATGTGATCAAATAGGGATCTGGAGAGCATGTGATCAAATAGGGACCTGGAGCATGTGATCAAATAGGGATCTAGAGAGCATGTGATCAAATAGGGATCTGGCATGTTAGTGTGAGGACTGTAGTCCTTATCAATATATGAAACCTGGGGAAACTCGCATATAAGTGATCTAATAGTGTCCTCATTCCCAGTACGTATTGTGCCTCCAGTATATCGGATGTCTCCGGTTTGATCATATAGGATTTATTCTTCCGATTTGACTCCCAAATCAATGGGCGATACAGTATAAGGGAGATCTCGCACACGTGTATATCTGCTCTTTCAGTGATTCACCCCAAAGGAATAGTGTTGTAACCACTCCCAGCTTCACAGTGCAAGCCAGTAACCATCCTCACACTGAGGACACCCACAACATCTGTCTGTGAGTAGAGTTACTGGCTCTGCACTTCTGTAACCCAGGCTGTGCTGAGAAGCAGAGTAATACGGCAGGGATAAGCTTATAGGGATCCGTGTTAAAGTGGACAAGAAGGAAAAAGTGACACACTGTGCTCATTTTCATGTTATTACCTAGAATCCCTGGCTGCATATCTGTTTCCACTACAAAATGTGCAGAGCTTCCCACAACATTAAATAGCAGCTGTCATTAAATGGACACAAGGTTTGACAAGGGAGTTATTCATAGTTTTTCAGCATACAAGGAAAGGTAAGGCTGAGTCCACAGTGCGTTCTGTGACACGCGCGCCCGGCGGGGGGGGGGGCGGCGCGTGCACAGCGCTAACCGCGATCTGCGGTCTCCGGGAGAGAGGGAAGCTTGCGACGGGAGGGGGCGTGGTCGGGGATTTGTGGGGGCGTGGCCATTACGTCACGCGGCTGGTTCGCCCTCATTGGGTGAACCGCCGGTGGGGGCGTGGCCACGCCTCCGTCGCAAGGTTCGAACTCAATTTGATTGAGTTGTAAAAATCCTTGCAGCACGGGGCGGCTGCACCTTCAGCGTGACGGTGTCTACTGGGCCCAGCCCCATTGAGGGGCGGTGCTTACACGCCGTGCGCACAGGCAGTTACTGGGACCGCAGCCTAAGAGTCACTGTAGATGTTTATAATAAAAAAAATAAGTGTCTATTGAAATGACTTTCATATTGTTTAAGAAGAGTTGATGTTTCATAATAAATTTAGCAACTTGGAAGTTATTTTGCTATGTCTCGTATTCTAATTATATTGAAGTGTAAAAGAGTTTAATGGGGCAATCCATGCAATATCGTACATGTGTGTTTTTTTTAAAAATAAATAAATTCTGTAATATTACATAATACAGTTTTTTTTTTTTGTTGTTTTTTTAATTCAACACTTAATGCCATTGTTAATATACTGAGCTTCTTTTGATTTCTTTGGCAGGTTTTAGCACACGAGTTCTTGTAGCAGGGAGTTGTATACTTCTTGTACCCCGCCTCTCATACTCCGTTATTTCGCTATGCTCGGGCACCATCTCTTCCCATCTTTAAGTCTCATCTTCTTAATGAAGCATTTCCAAATTGCTGGGACTGCCCCACTGCTCCTGTTGCTCTTAGAGGTTTCTCTTGTGCAGACATTGGCCAAGAGTGTTAGT
This sequence comes from Ascaphus truei, assembly GCF_040206685.1. Classification (NCBI taxonomy): domain Eukaryota; kingdom Metazoa; phylum Chordata; class Amphibia; order Anura; family Ascaphidae; genus Ascaphus; species Ascaphus truei. The sequence continues at coordinate 27,978,123 of NC_134498.1, forward strand.
AAGGGAACGCCTGTAAATTTGGGCAGGTATTCCTTTTTATAATTGGTTATTTTATCATACAGGGGCTTCCAGTATCCAAATGTATGTTTTATGAGACACTTGCATACGTGGTTGGTGTTCTATAAATCACAATATACACGGGAACTGACCGTCTCTCTTTGTTTTAAGTTTAGGATTGTGGACATTCTGGCAGCAAAGCTGAGACGACCCTGTGATGGAGGCGTCCGTGACCTCAAACGTCGGGGAAGTGACCTCCACTGGGTCACAGGGATACCAACAGGAGGTATAACTACTGCACTCCAGTTTGAATAAAACATTTTGATCCATGGTACTGTGTGTAGGAAGTTATTGCAGGGTCAGTAAGGAGAACCGTTTCTGTTCTGTTAGTATACCCTAACGTTTAAGAACACTACCCTTAATTAGGGCTTTACTTACTCTTTTTGATTACTGGTTGAACCCATTTAATCTGTTTGACTAAATCAGGTATTTATTTTCCATCTGCTCAGAAACGTGTCATGAACATAATGTTTGTTCTATTCTCTATCTTTTTATTTAAATGTCCTGTTCGTTGAGTTACACTGGGCTCTTCCCAATGGCAGCCCTGTGAAGACTTGGCAGCCGGATGACTTATTCTGTCTTCTTGGGCCAAACACTATTATTATGGACTTCAGGAGGCACATGGAGCTGTGATCAGATGTTAATAAACCAGACCGAACCCTGATTTAAAAATAAAGAGACAGGGATTTTAGTGTTTTTGTTTAAAAAAAAATATTTTTAAAACCAAACCTTTACATCTAATGCAAACACGAACAGATAAAAAAGCGACAGGGAAACATTGTTAATACTTCATTCTTTATAATCCGTTGTCTGTAGAGTGATGAAATATTGGAGATGAGGTTTAAAGATGGCGGTACAGTACTCATTGGTGGTTGGCCCAATGATGCAGACTTTAGTTACCCACATTGGGAAGGCTTCTTCTTGGTTTTAGTCAATGTTCAACACCCCATTCACTTAAATGGAACCACTTGCTCATATCCGGGGCACCCGCTGATATGGTTCGTTGACCCCAAATCTCATTGATGTGGGAAGATTATGACGATTACATTGAAAATGGTGGGAGATGTTCACATTGGTTTGGAATCTTTATTCAAAGGCTTAGAAAGGGAACAAATAAAAGCTTTCGACTTTGGCACGTGGCCTCCGATTTCATGCACGACTCGCTCAGCTGAGTGTCCCAACTATGGTCCTGATTCAGTTTGATTAGAGGTGGGACAACACGCCATTAACATTGCACCGGCTTCTATTCAAATGAATGGGAGTTGATGCATTAGTCATTTCCCACCATCTTGAGTAGGAGACACGAGACGTCTACCATCATCATCAGTGCTTCTAGAAGGCAACATCTGTGAAGGGCTGACCTAGAGTCCTCTGAAGCTCACATCTGTGCTGCTGTGTCGGTGTTGGGAGTTCGAATTGGTTCTGCTTGTCTAAGACACTGGTTAGATTGGGGGGTGCAAGATTTTTTTAGGGGGGGGTGGCGGTTACAGAGGCCCCGCACCCTTCCCCAAGGCATTTAAATTGAATGCCGGGGGAGGCGTGAGACCTCTGTAACATCCCGTACCTGCTGCCAGCCGAGTCTTCGGCGACGCGCGTCAAATGACACGGCAGGGTCAAGTGACGTCAGATGACCCGCGACGTCATTTGACACTGGGTCGTAGGAGAGAGGGGGGCGCGCGAACGCTGGGGCTGCGAGGCAGGGGGGGCGCAGGTCAAAAACTTTACGCACCCCTGGGTTACATTCTCCTGTCATCCGTAACAATGAAAGAAGCATAGACTTGTGGTAGTTAGCAGAGTTTTATTTGGGCTTACTATTACATACAACCTTCTGTAATCAGATGGCCTTCCAGCAGTAAATAGGTTAAATGGATCAGCTGTCCTCTGCTTTCCTTTGAAGTCCCCCATCAAATGGGGAACTTCTATTTATCTAATAACACCATTAGCCTAGTACTTGCATGGGAAGAATTAAGCTAGAAGGTCTATAAATAATTTGCAGTTTGATAATAAAGGAACTTTATTAGAAAAAAAAAAAAAATAGCACCGCAAAATTCCGTTACAATATCCAGCACTATGTCTCATTTATATTTATAATACCCAATTATGCCTTAGGCAGCAAATTCATTATTTTCCATACAATTATGTGCTATCTTTCAAAATACAAGTACACGAGAAGAATTTGTTTCTGCCACACACCCAGCCTGAGGGATCTTGTTTAGATAGTACATTATTTCACAGCTCAGCCCTTCCTACTCTGGATACATTACTTTAGTTGTGAAACATTCATCACTTCTAAAGACTGGTTCTACTCAGAATTCCACAGGTGATCTCAATCCACCTATTTGTATTCGAACCTTACCATATTCCATTCTTATTTGGAATTCTCTTAACATTGCTGCGATTCCTAATTCTCTCGAACCACACACCCAGGGCAATATGATGGGCATAATCTATAAGTCATGTTGTTTTATCTCATGTGACCTATAACCTTTCATGCTTCACTTCCCTCCCAGCCTTTTAAGCAGCAAAACGTGAAATCTTTATTTATATTTTGAAATAAATCAGTTCTGTAGTATTCGATAATAGGGAATATTTTTTTTTTTTTAATCTTATTTTTAATTCAACTCTTAATGCCATTTTTAATGAGTTTTAAAGCATCCATTGAATTCTATAGCAGGTTTTAGCCCACCTCCCCAGCAGTGCAAGATTTTGCAACACTTTCCTGTTTGTGATTTGTTGCCAATGTTCCCAGCAGTTTGAGCTGTAAACTGTAACAATAGATCATGTTACCTTCGTAATATAGGGATACATTGTAGCTGCTGAGTTAGGCCCGGGCCATAGAGGGCTGGGGAGAGCGGAGGCGCGCTAACGCTGAGGCTCGCCTGCTTCAGTCAGCGCGATTGCACGGACTTGCAGGCGAGCCAGCGTGCGCGAAGGGAGCCGGGGGGAGGTGGTTGGAGGCGGGGCAGTGACGTCGCTGGGCCAATCGCCCGCGACGCACTGACGTCAATGTCACGGCGCCGACGTCACGGTGCGTTGACGCTGCTGCACGCCTTGGACGCTCGCGTGAGCCCCCTCTCAAGGCATCCTCATTGAGGATGCAGGGGCTCAGCGCGGAGCATCCGCACGCCTCAGCACGGCCTGTCCATCTATGGACTCGGCCTTACACTGATTGAAGCAGCCATTTTATATTGGGCACACAAGCAGGATTGTTACAGGAGCACCAAACGATTGCCAGCTTTGGTAAGACTGAACAATTATACATTGTCACATGTTTACATATAGAAATTAGAAAAAAAATATTGCTTCTTTAAATAATTGGGTGTGGTAGGCCGCAATCCTATAGCAGTGATTTCCAACAAGGGGTTCGGGAACTCCTAGGGATTAGTGAGGTTTCTCCAAGGGGTTTGCCCAAATAAAATCTATAATGGCAGATCGCTGGTCCTGAGCCAGGGGACTGCGCACTTAGTAAGGCCCCAAACGGCACCTTTAGCGTGGGTGGTATAGCCGTTTCTTACAACAGGAGCTTTCAAAGTTGTGCCCCACAATGCTTTGCATCCACAACAGCAAGGCATTGTGGGGTGCGATTGTAGATACTCCCGCAGTGATCGACAGCTATACCACTCACTGAGGTGCAGTTTTGGGGCCTTATAAAGTGCGTGCTCCCCCCACGAGCTCAGGACGCTCTACCTCCTGGGGTCAGCCATACGGTTTTGTTAGCCATTTAGTCTGATGCGTTGGCAGTAAAATGTATTAATTAGGGGTTCGCAGAACAAATATAATTTAGCAAGGCGTGCACAATGTTAGGTTGGGAACCGCTGTTCTAGAGCAGCAGTGCACACTGTGGGGGTGTGATTTTCTGGAGGGGGGGGGGCGGCACAGCTGTTACCGAGGCCCCGCGCTTCCCCGAAGGCATTTAAAAGAAATGCCAGGGATCGCGCGAGGCCTCTGTAACTTTTCACTTACCTGGAGTTCTAGCGACGCGTCGCTATGGCCACCGGCGTCATTCGATGCCGGAGCCGTGCAGGGAGGGGCGGCGCGAGCCGGAGGGGAGAGAAGACAGGGGGGGCGCTTGTTGGTAAGTTTGCGCACCCGTGTTCTAGAGCACAGGAAGGGTTTATTATAAAGTATGTTTCTGTTTAAAAATACTCTGCCTCAAAGAGTTTTGAGATCGAAATATAGGAATGCGACATTCGCTTTCAAATATTCACCTCCCTGTTATCAATCCTCTTCAGTAAAAACATTATTTCATTTGATGGACATGGCAGCTGTATTTTTATGTTTGAACAAATGTAAAAGTTAAAAGCAAAAGGAAGATATGTTTTGAAAATAATATTTGGAATTTTTTTTTTTACGTTTCAATTGTTGACCTAAAAAAAAAATTGCTGTTTTTTTTTCAAAAAGCTCAACTATTTTATTAAAACTAAGAGCTAAAGATTTACCATTTTTGGGGGTTTTAGCTCTGGATTTCTTATAGCGTCGTTTTCTCAAACGGCTCAGCTCCGCTTTCGAATGGAACGTCGAATCCGTGAAGTTCAGATTTCAAACCGACAAACGTGCCCGTCTTTAGTAACCCACTATCCAAGTTCCTAATCTGCGCCTATCGCCGGGCAGCCAGAATAGCAGGAAGCCGGGGACATGAAAAGAATAATCAATATGTCATCAACGCCGCATTCAAAGTCCGCCGCTACAAATTGCTTTTCTCCTTTTTCATTAGAGCTGCTAGATTTCATATCAGCCTATGTATGATTTCAGGTGTTAAAGCATACAGGCCTTCAACTCATTTTCTGTCCCAGTGTAAAACCTTGTTTGTGTATTTGAATAGATGATGCATATTTCTTAATTAGACCAAGTTTGTACCAGCTGACACTTGGTGTGATATACAGTACATGCAAAGAAAAAGTAGAAAAGCATTCTGGGAAGGTACTAAAATAGGGGGATAAGTGTGTCCATTTGCTTCTCAAATGTCTACTATATTGTTCCATGCAACCACAATCTGACAACATTGATGTTTTTGATACATTATAATAATATACCTCATATCTTGGGACTGGATGCACATTTCTCAAACACTAAATGTTACTTTGGGGACTGTGGAATTGTTAAGATAACAGTGGCTGTAATTTTCTCAAAAGTTGAATGTTTATAGTCCGTATTGACCATTCTTAGACACAGTCGTTCTTTATGCCGTTGCTTTTAGAAATGTAAATTCCCTTTCTATTTTTGTAGATGAATCTTCGTTCTGTTTTTACTGTAGAACAACATAGGATATTGCAGCGCTATTATGAAAATGGAATGACAAATCAAAGTAAGAGTTGCTTTCAGCTCATTTTACTGTGTGCCCAAGAAACAAAGTTGGACTTCAGTGTAGTCCGGGTAAGTACCGTGTGAAATCCACTAAATATCAGATTGTATTCCGTGTGTCTCCAAACAGTAAACTCACAGAGACTTGGGCAATGGAGCATGTGATGCGGATGCAATAAGAGAAATACAGTAAATGTGAGTTTACATATATATATGCTTATATATTTGTGTGTATAGAGAGAGAGATAATTTGTACATATTATATATACATATTGTTTAAGACTAAATGAGGTTACACATTTAATTGGATACACATGAGAAATGGGCTCCCAGTCTGGCACATTTGTTTGCTGCTGTTTCACCGCGATCAAATGACCGCCGGCAATTAAACGCAACTCACCTCGCGGCCGGGACACTCAACCGCTGACCACTTCGCCGCTAAGGTACGTCCCTCACCTTAACCCATACCCTAAAACCCCCTAATCCTAAGGCTACCCCTACCCTAAAAGCCTTAACCCCTTAAGTTAACCCCCAACCCTAACCACTAAAACTTGGCTTACAGTAAAAATGGCCGACGGTGGAGGTTCCAGTGGTGGATTGGCTGCGGCCAAACACCGGAGGTCATATGGTTGCGGTGAACTGGCTGTGAGCAAATGTTCCATTCCTTGTACTTCTGCATTGAAAGATATTCCCATTGATTGCTCTTTACTTGAAATAGCAATATTCACTCCATGTTGCCTTTTACCTGCGTCGGGCCTTGTAAGCTTGTCTTGTAAAACAGGAGGGTAAGGAGCACCATGGAAATAATAGTAATATCTTCGACCAGACCAGGTCTATAAGTCAGGAACCATGCTGTATGATTAGCAATTGGTGTCAGATGAGTACAGAGATACTTGGTTCACGAGTACCGACATACATCCCGACATGTTTAACATTTTTAGCAAAGCAGTTGAGATGTGTACAAGTGTATCAACCATACAAACCTACTTTTATGTTATTTTATCTCCACAGACCTGGGTTGGCAATAAACGGAGAAAGATGAGCATTAAGAGTTACTCCGATTCCGGAACCCCTTTACAAGGCTCGGTTTCCAATTCTCCCTCACTTCCTCCAGAAGTTACCGTCCGAAACGTGCCAAATATAACACGATCCCAACCTCCCCGGACTTCTTCCTCCAGTGGTGGTCTGGTCATGACTTGTGTCTACAGCCCTAATAATACGTCTGTTAGACAGGGGTCTACACCACAAACCAGTACTCCTAAGGTTGAGATATCGAAGTCCTCCCTGCAGATGTCAACTGGAAGGAATGAAACGGACTACTCGAAACAACGCGTTCCTGTGTCACGTCATGCACCTCTAGCAAAAAATGCCTTTCAGCAACTTGATGATAAAACTATTGTGTTATTGCGACAGCCAAGTACTGCAAATCCTCCAAACTCCTTATACACCAAGAAAAGCTTTGGCAGTTCTTCAGGACCCATGTTGGAAAGGACAGCCCCTCAAAAGACAATACCTTGGTCCCGGCAAAACATAACAGAGTCTCCTGGTGGTCAACGGTTCTCTAAACTAGAACAGCCAAATGCAAGTCTCATTTCACATGTCTCTCCTGGGCAGAGGAACAGAGACCCTTCCTACGGTATAAAAAATCTAGAGATTCGTGAAGTATTTTCATTGGCTGCTACTGATTCTTCTTTAAGGACCTTCAGAGGGAATATGGGAGAGAAACCTCGTTCGGTAGAAAGCAATTGCTTTTCTATTGCGATGGAAACGGGAGATGTTGACGATGAATATGCTCGGGAGGAAGAACTGGCATCGATGGGTGCGCAAATCCAGGCTTGTCCAAGGTTTAGCGAGAGTACCAGTTCCCCACGTGTGGAGAACAGGTGCACATTATCACCTGCGCCAGTAAGGACAGGAATCTGTAAGTCACAGCTGACCAATACAAGAGACCTTTCAGGAAATACAATGTATCATAACAGAGACTACTACTTGCCACCGAATACCTCAATAAACAATACAACCAGCACACAGTATACCAGTGGTAATGCATCAAGAAACAGTTTGCCTCCACATTATACAGCACCCTCTCAACTAAGACTGCCACACAACCAAAACAACTACCAGGTAACACGGATATTCTTGTTCGGGTCTGGGAGATCAGAGAGAGTTCTGAACGGAAGGATTTCTATACATGTGTCTAGGGTTCATGGGATGGTAAATGTTTAGAATATGGTCAGCTGAATTAAAGTAAGGGCATACAGCTCGGGAAATCACCATCATATAACACAAACTGGACTGGTACACATTCCCACTTAGCAGCCTGCTCTGCACTTGCAATAGATAATATGATTACCTTTTTTTTAATATATAATTTAAAACATTTTTACACATCTCTTTTATCTCATTTAATTTGGGCCCAAAAATCAATCCCTGATAGAGATGGGCGTGATGGAGTCGAAATGTAATTAACGTTGTTCCTCCCCCCTCCCCCCCACTTGTAATGAAAATGTGTGAATATTTTTGTGTGTGTGTGTATATATATGTGTGTATATATATATATATAGATATATATGTATATATATGTATGTATGTGAATATATATATGTATATGTGTGTGTATATATATAACATGAGAACCAATCCAAAGACCAGTAAAGAGACAGCAAACTGCACGGGGTTAATCCAAAAAAGTTGTACGATTTTTGTTGGATTAACCCCGTGCAGTTTGCTGTCTCTTTACTGGTCTTTGGATTGGTTCTCATGTTGTGTGCAGCTCTATGGGACTAGCATCTGCCTTTTGCCTCATTTCAGTGTGCTGACTGACCTCGTTTGGACTATATATATATATATATATTACACAGAAATGTAGATTTGACATAGGGAATGTCTGAGGAAAGGTTGGGTATTGTAGGGACTTTATACTAGAATAGATCTTGAAGTGGGATCCTACCACACTCCGACAAACGTAGAAGACTCAGGAAGACATTTTGATCCATTTCTTTTGTAGGTAGTGGCCCAACGTTTCGGGTAGGTTCCCCTTCATTGGGTGGTAAGGTAGACACTATGTTTTTAACCTGACGAAGGAGTCCTCCCCGAAACGTCAGGCCACTATCTGCAAAATAAATGGATCAAAATGTCTTTCTCCTCTAAGTTTGCCCAAGTGCGACAGGAGCCCACTTTACTGTACTACTCTGGCGTTGGCATTTTAAGGGTTCTGCATCCACATCATCACACCAGCCATTGAAAGGAGTCCTCACCCGTCTATCACTGAAATAATCTTCTCTAACATTATTTGTAGAATGTCATTGACTTGAAACTGTTGCTGATTATGGCATTACGTCCACAGATTTCAGGAAACCTGACTGTGCCTTGGATTACCGGGTGTTCCAGAAAGAGAACAGTAAGTGATTTGAACGAAGTAGTAGTATGTGCGCATGGAACGGGATCAGCATCTTCATTGTGTTTAAAGATAGCCAGGCGTCGTGGAAAATTTATTCATCTGAATGTACGCGCTGAGTGGCTGAAAAAGTGTAAAAAATTATTATTAAAACTCTGGCTGTTTAGAAATGTAGGTTGGTATATTTATTCCATAATACAATGCAATGATACATATGCTATCATTCCAAAGACTTCCATCTGCCTTGTCCAAACTAAAGATCTTTGCCTGGGTTATTTGTTCTGGGTTTATGGAGATCTGATGTAGATACATTGCATTATATTATTTATTTTGTACAGTATGGTTACTGGCACAACAAATATTTATCACAATATTATTGATTTTCAAGATCTTCTTTTTGTGGCTCCAACGTAAAAGTGGTTGGATCTTGCTCACGTTGGTCATTTATTGGCACACACACACGTTTAACAAAATAACCCTGTGGAATTGAACTCGCTGTCTCCGCTTTTTCTGTGTGTTAGAGGGTATAGGTTAGACTTTGTCTAGGAAGGAGTTCTGTGAGGCCCAGAGCGGCATGGAGGCAATCGGTGTCATTCTTCTGTAACCTGTATTTACTTCTGAGGAAGTCAAGGCGTCTTCTCATAAAACAGGAGCTGCTTTTTATAGAAACTAAGCACTACATGTGCAGTGCTCTGTAACGTTCTAAAGTAGCACCCTTTACCAGGCCCAGTCCAGCCGCAGAACACTTGCATTTGCTTGGCCCTGTTGGGTAGAGGACCTCTGCAGGTTACCATGCTGCGTATTTATTCCGTTTTTCAGAACAGCTGCTATTTAGTAAGACCAAAACTGACCTTTGATCCCTCCATTCTGTCTGACCACGTCCTGATGTTGTTACGGTTAGTACTATATGTAAATGTATATTTTCCGAGGCCAATCAAAATGTTGGTATCGCTCCTGCATTCTCTCCTTGTATAAGGTATGAGTCCCCAAATAACCTTCTAATGTCGCAGTATCCGGACACGCCGCGGGATTTCCCCTCCCAGAGCATGGAGAAAGCAAAAGGTTGCAAGGCAGTTTCCTCCACCCTGATTGGCTGCTGGTAATGCAGCCAATCAGGAGGAGGTATCGAGACCATGCCTACTACCGTCTGGGGGGCTATGAACCCCAGGAGGAAACAACACAGACATGAGCTAACTGTGAGCTGGGGGAGGTGAGGATTGGTGTATCTGTTCTGTTGTGTGTATCTGTGTACAGAAAGAAGTATGTATTGAACATTGAGTATTTGATATTTTTGTTTCATGCAGTTAGGATATTTGTCCTAAGGCCGTAATTATAGTGGCTGCACGCATGACGTCACGCACGCCTGTCGCCCGAGCGTAGGGTGAACTGAGCTGGTGGCGATTGGGGAGGCTACCAGGCTTGGAAAGGATTTTCTCTCTGAGTAGTTTTGATTTTCTGCATTTGAAGAAAGTGATCTGCCAAGACCTAAAACGTGAAAAAATCTGATTTAATGTAATACACACACACACACACACACACACACACACACACACACACACACACACACACACACACTGTATATATATACACGTGTGTGTGTGTGTGTGTGTATATATATATATATATTTATTTATAAAATATTTTACCAGGAAGTAATGCATTGAGAGTTACCTCTCGTTTTCAAGTATGTCCTGGGCACAGAGTTAAGACAAATAATACATGGTTACAAGTACAGTTACATAAATGAACAGGGTATACATTATATACAAGACATTGCGTGCACAGTTAAAGAAAATATATATTATAGGCGTATGTAACAGTTACAGACCAGATTAAAGTGTGAGACAGCCTTAGATTTGAAAGAATTTAAACTGGTGGTGGATGTGAGAGTCTTCGGTAGGTTGTTCCAGTTTTGCACGGAAAGAGAAGGAGGAACGGCCGAATACTTTGCTGAACCTTGGGACCATGAACAGTCTTTTGGAGTCAGAGCTCAGGTGATAAGTGCTGCATGTGGTAGTGGTGAGGAGCTTGTTCAGATAGATGGGTAGCTTACCCAGAATGTATTTGAAGGCAAGACAGGAAAGATGAACTTTGCGCCTAGACTCAAGTGATGACCAATCTAGTTCTTTGAGCATTTCGCAGTGATGTGTGTTGTAATTGGAGAACAAAACGGCATATTGAATTGTAGAGGGTGTCAGTTTGCTAAGGTGGGTTTGGGGTGCTGAGCCATATACTATGTCTCCAGAGTCGATAATTGGCATTAGCTTCTGCTGTGCGATATGCTTTCTGACCAGCAGACTTGGGGAGGATTTGCTCATGTAAAGTACACCTAGTTTGGCATAGGTTTTGGATGTCAGGGTATCAATGTGCATCCTGAATGTTAAGTGGGAGACAAACCATATGCCCAGGTATTTAAAACTAGTAACAGGAGTTAGGATGGTGTTAGCGTTGGTTCTGATCTGGAGCTCAGTCACTGGAAGCTGTAGAAATTTGGTCTTGGTCCCAAATACCATTGTTAGAGCCTTGTCAGTGTTTAAAAACAATTTGTTTTGGGAAATCCAGCTTTCGAGTATCAAAATGTCAGACTGTGTTCAAGGTCGGAGAGGCTATGGCTGTGTGCATATACACTGGCGACACACTTTATTCGAGCTTGGCTAGTCCCACGAATTCGGGTATACCCGGGTGTATTGAGGTTTGTGACTGTTTTCTGCCCGAGTGCATTGAGTTATTTTCCAAGCAGGGATTGAAGCATTTTATTCCCTCTGGCTGCAATACTGCACAGTATATATATATAAACTGCATTACAATTCATGAATTTATGCCATCTGGTAGACACGCGAAGCATTGCAGCCTATTAAATCCTAATCATTATCATTTAACAGATCAGCCGCCCATCAGCCAGGCATGAACCCAGGCTGGGAAGGCAAATGCAACGGGGCTTGTCAGAGGTCAGGAGTGGCGCATTCCAGGTATCTGCCAGGTACATACCGGGTATTTGCTCGAATAAAGTGTGTCGGTGCAGTAGGATTGTGTCATCTGCATACATGTGTGTGTGGAAGCTTCCTTACAAGCTGTGGGAAGATCATTGATGAACACTGAGAAGAGTAGGGGCCCCAGAACACAGCCTTGCGGGACACCTCAGATGATATTCAAGGAGTTGGAGTTAGTGCCTGAGATGGACACACGTTGGGATCTACCTTACAAATATATATATATATATATATATTTGCTTTCCTGTGGAGGGTTTTTGTCACTTTTTTTACTCACCATAACTTAACTCAGTATTATGGTTTAGCCTATCCCATAGCCTCTCTTGCATTCCCAGTAAAATCAACCCCACACTGATGAGACCCATCAAGGTCGAAACAGCTGTCTGTGGGTGGTTTTCTGGGTATGCACCTTAACCCTGGCTGTGCTCAAAGCTGTGACCATGCAGCAAGCTTAAGCCTATAGGGAACCATGTTAAAAATGGTTATTGAGGCAAAAAGTGACACTGTGTGCTCATTTGCATGTCATTTCCCAGAATCCCTTGCTGCAGTGGAAGTGCTGTATGCTGGGTGATAATGGGGAAAGGCGGGGTTGCAGACCTGCCTGAGACATGCAGATGAGCATACAGCTATATTTGCATATTTGCTTTCCTGTGGAGGGTTTTTGTCACTTTTTTTACTCACCATAACTTAACTCAGTATTATGGTTTAGCCTATCCCATAGCCTCTCTTGCATTCCCAGTAAAATCAACCCCACACTGATGAGACCCATCAAGGTCGAAACAGCTGTCTGTGGGTGGTTTTCTGGGTATGCACCTTAACCCTGGCTGTGCTCAAAGCTGTGACCATGCAGCAAGCTTAAGCCTATAGGGAACCATGTTAAAAATGGTTATTGAGGCAAAAAGTGACACTGTGTGCTCATTTGCATGTCATTTCCCAGAATCCCTTGCTGCAGTGGAAGTGCTGTATGCTGGGTGATAATGGGGAAAGGCGGGGTTGCAGATCTGCCTAAGACATGCAGATGAGCATACAGCTATATTTGCATATATATATATATATATATATATATATATAACAGTAATATAGACAGCGCCCTTCACCCACTACACCCAAATTGCTGTAGCTCTGAATATATGTGGCAAGTGTTTGCACCAGGTATATTAACTAGTTGGATTAAGTTAATCAACGTAATATGGCATGAAACAAATAATTCACTTGCCTATAAATTGAATAAAAAATGAATAAAAAACAAAGAAGTGTGCATACAATTATAAAACAATTTTTACACTAAATATAAAAATAAAAATAATAATAGAAAAATAAAAATTGATTTGCAATGCAAATACCAAAAAATGACACAAATAAGTGTGTCATGGGACTAAGCTAGACCAAAAAATTGACCGTAAAATGTGGCTCATATAACCAAAATACTGAACACATATACTCATAGTATGATTGAGCCAATATGATATAAAAAGGAATACTTAAGTCCACATAAAGTCCATGATATGCAAATACAAAAGTCCAGGCTGCTTCTTCTTGGGCTCACCAAGCTCCCACAGTACCTATTGGAAAAAAGAAAAGAGAAGCGCCCGATCCTTGTGTAAAATCAGATGAACAAATTTAATAAGTCATGGACAAGACAAATGCACACTTACAATTTGTCTGATAAAATAAGGCATGTTATGGGACCAGCCCATGCACCAACTGAAGACTCCACGGTGTGTAGGTTACCACAATGGTTCCAGATCTCATGTCTGCAAAAGCCGCTATCTCCAGGAGAAAAGTTCTTTATTGAACGAGCGTTTGTTTGCAGCGTGCGGCCGCCAATCACCTCTCCTGTGGAACACCGGGACCCGGAAATCACTCAGTACACGTCCTCACATCTTCACGCTGGTGTCAGGAACTACTCAGCCACCGTAGTTTCAATGCCACGTAACCCTACTGACTAGTTCCTGACACCAGCGTGAGGACGTGTACTGAGTGATCTCCTGGAGATAGCGGCTTTTGCAGACATGAGATCTGGAACCATTGTGGTAACCTACACACCGTGGAGTCTTCAGTTGGTGCATGGGCTGGTCCCATAACATGCCTTATTTTATCGGACAAATTGTAAGTGTGCATTTGTCTTGTCCATGACTTATTAAATTTGTTCATCTGATTTTACACAAGGATCGGGCGCTTCTCTTTTCTTTTTTCCAATATATATATATATATATATATATATATATATATATATATATATATATATATATATATATATATATATAACACACTTAAATAACTGAACAATGGACTGAAAAATGTCTCATAAACAGCTTTGGAAAAACAGACTGGAACTTTATTAAACACAGTAGGCAATGTTGTATACATTGAATTTCGGTGCCTGTAAGAAGCAGTGTGAGTTAAATGGCTCCTTTTCAAGTGCCACTGATCCGCGTAAATAATCGTGAGGTTCTAAAGGAGGAAAGCAAATGGTTTGACAGCAGGCAAAGCATTGATTACCCATATTAGAATCACGTTAAAGAATAACCGGCTCCCTTTTATTATAGAGCAGTTCATTTCCTTACCAAACGGGATTGCTTCATGCTGTTCCTGTGCATTATTCATGGAACCATCATCAGACGGGATCTCTTATTACTCGCAATTTGAACACGCATTGCATTTTGTGTTTTTTTTTGCTTTGCTTTGCCAGTAAATCATACTGTACAATGAAGCATTGCACATAACTGTATGTCCAAAGTACAATCAAAAAGCAGCTTGGGATTAGGGACTGTACAAAATAAGATGCTCACACAAAACCATTCACTGAAACCTTAAACCTCATTGAGCCAAACAGCCATGCGGCCATGGGCCGCGTTCACTATACTGCGGTTACGCTATAATAATAATAATAGCATGTTCTTGTATAGCGCTGATAGTTTTACGTAGTGCTTTACAGAGACATTTTGCAGGCACAGGTCCCTGCCCCGTGGAGCTTACAATCTATGTTTTTGGTGCCTGAGGCACAGGGAGATAAAGTGACTTGCCCAAGGTCACAAGGAGCCGACACCGGGAATTGAACCAGGTTCCAACTCAGTGCCAGAGTCGGTGTCTTTACTTACTGAGCCTCTCCTTCTCCCATAACTATCACTACTGGCACTAAACTATACAGTATATGTTTTTTTTATGTTCTCTCATTTTCTATTAGAAGTTTATTGTCATGCAAGTATATAAACAGGATGCTTCCCCGGGCCTCCGCATCCATCATTGCATCCCCGTCTGACGGTGGTTAACTGAGATTAATTAGGAGCGCATCTGTTAGTAATGGCGGATACGGTCCATTTGACCCATCTAGTCTGCAGGAAAGGCGTTTTATTTTGGGGTTCTGAGAAAGATGAACGGGATAACAAGAAGCTCATATTGGTTCCCGATCCGGGGTCACCGTTTTAACAATCAGTTAAATTACCGCTAATCTACAAAAATGAAGGCCCGGACAATTTCACTTTTGTTTTGTATTTGTAAAAGGTTAAACGTTCACCTAGTTTATTAATTATAATAATAATAATAATTAAAAAAAAGAAATAATGAACTTTGAGGTTTTGGCTCAAATTTTGCTAGTGATTCCAAAATGTATCCAGAAGTTCAACTGCAGCTTCTGAACGAATTTGAAAGTTTACGAAATTTGGATTTCAAACCCGTGAACCTGCCCGTCCTTAACCTCCTAGAGCAATCACATGACTGCGACCAGGCCCCCGGATGGTGGAAGTGGAGAGGGCTCCACATCCATTTTAGATTGGGCTGGGCAGCCCAATTGTCCCGTAGAAAATGTGCAAGTGCCTATGATGTACCAGGTACGTGATCAGGGCAGTCTAAAGGCTACTAAATATATCCTGTGGTGTGGGCATAGCTGGTGTGACTGATCCAGTCGTTTGAGTGTCTCCAGCGGGGGGATAAATGAAAGCTGACGCCAGCACTGGCTTCTGGTTCCCCACTCATTGCCCGGTCACTACTGTTTCTTTGCAGCTCCAGGACCGTACCCAATTCAGTGACCGTGATCTTGTCATGCTGAAGAAATATTGGGACCACGGTATGACCAGTCTGGGGTCGGTCTGCAGAGAGAAGATAGAAGCGGTGGCTTTGGAATTAAACGTCGACTGTGAAATCGTTCGGGTAAGAGAATAGATGTGTGATACGTCGGAGCTCACTCTGGCTGAGGGTAACAGTGTAGAGTTTACATTGTGCAATATGTAGGGATAAATAACCTTGAAGATTATTTTGTGATTGCAAAATAAGTCATTAGAATACTGGATGTCGAGATTTTGGCCACAGGGGTACAGAACCATATAGTCCGTTGCAGGAGTGGGCAACTCCAGTCCTCAAGGGCCACCAACAGGCCAAGTATTAGGGATATCTTCGCTTCAGCACAGGTAGCTCAGTGAAGACTGATTAAGCCAACTGTGCTGAAGCAGAGATATCCTTAAAACTGGCCTGTTGGTGGCATGTTGAGGACTGGAGTTGCCCTCCCCATGTCTATTATATTAATCCTAATGTATTAATTCATATTCCTTACCTTTAAATAGCTGTAAACATTGGAACCATGGACCAAGATGGGGCTGTAATTATGCCGCATTTAGTTTAATAGAGCAATGGAGGCTCAATGGATTCCACCCTAAAATATACTAATGTACTGTACTAAATAATACGCTGTCAAAGCCAGCGACATTGAATGACTCTGCTATTTCTTTACATTCTCGTTAAATGGGTTAGATATTAATTTGACAAATCATTACTGTATTTCCCATCATAAAGTTATTTTGTTTTTTTTTAATTTATAAGGTCGATGCTTTTGAAAGGAAGTGAATGTACTGAGAAACGTCTCTTTAAACTCATCTTGGCAAATGTGCATTTGACTGACCATTAGTAAAAGCAGCTACCTGTGCACAGTGGTAGAAGGGATGTAACTATGTAACGATGTGCAAAAAAGTGGCAGCATTGTAATGGGTCTTTTTTCAGCAGAACCTAGTTTTGTTAAATAGAGGGGGAAATAACCATGTGGTCCTCATATTTTTGTTTTTAGTATCAGAAATATAGGTACCCTTTTTAATATTCAAGTCTATACTTAAAATAAAGGGAAATGAACAGATGATAAAGTAATGTGGACCTCTCTCCTGGTGACTTTATCACCACTGCCGTAAACTGTTTGTATGGTCGCATTAGTCACCAAAATCCACTATTGGATGCAAAGGGTCTTGCATTGCTATATAAAACGCAAACTAAAGTCCAAGGTTAGTCTCGTCAATTCTCACCAAGAACGTGAACTCGATATAGTTACAGCCGTCAATATAAAGCTATTTATAATACATTGTGGAACCACATTTGTGATCTGATAAACTCATGGGTTTCCCATCCACACAAAGGTAGGCTAATATCATCTTACTATTGTCCTGTTCGGCAATGGGCAACCAAGCTTGTTCCTCTAATGGCAAAAAAAACCATTGACATTGTTTCTGAGAGCGTCGTTCTCATCGTTATTAATAATAATTTGGAGCTCCTCTTCATGGTTAGAAAGGTGGAGTTGTGATGTGAGCATATGTAGTGTGTGTGTGTGTGTGTGTGTATAGCTGCTAATGCTATTTCTGAAGCAGTGAAGCAGTGAAGCCTCCACGTGATACACCTCAGTATGTGGTGTGTATGTGTGTGTGTGCCTCCGTGTGATACACCTCAGTATGTGGTGTGTGTGTGCCTCCGTGTGATACACCTCAGTGTGTGTGTGTGTGTGTGTGTGTGCGTGTGTGTGTGTGCCTCCGTGTGATACACCTCAGTATGTGGTGTGTGTGTGCCTCCGTGTGATACACCTCAGTGTGTGTGTGTGTGTGTGTGCGTGTGTGCCTCCGTGTGATACACCTCAGTATGTGGTGTGTGTGTGCCTCCACGTGATACACCTCAGTATGTGGTGACACAGCTTCCATGTGCTGGAGAAGATTTTAGTCCTTCCATTTGCTGCGCTCCCCTCCAGCACAGGAAATACAGCATCATGGAATATATAATAGTGGCCAGTGCAGTAAGATCCTCCTTCTCTTTGTGACGTGGCTGGTGACAGCGATGTGCTGCAGCTGGCTCTGTTCCTATGTGATTGCTTCTGTGATGCACCTACTTTAAATTCATCGTGTTAAAAACGTTATTCCGATCTTGGACCAAACTTGCAAATGTGGGGAATAAAAAAGATATCCTTTTGCTTTAAAGCAGCAGTTACTCCAACGCCCCCCTCCCAATTATTATTATTATTATTATTTTTTTAAAAGCTTATCTGAACCAGGGGTTCCCCAGGATTTCATGACTGGCCCCCCAACGTCTGGGAACCCCCGGGTTCCAGAGCGGCCAGACTTTTATTTCATGTTTAGTAGTTATCTATTTAAAAAATATATATACAAACATGGCAACCAATCGAAAGCCGCGACGTCATCTCCCAATGACATCACAGCTTTCTATTGGATGTGGGAAAGAGCCCTGGCCCTGTCGCCATTTTGTGCCAGAGAGACATATTTTTGCTGAGGGGCCAGCCCATGGGAATGGGGTGGCCGCGGTTGGAAGGTGGGGGGTCCCTGAATGTTGGGGGGAGCAGCCACCCTGGTTCAGGTAAGCTTTAAAAATAATAATGTTTAAATGCTTGGGCAGCGTGGATTGCTGTTTTAAACAAACAGCAATATAATTAGCAAACCTTAATCAACACGGGATCATCATCATCATCATCATCATCATCATTAATAAAATGCATTCGGAGGATTCAGTTACTAAGCTTTTGCGTAAACCGTTGGCTGTGAAATAATGCTGGTTATAAAATAGATTTGCAATGTTCTAGCTGTGGCAGTATGCGAATTTCCATCAACGCAAGACCCTTTAAAATTGCATGAGGCACCAGGCTCGCCAAGGATCCTGAAATAGATTTTAGCTCCGGTATAATGAATAGCCGTGTTAGAAACTACTTACTCATTCTGTCCCGGCAGCTATATATAGATACAAACCCTCAGGTGAGCGGCTTTTCTATTGATCAGCAAGAAGAGCTGGTCGCATCAAATCTATGTGATCCAAGTGAATGGTAGAGAGAGCCCACGTGGGGTTATATTTATGGAAGCCGTATAGCAGCTATGCTAAATCCTGCAGTATAAGCACTTTCTTCTTCGCCTATGCAGTATCTTTTATGGAAAGAGGCACAATACCTCTCTATTCAAAGTGAAGGCTCTAACACCATGAAAGAAATGCCTGAAAAAGGGTTTGCTGGGCGTGTAAAAAGACGGAGCATTTTCCCATGAATGTACAAATGAAGGATCCTTTTCCCGTTGCTTTTCCTTTGCCGATTTGCATAAAAAAAAAAAAAAAAAAACAAACCAAAAAAAAGCACATTTACGCAAAATAAATAAGCTGGAGAAAGCTTTGTTATGAATGAAAGAAATGTGATGCTGGATAGTGTGACACTCCTGTGAAACGTATTTGCTGAGTATATCGTATGATAAGCCTATTAATGGGAGACTTTGTTAAAGCAAAAGACGGGCGGTTCATGGGGCAATAGCAGTTCTAGGGCGGCAAACCTTGAGCTCGCCCTCCTGGACACTATAGATAGCATGTAAATATTTGACCTGAGGAAGGGTAGTCCCTGAAACGTTGTGCGGTATTAATTTTCAAATAAACTAGAACTGATACAACAATATCTTGTAAAGAGACTTCTTTAGAACACTGTGGCAACTGGAGAGATCTACCTTTTAATTCTATAGATCTGAGTCCAAACAAACAATCGGAGCCTTGTTTCTATCTCGGGTTCAGGTGGCTCCTCCACCCTTCCCCCCCACAGATACCTACCACCTCCTCTGGGCAGGGGGCGGACTGCGGATTAAAAGACTCCCTGTCCCCTGATGACCCCTCCTCTTTTGACATCAGTATTGCATCATCAGAGGAGGTGGGACCAGCAGGAGAGAAGAAGCATCTGCAGGTAACCCCGAAGGTCCCTGCTGTTGCACCAGTGGAGGTAGTGATACTCGCCCACCATGTCACTCTTTCCCCCTCCCCAGTCACATCCACATGTTAGTCGAGTGTTGTATTTCTGCATTATATATTGTGACAAACGGCTTACTCCGGGGCTCCGCCGTCTGTCCGGGACTGTTAGAACACGGTCTTTTAGGGTAGGTTAAATGATGAGACGTCACGTACTGTTCCTTTAAACAGGCTATGCCTGGTTTATTCAGTCCCAGGCACTGAGACTGCCACAGTTTAAACAGAAAACAAAGCCAAACAAAAAGCTGCTCGTCTGAGCGATAACTTAAACTTAGATGTCCCTGACTCAGAGTTGGAAGTGGCTTATCCACTTCCACCAACAAAATAAGTACCTTTGCAGTCTTTAGACAAACTAACAGAATGAATGAAGCGATTTGGGAAAGAGGCTTTCTCACCCCTCTGCAGTTCAGCAGCCTTCCAGGCTCTTGGGCGGGGCCCAGAGGAAACAGGAAACAGGTCTTATATACCTGAACTCTAATCAGCATGACAGGTGACAGAAAACAGGCAGCAGACAAACTGTGGAATGGAGTGCCTGTACCACGAGGCTGCCCTGTTCAGCTTAGACAGGACAGAAACTGTTCAGTATCCTGGGAGCCCTGTATATGGAGTTTATTACCAACCCCTGGTTTCTGTCACATATCCTCCCCCCCAGCTCAGACCTCGAGGGGTGAGCGTCCATGGATATTAGGGAGTGCATCCTTGACAACCCGTCGGCATTGCCATGTTTGTGCCCCGACCTGTGTTCCACAGAAAATTTAAAGGGCTGTAGGCTTAGGAACCACCTGGTCACCCTAGCGTTCTTCTCCCTATTTTGACACATCCAGGTAAGGGGTGCATGATCTGTGACCAATCGGAACTTTCTCCCCAACAGATAATACTTGAGTGTCTCTACAGCCCACTTTATTGCGAGACACTCTTTCTCGACTATGGAGTAATTTTTCTCCTGGGGATTTAGTTTCCTACTTAAATAAAGGATGGGGTGCTCCTCCCCTTGAGACTCCTGGGAGAGTACCGCCCCCAGCCCTACCTCAGATGCGTCGGTTTGGACTACGAACTCTTTGGAGAAGTCAGGTGTGACCAACACTGGTTGGGCACAGAGAGCTTCTTTCAGGCTTCTAAAGGCCTGTTCGGCTTCGGGGGACCACTTTACCATTAGCGGTCCTCTTGCTTTTGTGAGGTCGGTTAGTGGGGTTGCCTTAGTTGCAAAATTGGGAATAAACCTCCTATAGTAGCCAATTAACCCCAAAAAGGTCCTTACTTGTTTTTTTGTGACTGGCCTTGGCCAATTTTGTATCGCCTCTACTTTGAGTGTTTGTGGTTTGAGTAACCCTCTACCAATAGAATACCCCAGATACTTGGCCTCCTCCAGACCAATAGTGCATTTAGCGGGGTTAGCAGTTAGTCCAGCAGACCGAACTGCGTCGAGCACAGCTTGGACCTTTGGAAGGTGGGACTGCCAATCTTCACTATGGATTACCACATCATCCAGGTAGGCGGCAGCGTACCGAACGTGTGGTTTTAAAATTTTATCCATCATTCTTTGGAATGTGGCGGGAGCTCCATGTAAGCCAAAAGGCAGCACCTTATATTGAAAGAGGCCGTCTGGGGTTGAGAAGGCTGTTTTTTCTTTTGCCCTTTCTGTGAGGGGAACCTGCCAGTACCCTTTTGTTAGGTCTAGGGTTGTGAGATATCGGGCTTTGCCCAGTCTCTCTACAAGTTCATCCACCCTGGGCATAGGATAAGTATCAAATTTTGACACCGCGTTTAGTTTCCGGTAGTCATTACAAAACCTTGTTGTACCGTCTGGCTTTGGGACTAAAACTATAGGGCTGTTCCACCCACTTTGGGATTCCTCAATTACGCCTAGTTTTAGCATTTTTTTAACCTCTAAACTTATAGCCTCTCTCTTGGCCTCTGGGATTCGGTACGGTTTAAGGTTAACTCGGACCCCCGGTTCAGAGACTATGTCATGTTTAATTACGTTAGTTTTACCTGGCTGTGTAGAGAAGATTTCTTTGTTCCTTCTCACTAAACTCTGGACCTCTCGTTTCTGATGCACGGACAGTGTTTCAGCTATGCTAACCTCTGGGTCAGTTTCTTGATTCTCTGACGGACCTGGGGGTACTAGGGTTAACAAGACCTCTCTATCTTTCCAGGGCTTGAGTAGGTTTATATGGTAAATTTGCTCAGGTTTCCTCCTACCTGGCTGCCTTACCCTATAATTTACTTCTCCCACTCTTTCCAAAACCTCATATGGCCCATGCCATTTAGCAAGGAATTTACTCTCCACGGTGGGAACCAGAACTAGTACCCTATCACCTGGAAAAAAAATTCTGACCCTAGCACCCTTATTATACGTATTCCTTTGTGCTTCTTGAGCTTTCTCCATGTGTTCCCTCACTATGGGTAGGACTGCAGCAATGCGGTCCTGCATTTGGGCAACATGCTCTATTACACTTCTGTAAGGGGTAACCTCGTGTTCCCAAGTTTCTTTGGCTATATCCAGTAAGCCTCTTGGATGTCGGCCATACAATAGTTCAAACGGGGAGAAGCCTGTGGATGACTGGGGAACTTCCCTAATGGCAAATAACAGGTATGGTAACAAACAGTCCCAGTTTTTCCCATCCTTATCGACCGCCCGGCGTAACATGCTCTTTAAGGTTTTATTGAACCTTTCCACTAAACCATCTGTTTGTGGATGATAGACTGAGGTTCTGAGATGCTTGATTTTTAGGAGTTTACATAGCTCTTTTGTTACTTGGGACATAAATGGTGTTCCCTGGTCAGATAAGATCTCTTTAGGAATTCCGACCCGGGAAAACAGAAGTACTAACTCTTTTGCTATGTTTTTAGCAGAGGTGCTACGTAGGGGAACTGCCTCCGGATATCGGGTAGCATAATCTAATATTACCAATATATGCTGATGTCCCCTAGCAGACTTTATTAGGGGTCCTACTAGATCCATAGCAATCCGGTCAAATGGTACCTCTATTATGGGAAGGGGTACCAATGGGCTGCGGTATGCTTTGAACGGGGCGGTGATCTGACATTCTGGGCATGAGGAACAATAGTTTGTAATTTCTGCCAGAACCCCAGGCCAATAAAAGCTTCGGAGAACCTTTTCTTTTGTCTTTTCCACCCCTAGGTGTCCCCCCAATGGATGACTATGTGCGAGGTGTAATACTACGTTACGGAATGTCCGTGGTACCAACAATTGTTTAGTTGTAACTGATTTTCTTTTATCAACCCGATATACTAGGTCGTTCTCTACCTCGAAGTAGGGGTAAGCAAGTGACCTATCTGGTTGGCCATGAGTACTATTCTGGTCCCGTATATTTCCCCTTGCTACCGCTAATGTGGGGTCCTCCCACTGGGCCTTCTTAAAACTCCCAGGACTGACCTCTA
Source organism: Ascaphus truei (assembly GCF_040206685.1). Lineage (NCBI taxonomy): Eukaryota > Metazoa > Chordata > Amphibia > Anura > Ascaphidae > Ascaphus > Ascaphus truei. Next base: position 28,001,298 of record NC_134498.1, read on the forward strand.
GGTCAGCGAGGGTCTTATCCTGTACTGGGGTGGTAAGTGCCTGATCAACATCTTGATTTGGGGTATTCCCTACCAAAGTAGTGATGGGGAAGGGAATTTCACAGCACTCCTCCTTTTCCCCTTTCTTATTTGGGCCCTCGTCAACCTCCATTTCTGAAAAAGGGAAAGGATTTGTTTCTTCTAACACTTCGTTATGGTCTGCTATTGAACTCTGGGCGCTATTCTGAGCTGGGGACCACATTTTTAGAAAATGGGGAAAGTCGGTCCCTATTAACACATCATGTGCCAGTTTGGGTACAACACCCACCTTGAAATCTAAAGAACCAAATTCTGTTTCAAAAAAAACATCAACAGTGGAATATTCATGATTATCCCCATGTATACAACAAATTGCCACTCTTTGTGAACTGTTTACCTGTTTCTTCTTAATGGGCAATAGGTATTCGGACACTAGTGTGACCATACTCCCAGAGTCAAGAAGTGCCCGAACCCTCTTACCATTAACCTTTACAAATGCCCACAGATGGTTATTCAAGGGGTCCTCTGGGCTAGGGCCCATACATTGGGACAACAGCGAATAAGGTTCCACGCTGTTGCATTGCATGGGCTCCTCATTTAGTGGGCAGATTTTTGCTGTGTGGCCCCTCTCATGACAATTTACACATTTAGGTACATAGTCTGTGTCCCACTTAGAGCCTTTTCCCGGCTCCCCATGTTGGCTATTGCCCTTAGTGTGCGAACCACTGTTGCTGGTGCTGCGTGAAGGTGGTCGCCGCTCTTCAGCTCCCCTTAACCCCGGTACCCTTTTACCGTCTCTGGAAGAGTCCTGGAACCTCGGGTAGTGGGGTTGCTCCACGACTGTGGGTTGCGGGTGCTCTCCTGCTGCATTGTACCTTTCTACGAGGGCCACAAGCTCATCCGCATTGTGGGGGTCACTCCGACTGACCCAATGGCGTAAGGCAGAGGGAAGTTTCCTCAAGAACTGGTCCATGACCAACCGTTCCACGATGTGGCTTGCTGAGTTGATCTCGGGTTGTAGCCACTTCCGGGCGAGGTGGATGAGGTCATACATCTGGCTTCGGGTGGCTTTATCCATCGTGAAGGACCATGCGTGAAACCTTTGGGCGCGAACAGCCGTGGTTACGCCGAGGCGGGCGAGGATCTCGAACTTCAATTTTGCATAGACGTTAGCTTCGGCTGGCTCTAGATCAAAGTAAGCCTTCTGGGGTTCGCCGCTTAGGAAGGGTGCGATTAGACCAGCCCACTCAGCTTCTGGCCATCCCTCTCTCTGTGCCGTGCGTTCAAACGTGAGAAGATAGGCTTCCACATCATCCGAGGGTCCCATCTTCTGAAGGTAGTGGCTTGCCCTGGTCATTTTCGGAACTGGGGCTGCCGCTGCCAGTGGAAGGTTACTGATAGTCTCCCTCAGGATCTCGAGTTCCTGCTGTAAGCCCTGAGCGAACCGCTGTTGCTCCTCTTTCAGCAAGCGGTTTGTCTCTTGCTGGTTTGCATTCGCCTGTTGCAGGGCTTCATTCGCGTCTCTCTGGACAGCGACATTGCGTACCAGCGCACTCACCACGTCTTCCATCTTGTTTGGAGAGAGAAGAGAAAAAAAAAACCTTTTTTTTTTTTTTCTTTAAAGTTCTTTAACCCCCAGACCTTTTAGTGTTCTGCCCGCATTCTCCACCATATGTGACAAACGGCTTACTCCGGGGCTCCGCCGTCTGTCCGGGACTGTTAGAACACGGTCTTTTAGGGTAGGTAAAATGATGAGACGTCACGTACTGTTCCTTTAAACAGGCTATGCCTGGTTTATTCAGTCCCAGGCACTGAGACTGCCACAGTTTAAACAGAAAACAAAGCCAAACAAAAAGCTGCTCGTCTGAGCGATAACTTAAACTTAGATGTCCCTGACTCAGAGTTGGAAGTGGCTTATCCACTTCCACCAACAAAATAAGTACCTTTGCAGTCTTTAGACAAACTAACAGAATGAATGAAGCGATTTGGGAAAGAGGCTTTCTCACCCCTCTGCAGTTCAGCAGCCTTCCAGGCTCTTGGGCGGGGCCCAGAGGAAACAGGAAACAGGTCTTATATACCTGAACTCTAATCAGCATGACAGGTGACAGAAAACAGGCAGCAGACAAACTGTGGAATGGAGTGCCTGTACCACGAGGCTGCCCTGTTCAGCTTAGACAGGACAGAAACTGTTCAGTATCCTGGGAGCCCTGTATATGGAGTTTATTACCAACCCCTGGTTTCTGTCACAATATATATATATCTATATCATCGTCATCAACCCTTGTCTCCCCACTGCTGCATGGAGCCTCCCCAAGGATCTTCCAGCTACTGCGGTTGCAGCCTCCCTTCTCTGAATTCATCATCCCATCTTACTTTTGGTTGTCATCTTGGTCTTTTACTTTCCTGGTTGTCCCCATGGCAGTGGGCACCAATGGATCAGGCTCCACCCCATAGCTGAGATAGAACAGAAAACTTCTACCTGTAGGAAGACCATAAATAGCTCCATCTTTCCTCCCCAGGGAGTCTCTTGTGTCCTATTTAGCTGAGGTAGCTGTTTTGTTTGGTAAAACAAAAAGTCAGGGCTTATCTGACTCCATTAGGTAGTCGATCCAGAAGAATTCTGACCACTCTCTCCCTCTGAAGTCCGGACATCCCGCACTCCAAAGAGTTGCCTGTCCGTGTAGCCGAGGGAACGACTATGCTGCAAGAGACACAGCTAAAATACGCAGGCCTAATTATGACAGGCCACGTGGGTGGAGGTGCGCGCCTGTGTACGCGAGATGCCCTCATCGCCTGCAGCTACTTACCGCTGCATCCCACGTGGCAGAGCAACGCTGCGAGGTCTCGCCTGACGAGTCAGCATGACGTCACGCAGAAGACACCACAGAGGCATTTTAAAAACGCTCAACCGGCCTACCACCCCGCTGCCCTGCTGCTCTGTTTCCCAACCGCCTGAAAAAAGCTGGTGCCGAGGAGACTAAAATTGGCTATTGGCTGCACGCACTGGTACGGATATTGTGTACTTTATGCGGTTAAACATAACACCACTGTGCCTATCCTACCTCTCAGCTGTCAGTATGTACTAGTCCATCTCGACTGTCTCATGGCCTTTGAGACACTGAGATGTGATGAGATTTCCCCGTACTTCCCCCTGGGTTCTGCTTCATTTAGAAATCTGTCCTGATCAACTTCACTTGTGTGATAGCAGCACTGAGGAAGGAGACATGTCTGTACTGTTGTAGACGTAGATGCACATGGGAGGATTAGTGAGTAATTTCAATATACAATAGCCTGTCCAGTTCTTTTAGTGTCACAAATAACTTGTCAAATCCTGAGAAGAAAGTAAGCATATCTTGGACATCTACAGTAAATGGCTTAACTCTGGGGGTGGCCAACTCCAGTCCTCAAGGGCCACCAACAGGTCAGGTTTTTAGGATATCCCTGCTTCAGCACAGGTGGCTCAGTTGACTGCAACACCTGTGCTGAAGCAGGGAAAGCCTTGAAACCTGACCTGTTGGTGGCCTTTGAGGACTGGAATGGGCCACCCCTGGCTTAACTCACTGAGGCTGCATTACAAAAATGAACATAACCTGCTTTTACATTTTCTCGTTCCTCATGTGTTTTAACGTAGTTCCCATATTTCTCACTTTGCAGACATGGATCGGGAACCGAAGACGGAAATACCGTTTAATGGGAATTGATGTCCCACCTCCCAGGGGAGGTCCTGCTGTCTTCTCAGATCCACCAGAAACTGGCTCATCATCCTTGTTTCCTTCAGGAGATGATCCTGTAGCCGACGTGGTTGAAGATAATGATAGGAACGATGAAGTATCAATCTGTCTCTCTGAAGAAAGCTCCCAAGGTATGGTCAAAACGTAGGAACACTCTGACATGGATACATCAAGCATTCAGTGGGCATATTGGAAG